>NC_137266.1:53498570-53516955 GCF_053477335.1 Acartia tonsa | reverse complement strand
AAATACCCAAAAACCTGCAAAAAGGCAGTTTGACCGTCATTGTTGTTTTCTTCAAATGACGGGAAATTTAATTTTGATATATTCAACTGAAAAAATTTTGAAAATCGGACCATAAACACCAAAGATATGGGGAAAATTTTGAAAATATAAAAAATAGCCTAAAACCTGCTAAAAAGCAGTCCGACCGCCATTGATATTTTATAGTTAATTGTGCTCCTTAATGATGGGAATGTTGTCAAACAATCTTTTATAGGAGCCAAGATTTTTTCAAATCATGTTTCCCCCAATTCATTAATTACGGACAGACGGACGGACATTGTGAATTATAGAGTAGCATCACTACTAAAAAGTTTATATTATACAAAATAAAATACTTCCTAATACCTGGTTTGTTATGTTCAGTGAAAAAAACATTATAACCTAATTTCTACACTAATTAAAAAAATTGGTAAGGTTAAATGAATAGTAACTGTCTGTTTGGCGCGAAGCGCCAAAAAATTTTTTTTTTTGAGTATTTCTTGATCTTTTTTTTGGAAACTGGGATAGTTTTGCTTTTTGTAGGGTAGGGGGCAAAAAGGGGCATTTTTGTTGACCAGGGGGGGGCAAAATGGGGCATTTTTCAACTTTTAGGGGGGGGCAGGGGGGGCGGTGGCTAGGGGGGGGCAGGGGGGGCGTTTCGGTCGCTAGGGGGGGGCGATTGCCCCAAATGCCCCCTTCGGTTCGCACGCCACTGATAAATACTAACCTAGGACTCCTAGGGTTGTTGTTTGAGTATTCATAATTCATTTCTATATTAGCCTGAGTCAAAAATATAATTATAAATACTAACCTAGGACTTCTAGGGTTGTTGTTATAGTTGGAGTAGTCAGAATTCATTTCTATATTAGCCTGTGTCACAAATATTATTTCTATACTAGCCTGTGTCACAAATATAATTTCTATATTAGCCTGTGTCACAAATATAATTATAAAAACTAACCTGGGACTTCTAGGGTTGTTGTTATAGTTTGAGTATTTAGAATTCATTTCTATATTAGCCTGGCTCACAAATATAATTATAAAAACTTACCTAGGACTTCTAGGGTTGTTGTTATAGTTTGAGTATTCAGAATTCATTTCTATATTAGCCTAGCTCACAAATATAATTTCTATATTAGCCTGTGTCACAAATACTATTATAAATACTATCCTAGGACTCCTAGGGTTGTTGTTAAAGTTTGAGTATTCAGAATTCATTTATATATTAGCCTGTGTCACAAATACAATTTCTATACTAGCCTGAGTCACAAATACAATTATAAATACTAACCTAGGACTCCTAGGGTTGTTGTTATAGTTGGAATATTCAGAATTCATTTCTATCCAATTGCTGCTAGTTGGGTTTCCTGATTCTACAATTTTTAATCATTTGTTATTTTTTTCAAGTATGGCTTCGATACCAATCAGTATCCGCTGGATTAGAACTGAAAAATCTTATATCGTACCTTATTATAGCTTGTTTTCTACGAATACTAAAATGAAAATCATAATAATAAAACCAGTTTTATTATCCCGTGCTTTCGGCTTCTAAAAACTGTTTTTTTTTATATTATAGTTTTTATCTCAATATCCGCGGAAAGCTGTCTATAATACAATGCATAAATTACTTTTTTCATAATATTGACAACCAAAAATAACCTTTCTGTAGATAAAAAATTGTTGGTTGAAAAGTTTAGAAAATACTTGTATGAAACTGCAATTAAAAGAAAAAATGAAGTACCCAAAGTTTTTAGCTAATGGATAAAATAACATTGGGTACCAGTGTAATTTACATTACAATATCCCCCTATATCGATGAATTTTTATGAGAAAACTATCTTTCCTAACAAAAAGTTTTGGAGTCTAAATTTCTACTTCAACTTTGAGAAATTTTTATTGTTGGAAAACATTGATGAACTGAAATTAGTTTCCGAATGTGAACACATCTTCCTAGGTGTTTCCCAATCCTATCTCAATATTTGCTACTAGCTAAAAAACCTTCAAACTTCAAAAAAAAATCAAAATTTGAATGTATTAACGATTTATACATTATACATTCAAAGTTTTAATTTTTAAAATTTAGATTTTTTTTTTGGAAGTTTGAAGGTTTTTTAGCTAGTAGCTAATATTGAGATAGGATTGGGAAACACCTAGGAAAATGTGTTCACATTCGGAAACTAATTTCAGTTCACCAAAACATTTCATCATGTGTGCATAAAATGTCGCAAATTATTATTAAATAGCATGTTGTTTCTTAATTTTCACAAAAATACACAATAGCAAATGCAAAATGATACTAATATAAATGAATCTGTGTGTGTGTGAGTGTGAACCAATATGGTTCTCCTTTACTGTGAAGTATGTAGCTTCTCATAGGTCCTGGGAAGGTTTATAACTATTTTGTGGGAGGATAGTTAGAGATAGTTGTAAAAAAAATGCATTTATAATAATTTGCTAAAATGATGCCAATGTGGTTGTGAAAAAACACCAAGTTTTCGAACTAAAAGTGATCGTGTTATGCAAATATAAGTTTTCACTTCTCAACCAATTGAAAGGGCTTGTAGCAGCTGTTTTCAAAATTTTTAATAAGATGTCAACCTTCTAAAAAGTTACTTTGGAGAGGCATTTTATAATTTTACCCATTTATTCGTTGGTCCGAAAGCTTAATGCATTTTTTTTTTTAAATCTTAGTTTGGTTTCAAAACCTTTTTAATCATCGTAATTTGGGGTGTACAAAGAATGTTCATCGTTTTAATGTCTTTTAGACGTAATGTATAATTCAGACAACTATCTGGCCCTAATCATCTGCTAACAAATTGTTTTCCGTTCTTTTGTAGGAACTTTGATGTGTTTATATTTATGACGGTTAGTTGGTTACAAAGACCCATTCTAAAATCGGGACAGGGAACCCTCAATATAGCTCATGGCCCCTCTATTCTTTTACATGAGTGCTTGAACAACTTTATTTGAAAATTTGATAATTCAACATCACTTGAAAAACAAAGTTTTGATCTGTTTGAAAAGTGCAAGAATTGCAATTTTTATATTCAAGGTGTTACGTCCAGAGATCTAAAGGGATAAGACAATGGCCGATAAATTGATATAAATTCCCAATGATGATACACAAAATTATCCCTTTTGTAGATTCAATTTAGTGATTGAAAAGTTTGGACACTCCACTTAATGATTCAACCAATCAAAATTCGTTAAAAGTCCCAAATGCTGTTAAAGTTGTTTTACGAATAAGAAAACGGTACTAAAACTTTGGGGACTAGTAAAATAAACAGCCCAATGTCCCCTCCCTCCCTGAATTTTTTATATTCAAGGTGTCGCGTCTCTACAAGTTTTATCTTCCCTTTCAACAGCTTTTCTACAATTAGGATTGTACGGACGTAAGGATATATACAATTTGAATTTGCTCTGTTCATTAATATAGGCATATTAGAGTGAAACAATAGAGGGGGAGGGGTTTAATAACTGTATGTCCCCACATTGAGGACCCCGTGTCGACTCTTAATTGGGTCTTTAAGAATCAACCAATAGCGTTGGGAATATTAACACAGCCAAGTCACTACAAAAGAGCAGAATAGTTTTTTCTCGCATCGTATTATAAACGGCTTTCCGCGGATATAGAATGTACAATTATGAGATTAAAACTAGTTTTTTTAGCCCCGAGGTGCCGAAGGCACCGGCTAAAAAAACTAGTTTTAATCTTATGGTTGTACATTTTTATATTCGTAGAAAGCTGGATATAATACGATGCTAGACATAGTTTTTTCGTATGGATGAGAACCGGTTCCTATCCACCGGATTCGAATGAATACGAGAAAGAAATTTCTCTTCAATTCAATATGGCTTAGCTATTTATAAACATATTTTTTCTCGTTTTTTGTTAGAAAAGTTTAAAGTGAAGGTGTTTGCTATAGTTTTCAAACTTTTCTAACTCTTACACAATTATCTGGTTAAAAGCGAAGCTTTACTATGATTAAGGTCGGTCCGTACGTCCCCAACGGATAGCATGTAAGAATTTTCCTATCGATTTAAACTTTCCATGAGATTACTGTAATAGTTAGGTATGATTTTAAAAGCGTAGCAAATCTATAAAAGTTGTTACGTACGTTCATTTTAAACATGTTGATTTTTAACCTTTTTGACAACATTCTTTAATGTGATATAATTATCTGATTTATCTGATTTTTGGAATATTGATTCTTAGGAAAACAAATGTTATAAGTGAAGCATCACTATAATTAAGTCCTAAAAATGTAAGTATGTCCTTAAACATTATATAGACTTTGTCTTACAATTATCTTGTTGTAAGATAACATTCAGGGATAAGACAATAGCCTATGTACATCACCAATTATAATAGATATGTAGTTGATTATAATAAGTGGTTGAAACGTTTGAACAAATTTTTTCGGGAATATCATTTTAGATGTCCAGAAAGCCTAGAAAAATAACCAGAAAGCATTGACTTTTTTTTAAAGGTGGAAAAACTGAATACTAGATGCCTTTAAAAAAATTAGGCCTAATAACAAATGATTTCCTGTAGTTAGAACGTAGTGCATTCCATAAAGTTCATTGTAATATATAATCTTCTATTGCCTCACACTGTAATACTATACCTGAAAAAAGAACAGTAATCAGTAAACAGTAATGTAAAAGTATATAGAATAACTAGACATGAAGATAGAGACATTACAGAGAGAGAGAGAGGGGACAATGGTCTGTTTATTACACTAGTCCCTAAAGTTTTATTATATCGTTTTCTTTTTGGTTGGCTTAAAAACATTTATTAAATTTTGATTTTTTGGTTCATTACCACTAATTATAACCGCCAGATGGTGTAAATTTGTGTATCATATTCATCACATCATAGGGCATGTACATCAATTAATCGGCCATTGTCTTATCCCTTTAGATCCCTGACTTATAATAAGGATTTAAGCAAGTATTCATTAAACAAAAAAATATTTTGCAGAAAACTGGACATTTAAAAAAAACAAGTTGAATTATTCCATAAAAGCGAAGCTTAGTAAATAGATAAACAAACATACATGTTAGTTTTTGACAATTTAAAAGCCATTCATGATAGAAGGGTCTTATCATTTTGTTTATTCGCCTGTTTATAAGATAAGCCATTTCCATACTATGACATTTTATTATAGGTATTCATCGCATCGTGTTATGGTAAGTTTTCCGCGAACGAAACTATAGTGAAGCTTCGCTGTGAAAAAAAGACTCTTGACATTTGACGGACATTACAGTGTTCAGCAGAAAGTCTTTGATCTTTATTTTTAACAACGTAGCAACTCTACAATTAGCGGATTTGTCTGTACGTCCGTCCGTCCGTCCATCCGTTCGAAACGGATAACCCTTTTATGGACGTTGCAGTGTTCAACAAAAAGTATTTGATATCTATTCTTAACAGCAAAGCTATAAATAGCATTTATAAATTAAAATTTTAAGAAAATCTGCCGTCGTTTTCTCGCCAACGGTCGACTGCGGCGGATAGCATCTGCCGAGTGTAACCACCACCGCAGATACTTTTACTTTAAAAATTGTATTATAAAAATTTACATAAAAATAAACATTTTCTGAAAAAATGCTTTTCTAGCTTCAAAATAAGAAAATTATAGCTATTTATAGTTTTTAGGGAAAAAAGTTATAGTTGTAAATTCTTTAACAAACAGGAGACATTTTTTGCCCTCTAAATCAAATAAAAAACTCAAGGGGGGAGGGGATGTACGATACAGAAAGCATAGCAACTCTATAATCTATACAAGAAAGTCCGTACGTCCATCTAGAACATACCATATTTAGATCTTTTATGTTCTATGGATTTTGCCTTGCTTGTTAAATTTTATTTTATCTAAAAACAAGCACATACTATTTTTCAAATCTATTTCCTAAGGACAGTCTCTATTTTTATAATTGTTTAGTTATGTTCTTTGGATATTGTTCCACTTGTTAAATTTAATTTTATCTGAAAACAAGCACGTACTATTTTTCAAATCTATTTCCTATTTACTAAGGACAGTCTGTTTTTTGTTTATTATCATTGGGGAGGTGTGTTCTTTGGTTTTTGTACTACTTGTTAAATTTTATTTTATCTAAAAACAAGCACATACTATTTTTCAAATCTATTTCCTTTCCAAAGGACAATCTGTATTATATTTTATTGTTACATTTTTTGTGGGGAAAAATATGCATAAGATAGCAAAGTGTTAGTTTTAGAGGGGGGGGGGAGGATCAAACTAGTACCCAAATTTTTATAATGACGTTTTATTTATTCGTTGGCTTAAAAACTTTAGGTACTTTTATTTTAAGTAATTTAAATCTAAATAGGGGTAATTTTGTTGAACATAATTAGAGATGTACAGTACAACAATAGAAAGTCCATTGTCTTAATAACTGTTATTCTTAAAAATGTTTAAAAATACAGATAAAAAAAGGTTTGAAGAGTGTCTTTTTAAATTCTTCCAAGTCTTTGAAGTTTGTTGATTTAATGATAAATAACAGGAAGTAAATGCAAATAAGATTTTAAACAAGGATGACAACATCCATAAAAGTAAAGCTTTAAAATTAGAGGGAAGGATAGAGGATCAATATCTAGAGACATTAAAGACAATAACAATAAAGACAGGCGAACCGACCCTAATTAAATGAAAGCTTTGTTTTATAAAGAGCTTAAACAAGGACAATTGTCCTACTTGTAACCCAACCGCCCCCCCCCCCCCCCCTCGAAAAAAAAACAACTAAATTTTATATAAAAGTATCGTTAACGAACCTACAGACGGACTTCACCTAAATGTATAAAAGGTTCCCTTGTGGCCAGCAAAACTGGAATTAATGTTACATTTCTTTTTATTTTACTATCCACAGGAATCTGTCTATAATACGATGCGATAAATAACTATTACCTTTATCTAACACTAAAATGATTCCTCTAAAAACACTCTCAAGCAAGAAATTCAACTCATTTTCTTTACATTTCTATAATATCTGAAAATAAAATAAGCATTTAAATTACACTAGTTTTATACAAATGTAATCCTATTCGTTGGCTAAAAAACTTTGGGTACTTTATTTTAATTTTGGTTTTAAACTATTAGTGTTTAAACGTTATCAAGGAATAACTTGATCTATAGAAGGGGTAAAGTTGTTTATTATCAATAGAGGTATGAGGAGGGGTGTCGATTTATCTTGGAAGGGTGGTGAAACCCTCCCCCCAAAATAGTTTTAAACCTTTCCATGAGAGCCTATGAGAAACTACATTGTAAAGGAGAACCATATTGGTTCAGTGGTTAGCGACATCCTTCTGTACACACAGACATCCTGTTACTGTATTATAAGGATAATATGTCATCACTTTTAAAAGTTTTTACATTAAGAAAGTAAACTGATCCTAAAAGCTGAAAACTTTGGAGACTATTAGAGGCACACAGGGATTGGATTACAGCAGAAAATTAAGTAACCCCCGTTTGATTCAACATCTTCAATAAACAACATCCCCACCTTTGATTAAAAAAAATCTTTTCTATAATAAGTGGCTGTACGTCCGTATTTTAATTTCAATTTCAAAGAGTAGACGATGATTCCTGTAAAAACAAGATATGATTTAGAAAGAAAGCACAGCAAATCTTTAATCGTTTTCAGTCCGTACGTCCTATAAAAACATGCTTTTTGTATGATATTATTATCCTATTCATATGATTTTGGGAACAATGATTCCTAGGACAATAAGATACAATATTAAAAGTGAAGCTTCTCTATAATCAAGTCAAAAAATTCAATTACATCCTTAAACAGAATCTTATAATTACATTATAATTATATACAATTTAGTTTAGAGTTATAAATTAATATTCTGCGTATTAAGTTATGTTATGACACTCTGCAAGTGTTAATGTTTGTGTGACCTAGAGTCTTATGTTATAGTTTTGCTTTTTTGGATGTTGTCATCCTTGTTGCGAATAAGAATCGCTGCGTAAATGGAAAGTCACACCTATACGTAGGGATCTAAAGGGATAAGACAATGTTCGATAAATAGATGTACATCCCCAATGATTAAATAATAATGTAGGTTAAAATTATTGGTTAAAACGTTTGAAAACTTAAATTGATTAATCAACCAATCAAAATGACTTGAGTCCCCAAAGTTGTTTAGCCAACGAATAAGCAATATGAATCGCAAAGTAAATGGAAAGTACCTATACGTAACTATTCGCTTTCAACACCCAGAGATCTAAAGGGATAAGACAATATTAGCAGATAAATTGATGAACATACTACATACACAATGATTAAAAATTCGACACAAGTCTCCAAAGTTGTAAAGCCAACGAATAAGAAAACATTATGATAAAAATTTGGGGACTAGTGTAATTTACAGTCCAATGTCCCCTTTCTCCCTGCCTAGACGTAACTATTCTATTAACACCCCTTTTCTTAAAGGTGTTCGCTAGCTTCTACACATTTTTCAAACATTTTAAAGGGAATTATAGTACTTGACCAGGGCAGGTTTTAGGCTATTACAATATTTTTAAAAACTAAATTTAATGTGGATTTTAATAAGATACCATTTATACAAATATTTTTTTTTGTACTGTGGTAATCATATACAGTTCCGATGAGCTAATACTACAAATATGCGGAAAAGATAGAACACATTTCAATTCTCGGAAAGTTAAAAGATGCACCTGTTCGAAACAAAGTGTTCTATCAAAAACGTGAAAAAATTTACTGAAACGTAGGGCAGATATTTTGAAAGTTGAGGGATCAATATACAACTGCAATTTTCAGTGAATCTAATTATTCATCTATCGGCGGAAAGCTGTCTACAATAAGATGCGATAATTAACTATTATAATTTTAGCGTAAATGTGGCCACACAGCTAAAAGTAGGCGGGGGAAACGTAAGAGATAAAATTCGTACCTTTCAAGGGGATATGAACTTTGGATTGATGGATAGATATATATATAGACAGACAGATAGACAGATAGATAGATGCATACAAACATATATGTATACAGGGACCTAAGGGATAAGACAATAAACGATAAAAAGATAAAAAAAATCCATATCTTTCTTTCAAGGGGATATGAACTTTAGATAGATTGATGGATAGATAGATAGATAGACATACAGACATATGCAAATATACATAATTATCAAGGATCTAAAGGGATAAGACAATAAACGATTAAAAGATAGAAATTCATACTTTCCTTTCAAGGGGATATGAACTTTGGATAGATCGATGGATAGATAGATGGATAGATAGACTCATACATAAAAAGAACAGGGGTCTAAAGGGATAAGACAATAAACAATAAAGTTAAAATTTCATATCTTTCAAGGGGTATGAACTTTGGATTGATGGATAGATAGATATATAGACAGACAGATAGATAGATGCATACAAACATATATGTATACAGGGATCTAAGGGATAAGACAATAAACGATAACTCATACCTTTCAATGGGATATGAACTTTAGATTGATGGATAGATAACTTAGACAAATGCATACGGTGTTTTCCCTAAATGTTCCTAGCGAACACAGAAACTCTTTCCCGTCCCTTATTTTCTTGATTTATTGATAAAAGAGGGTTTGCTGTTTTCTTTATGGCTAAACCTTGCATGGGTTCATATTCCTGTTAGACCTTTACTGTTTCCTAACCCTTTGACTGAGCTAATCTAAAACAGTTTGGATCTATTATTATTCCAAAAAAGGTAATTGGGGGAAAGCAATAAAGTTTAACTATGATTTTTTGGGGTTACTCTTTTTTCTGTGATCGACAAGGCACTTTAAGGGAAACCGCCATACATACATACGTAAAAACATAAAAAATAGGGTGACAATATCGATACCAGCTAAGAATAGTTGGTACAATACATACAAAACCAATGGAGTGGTAGCACTTTCAATGTAAAAAATTACTAGAAATCAAGCTACAATTCAATACAAAATAACTATTGTACCATATTCTGAAATAAATCTTAGATAAGTGTTCCGTTTATAACTGATGGCCAGGTAAAACAGTATAAAACTTTGCTTCGCTTCTAAAAAGTCCAAAATATCAAGGGGAATTAATTTTAATTTATCGCCTTCTTTGTCTTTTTAACTCAAAAATAAAATAACAAAGACACTAAAATGTGTTAATGCCGAATAAATTATAAATTAAAGGTAAGAACTAGGGGAATAACAAGGATGACAACATCTACAAAAGCAGCGAGGCGAAAAATACTATACATTTTTGGGAAGTTACCTGAACCCTCCAAAGAGAATTAGCCTATTGAAAAAATTTCTCTCTCCCCCCCCAAAAAAAAAAAAATAACTATTAAAGAAAGTAGACTTGCCCACCCCCTTCCCTCATTAGCTCTACTAGGGGCAAAGTTTTAATTAAAAAAGAAAAATATTACATAGCTGAAAAAATATGTAGCTGAATATATAAAAAAATGAATAAATAGAAGAAAAACAATAAAAGGTAGAAAAAAATGATGACAATAGCTTTTTTTGTTTGTTTTACATTATAGACTTTTTTAGTAGCGAAGCTACTCTATGACAAATGTACGTCCGTCCATCAATATGAACAGTATTACCAAACTTTATAATGTAATAAAAATTCAAAAAAGAATAAACAATGTATGCCAAAATAATACCAAATTAATTCTTTTGAAATACGTTACAAAATGTAAAATAAACTGTAATTGTTTTAATTAGGTTACATATTTGTTCTTGTTAATATAACAATAGAATAAAACGAGACAAAAAACAATCATAGTTGCTTAGCCATTCAAAAATATACAATAAAGGAATTGTGAAGCTATAACTATTTCAAATTATAAAACTGTAAAATTTCCTCAAATGCTATTTTATAATGTACTAAGGCTTTTTGTTTGTCTGAAGCTTAAGATCTCAATAAATATCGAAACAATTATGTTCTCTATTGCAAGGCTCACATGGATTCTGAGATGGTTTTAGGCTTTTTTTCTAGCCCCTTTAAAATTCAAAGTTTGAATACAGAGCTACTAAATGCTAGAGACAAAGCTGCTAGTATAAAATAAAGATATATTTCCATAAGAAAAAGGCATATGAAATACCAAGAAAATATCTAAGAGAAAAGAGTCATTCAATGAGGTAAGCAGTCATTTATAGAGATGCTACCAATCTAAAATGATTACACATCGTATCGTATAATAGACAGCTTTTCGTGGATATTAAAATGAAAATCATAAGATTAAAACCAGTTTTGTTAGCCCCGAGGGGACAAAGGAACTTAAAGGTATGCTACTCATCTCAAACATATTCTGAGAAAAGAATTTTATCTATCCATTTAATAAAACCCCAAATATTTTAAAAAATTCAAAATATTTTTTAACAAATTGTATTAAGATGTTATTAGATAAGATAAGATTTATTTTCCTCAAAGGTACAACATATTTTATTAGATATATATTATAAATTATGTTACTATGCTTGATTTGTTTGATTCATCTGGTTTGTTGTGTTTGGTGCAGGTTAGATAATAATATACATAATAACAATTATTAAGTACCTAGCATGGAATTGGCCGAACTTCATCTCCACCTAGTTACCAGGCCAGTTTAAATTGAATGGAGACAATATTTTACAATAAAAATTCCATGCAACATTGTACCAGATAGTTGGCATAACCCTTTAAGGGTTGTGGAGCCACTGGTGTACTTTGACGCTTGCCAAGCCGATACAATGTTATATGTGCAAATAAATAATAATCTTAACAATGAAACAATATCTTGCTGTGTATTTCAGACATCCTCCTACTATCAGTTGCAACTTCTCCAAGCGTGAATTCGGAACAATTAAGGAACCAAAACCTCCATAAGGAGTCGCTATTCCCGTTGAGATCCCTTTTCAGCTCCAAATAGACAGTTTCCTTTATATCAAATTATTTTCATTATAGAGTGGAGTTTTGTCCGGGTTTTAAGGACATCTCCACACCAATAATTACAGGATAACGGCAAATTTCGCGATAACACTTGGTCCAATCCAAAAAATCCAAAAAAAAACCAAAGAAAAGTCCAAAAAAGGACAAGAATACCCTAATAATAATCATATCGTGTACTTAAGTGAACAAGGTGTAATGGTTGGTTTCGATTCCTACGGAATCTGATTTTTATTTTTGAGAATGGATATAAAAAATCCTAAGAATAGGTCATATGCGATTCCTACGGAATCTGATTTTGGTATTTTGATAATGGGAGTGTGTCCCTAAATATGTATGGTTCGATTCCTCCGGAATCTGATTTTTGTGTTTTGAGAACTGGTCACAGCATGGCTGTGAATGGGGCAACAAAATGGGAGAGGAAGAGGGGGGGGGGGAGGGGGTTTTAAGGGAAGGCGAAAACGTATCATTAATCCATTGATTCCACCCCTTTTTGAAGGTAAAAGGGTGAAAGTGGGTCATGTTAAAAAAGACTGTGGCGTGCTATTGCGCGCGTAATTTGGTTATAGCTTTGCTTTAGTGAGGTTTAAATCTTACTATTGTTTAGACACGAAATGTTCGGAGAGGAAGAATACCAACAAATGTGGCAGCCGCTACGCAATAGATTGACAATAACATATGAACGACTTCTCAATATAGTTAATGGTGACAATGTCAGTGACGAAGTACGTCGTGAGGTAGCCCGTCTTCTATACCAACAGGGTTATTTAGAAACCGAGTTGGCCCTCACACTATACAACCCAAACAAGGACATGGAGTTTCATGAAGCTAAATTGGGTGAAATTGCTGAGCGGATAACTGCTCAAGAGGGGGCCTGTCTCCAGCTATAGTTCCAGAAGTTGGCCATTTCCGGTTTGAACCAGTTACGGTCAAGTTCTCTACGACTTTATATACAAGATATCCGCAAAAATATCCGCAAAAACACCCGCGGAAATGTCCACATGATGTTCACAAAAATCAACAAAAATCAACAATGAATCAACAGAAAAAAACTGCAAAAAGTTACTGATATGGCTATTGAAATATAAAATTGTTTTTGAAGAATAATACAGTTTAGTTTTATCCAAAAAAGTAAAAGTATTAAAATATCATAAATTATCATAAATTCATTGATTTGTTTAATAAATCCTAGATATCTTGCTATGAACTTTTATTTTTTATGAAGGATGTATAGTGTTCCGAATTCACGCTTGGAGAAGTTGCAACTGATAGTAGGAGGATGTCTGAAATACACAGCAAGATATTGTTTCATTGTTAAGATTATTATTTATTTGCACATATAACATTGTATCGGCTTGGCAAGCGTCAAAGTACACCAGTGGCTCCACAACCCTTAAAGGGTTATGCCAACTATCTGGTACAATGTTGCATGGAATTTTTATTGTAAAATATTGTCTCCATTCAATTTAAACTGGCCTGGTAACTAGGTGGAGATGAAGTTCGGCCAATTCCATGCTAGGTACTTAATAATTGTTATTATGTATATTATTATCTAACCTGCACCAAACACAACAAACCAGATGAATCAAACAAATCAAGCATAGTAACATAATTTATAATATATATCTAATAAAATATGTTGTACCTTTGAGGAAAATAAATCTTATCTTATCTTATCTTATCTTATACTTATGGTACTAATCAAAAATCTCAATAGGGTTGTTCAATTTATTAATGTCAAACTTTCAACAAATTATTCTTATTGTGTTGCCTATCATTATAATGAATTTACATACTTATCATCTATTGTTTTATTTCTAAAGTGTTTTGTCCAGTTTTAGTCAAATGTGACCACAATGCCTTAAGGCTGAAAACTATAAAAGTTACTTTGTATTTATGTTTCATTAAATTAACCAAAAAAAGTAAATTTATGTTTATTAATTTTTAGTAGCAAAGATACTGTACAGGTTTTAAGTATTGCAAGTTTAGTTTAATGACTTTTGAGGATTAAAAGGCATTAAAAATCATATTTGGGTCACAAATTGGGTACCAGTATAAAATACAGTCCAATATCCTCTTCTTCATTTTGCTTATATTGTCTACTTAAAATAAGCTAAATTTTGCATATTTGTGCAATATAAAACATATGTTGAACGTTTTGACTTAGCTTAAATTAATGCTTTAAATTTAGTGTTTTTTTTGGCTATTTTCCAGAAATAAAACCCATAAATGCATATCCCATTTTTGATTAGGGCTAAATTAACAATTTATAGAGAAGATCTTCAAATGATAATAGTTTTATGTCATATGAAACTGTTTTTTTTGTACAATAGGTTGACAAGTTTCATTTTGCTTTTGTCAAAAATAGTTTGCTATTTTTAGTGATTGGCTACAGTGTCAAAACGTTACTTGTGCCACTTTATAATAGACGAGCAAAACAATATAAAATGACAAATTCGTTTTATCGTTAGACCGCAAATCATAAAGTAATTGGACATAGAACTGACACGGTCTGTTTAAAATACGTGGACATAATATATATACATCTAGCTAACAATATGTCCATCCATTTATCCATTTGTATATCCATCCATTATTCCACTCTTTGTTAATAGTACCTTCTCTGTTTTGGAATAGATAAACATTATATCTATCTGTCTATCCATTTATCCATCTGTATATCCATCCATTATACCACTCTTTGTTAATATTACTCTATGATTGGTACCATATCTGTTTAAAATAGATGGATATTATATCAATCTATCTAACAATATGTTCATTTATTTATCCATTTGTATATCCATCCATTATACCATTCTTTGTTAATATTACTCTATGGTTGGTACCATCTCTGTTTTAAAATAGATGGCCATTATATCCATCTATCATTCAATATGTCTATCCATTTATCCATCTGTATACCCATCCATTTATCCATCTGTATATTTATCCATTATTCCATTTCTGTATAAAATAGATGGACATTATATAAATCTATCCACCTGTATATCTTTATATTATTCTCCTCTTTGTTAATATTACTCTATGGTTAGTACCATCTCTGTTTTAAAATAGGTGGACAATTATATCCCTGTCTAAACACAGAAAATATTGGGCTACGATATTACATGTTTGTCGATTAAAATCTCTTAGACACTTCTTAGAGAAATTATGATGTCGTTCTGTAAATCAGTCATTATCACTTCTGCTTAAATCCCATAGAGTCTAAATAATTTAACAAATATTACTAGCATATTAATTTACCTAACTTATCTATTAATGCACAAAATAGCTCTATGGCCATTTTATGCCTTTTTGTATCCCAACCTCCAAAAAGAGCTTACTAAAAAACCATCACATCACCGTAGGCAATTTTAAGTCCGTTGCAATTTTTTTCAACTTTTCAATGGGAATTGAATATCTTTTTTTAGGGCGCTGCTACTCTATAAATGAATTAAGTCAGTACATTTAGGTAAGGTTTTAGGTTAAAGTTAAATGGATAAACATTTTTAATTATTTAACCTGCTAAAATTGCCTTTTTAACCCAAGCACCATCGGGGTGAGAGACTTGTATTAGGAAATAGTCCCTGTTAATAATAGATTTGTAAGCTTATAAAACTTCACATAATACATATGTCTTTTTAGTAATGTAAGTAAGTTCTATATTTTTCTAATCTAGATTATCTTTTAAAATATTTTTAAGCGCTGCGCCGCTTATGTATTTAATGATTTTTGTTTTTGCTATTTGGTATTTTTGTTATTTTACTTTATAGATCTGTTAATTTTATTGGACTGAGAGATCCTCTAAAAGCTATTTTGATAGTTCATTATATAAAACTGGCGGCTACGCTCCTAGTAGACTCTAAGAGAAGTTGACCCTCCCCCAGATTTATTTTAAGATTTAAAAATAAAAATATTTTTTTGATGGTGTAATTTTTCCTTGAACATTAAGCTTCGCTTTTATAATTGGATATGACTTTTAGGAATATTAAAATAAAGTTTTTTATGTACATTTTCTTATGGGGGTTAATCAAACCGCTCCTAATGTGGTAGTAAACAAACAACCAGTTGACTATATTTGAAAACTGTCTAGAGTTTGTGAGATCTTAAGGGGCATCAAATAACATAAGACTCATAAGACCCCCGGGGTAAAATTTTTGGGGTGGGTAATTTAAATTTTATGAAAAATTTAGTATTAAAAATGCGCGCGAAGCGCGCAAAAATTTTTTTTGTTAGAAATTTTCTATTTTGGGGGGAGTATTTACCCCCCCAAAATTGTTTGGGGGGGTAAATACCCCCTCCTAAATGGTTGGGGGTGCCTACGGCACCCCCAGGGTAGGGGTAAATTTCAAATGGGGGGGGGGGGTAAAATGAAAAAAATTCGTTTGGGGGGGGGTAATCGCCCCATTACCCCCCCCCCTTGGACGCCTATGTTAGAATTTTCCCATCGATTTCAAACTTGCATGGTGATTCCTGTAGTAATTAGGTATAATTGCTACCAAATGCCCTTACGTCCATTTGAAATATGTTGAATTTTTATCAGTGAACCATCTCTATAATCAAGACCTAAGTATGTCCTTTATATTATCCTGTATCATCCTGCAGTTTTTCAACAAATTTACTTAAATTTTGTTTCGACTTTTATATATTCTTTATATTCTGACTATTCAGTTCTGACACTCTACAAGTGTTAATGTTCATTTGTCCTAGCATCTCAGAGCTTCGCTTTTCTGGGCATTGTCATCCTGGTTCTTAATTGTTCTCAATAAAAGTAAATGTTTATTGATGCTTTATTCTATATCAATTGTATTTGCTTTGTAGTTAACAATTTCAGTTAATAGTTTTGAAATTAGCATTTTGAAAAATATAATAATCTATAGAACTTTTAATTATCTTAGTTATTTCTCGCATCGTTTTATAGACGGCTTACCGCGGATATAAAATGTACAGTTTATATTCGTAGAAAGCTGGATATAATACGATGCTAGACATAGTTTTTTCGTAAGGATGAGAATCGGTTCCTATCCACCGGATTCGAATGAATCCGAGAAAATTTCTTATTAAATCTAGAGTAAATTACTTTTAACACATATAATAATGTACATATATGAAGCTATAGCGAATCAATATAAAACGTTTATATAATATTAGGCAATTCATAGCGGTAACAATCATACATATGTCCTGCCATACAAATGAACGAACGTACAAATCCTAGTTATAGAGTAGCTGCGCTATTTTGGATTGTAACACGTATCCTGTAAATGGATAATTTTCCACTGTTGATTGGAAAATTAAGCGAAAACATTCCGTTTTACCTGCAAAGATATTCTATATGTCTTAGCATTTAGCTGTAACTATTTTTCCTTTTTTCTGTCTAACTTAAATATTTTATATTTTAGCGGATGATTCCCTAGCATCTGGAGCCTTTGCATTAAATTGTAAATAGCCTAAAACTTTCCAAGACTTACTCTTAAAATAGAATAGACTTAAAACAATTCCATACCTATGTGAAATCTGGAGAGCTTGATCGGTTCAGTGGTTTGGGAGATCTTAAAGGAACAATAATGAAATTACTACTTTTATTAAAAAAAAAGAGAAGGGGTCTATTTCTCATTTTACCAAAACTAAACAAAAACCTTCCATTGGAGCGTTTAGATTTGAATAATCAAATACACGTTATATGTTATATACACAGTTAAAAGCATATATTACGGAATGCTGATTTATATGAAGCTCATATAGTTCCTATAAAAAATGACGTCATACAATATAAATGACCAATGATAGGCCAATACACAGACTAAATAAATAGGCCAGTATATATTTCAATTGACGAATGGTAGGCCAGTATGACGTCATTTTTATAGGTACTATAAAAAAAACTTAAATTTAGATATCAGCTTTTTATTTTTAACCACTTTGGTGGTAAATTATTTCTTTACATAAAAGTCAGAACAATACTAAAGCGGCTTGATAAAGTAGTCTTATCATGAAACAATTTCAAAATCATTGCCTCTGCTTTTGAAAAACAAAGCAACTCTAAATGTTAGCTTGTCTGTCTTTTATTTAGGATACTTGCGTCTACACCTCGCACTGTACTAGAGGGATAGACGGAGATCAATTTTACAAATTATTTATTGTAGGACGGAGTTTAGGGGGGGGGGGTGGAGGATATTTTTATTGCAAGGGTAGAGGTAGCCTCCTTCAAAAGCTTTTTTCTACATTGATTTTAGCGTTTTCTAAGTATTGTTTACTGGCAGTCATAATATCTATGTAAATGTCTAGAAAATAGATGTAAAAAGGCGACATAAACATTCAAAAAATATTGACATTATTTATCTAAACCGAGAAAGCCCAATCTTTCCCGCTTTTGTATTACTTTTGAGGAGTACAATTCCAGTTACGTCATATACGTTTCGGGA
>NC_137266.1:53179995-53498470 GCF_053477335.1 Acartia tonsa | reverse complement strand
ATTTTTTTAGCTAGTGAGGGAATCTATCAATATCTCATAAAGATAAGCTTAGAAAAAAAAATACTCCAAAATAATTTTTTTAAAGTTTGGATCAAAGTGACCAAATTTTGTCTAATTTTGTTTATTATTATTTATAATTTTAAACCGGGCTAACAAAGCTTGTATCACATAATTTTTATTTTATATAATATTCGTATAAAATTGTCTGTAATACAATGATATACATGATTTTTCATTATGACTGAGAACAGGTTCTAATCCAGCAGATATTAATTGTATTATTGTACTTTATCGATGAGGAAGGGGACATTGGGCTGTTTATTACACTAGTCCCCAAAGTTAAATAATAACATTATCTTGTTAGTTGGCTTATGAAATTGAGATTGGTTTGTTCATTAAATTGAGTGTCCAAACATTTTAGCCACTAATTGTAATCTATAGGGTAATTTGGGAATAATCATTGGGGATGTACATATATTTAACTTTAATTGACCTCTCCCTCCCTGTAAAGCGGTCACTGTATACATTATTACTATTGTTCGCCAGGGATGTAAAGGGATAAGACAATGGCCGTTAAATTGATATACATAAATCCCTAATGATGATACACAAAATTACCCAAAATGTAGCTTACAATTAGTTGTTGAAACATTTAGACACTCAACTTAATTGATCAACATATCAAAATTACTTCAAATTTGTTAATCCAACAAATAAGAAAATGTTATTATAAAACTTAGGGGACTAGTGTAATAATCAGTCCAATGTCCCCTCCCTCCCTGATTATTACTATTGTTCACCCATTCATAAAAAAAAATACAAAGACGGACGAAAAAGTAGAAAAAAATGGGTACTCAAAAAAAACGTATAATTATACCATTTTTTAAATTAAATATAAACAATATAAATATTATAGTTTAACTATTATTCATAACATCACTAATATTTTACACAAATAACTAAAAAACCGGTTTTTAAGATAAATTCTGTTTGGGTTTATATGTCCGACGGGTGGAAAAATGACTCCCGAACTAAACCCAAAATTTGATAATGCATCTTTCTTCTTATTAGTACACCTCTTTCTCTCTTAACTCCCCACTTCCCTTTTTCTTCCCCCCCCCCCTCCGTGATCTCCCAAGGGAGGTAAGGTAAATATTTGGGTAGACCCCCCCGTCAGGCCTACTACTATGTAAGTTGCCAACTCATAATGTATCTCTTGCCCACTTATAAATTGCTTTCTAATTTATTACACTGTCAAATGTTTCAGGGATCTAAAGGGAAACTACAATGGCAAATAAATTCATGTTCAACCCCAATGAAAATACACAAAATTTTCGCTTTAGTAGATTAAAATAAGTGGTTAAAACGTTTGAACACTCAAAATAATGATACAAACAACCCAAATTCACTTAAGTAGATTAAAATTAGTGGTTGAAACGTTTGAACACTCAAATTAGTGATCCATTCCATCTAAATTCACATAAGATTAAAATTATTGGTTAAAACATTTGAACACTCAACTAAATAATCTAGAACAAAGTTGTTAAGTCCCCAATATTGTTAAGCTACTAACAAACAGACAGACAATAGTCAATAAAATCATGTACATCCCCAATGATGATACATAAAATTACCCCTTCTGTAGAAAATCCACTTTTGTCTCTAAAGTTGTTAAGCCAAGGAAAAGGAAACGTTATTATAAAACTTTGTGGACTAATAAACAGCCCATTGTCCCCTTTCTCTCTCTGCAAATGTTTAGTAGGGGTAGAGCTAATCTATGGTATGGGGAAAATGTGATTTTCTTAGCTGCTATTGAAGATAGACAGCTCATATTTTCAGTGAAGATTCCTATAACACATTACATCAAGTCAAGAGATTGATTTTTTGTCAGTCTGTTGTTCAAGCTACAGAAGACATAAACCTTGTTATTTAAAGGTTTACTGATTTTCTTTCAGTTTTGTGTATTCTTACTCTTTTTTTCCTAATTGTTCACATTAGAACTTCAGATCTATAAGTAACTTATTCCATGTTTTTTTTTGTGCTTCACTATTTATGAATGAAGTCATCTTATTTTTCTTATAAGGTATTCCTAATAAAAAAAAAATGGCCAAGATATGATTAAAAAGTTAACTTGATAGAACCCTAAAATATTTTGACAGTTATAAATCTATCTCAACCATAGCATTTGAATTAATAACCCCTGTTAATAAGAACTCTTTCAGCTACTCAAGTCTGGTACCAGGATCCAATCTTAGCCTATCATAATAGTTGATAGCTTGTTCAGTACAGTTGATTATGGGCCAAAGCCCACTGAGCATTATTCAGATTGATGGGCAGTTTTGTACAAGCCATGATTCCAACTAAGCTCTTCCTTAAACATTTCTTGGCAAAACTTTCACAATGATCCATTGGGTTCTGCATGAAATATGATAATAACATATGAGTTGCAGTATTATGAGCACACCAGAAAGAAATGAGAACACCACACTAAAGCAGGATCAAACAACGGAAAGTCTAATAAAATACATAGAATAACTAAAAAATAAGTATAAAGATAATTTGCTTAAAAGGCCCTATAAACTTGAATTAAAGAAAAAGTTACTCAAATTATTAAAGGAAAGAAAAACTTAATAAGTGAAATAAAATGATTTAATGAAAGTACCTGATAAAATTTTTGCCTATATCACTAATATGCAAAGGCAATGTGTATAGCTCGCTCTTTTATACCTTACTGGCACTATTATTGACAAATAGAACCGATTTTTCTAAATATCTGCTTTACACAAAAAATAAATTCAATTTATACTCAATTTTTTATACAAACTTGACTACTTAGACATAAAATGCATACATTTTATTATTTCAATAGATTTTTTATAAGTTTAACCCTTTTCAGATGACACGTATTGAGGATTAACTTATCTAAAACTATCTTGAATCTTCCTTCCAGGCACATAATTGCCCAAGTTTAAGAAGGATTTAGAATATCCCTTTATTACAACTCTAAATAACAACACATGATTTTACAATTGATCACTTAATCATACTACCCAGAATAGTATTTATGTAGAGTAAAGCAGTATATGAAATATATAATTTGTTTAAAATCTTCATCATTGATCACATTTGTAAAGAAAAAAAATTGAAAAAAAACCTTAAGAATTCATCGTCATTGGTAATTACATCATCTTTTACCTTGATAGCTTATTTCCCTCTTTTTATCTAGGTATACTGGGTGAAAGGGCAACTCATCCAGCTTTTACTTTGTAAAACTAATCTTGAACCATCAAGCCAGATTTCTTACTTTAACTGCTATGTGTTGAGAACCTCATTCCTTCACTAATATGAGAATGCCTGGAGCTTAATGATGGCATGATAGGCTGTCCAGATTGTGTCCTGCAAATGGCATAATGACCAGCATTAAATCCAGTCAATACCTAGGACACTATCCAAGTGCAATGTATGGAAAGAGCAGCTTTAAGTTGACTGTTGTCCATCATGCAAGAGGATGCATGTGCCTAATCCTTACACTAAAGAAACAGGATGGCTGTTTGTGTGTTTGTATCAAAGGATCTTGCTAACCACTGAACCGATCAGGTTCTCTTAAACAGGGCTTCCCATAGGTCCTGGGAAGGTTTCTAACTATTTTGTTTTTTTTAACTAAAATAAAAAATAGAGGGGAGTAACCCCCCCCCCCCCCCCCCAAAAGAAAACTAAAATTCCCCACCAAAATTTTTTTTTACTTTTTCTTTTAAAATCTAAAACAATAAAATTGGTTTATAAAATTTGACTCTCCTCAAGTGCCCCTAGAGGCCTCTAGTAGGGTTGGGCCGGATATCTGGTGAGGCCGGATATCCGGCCATTTTCAATATCCGGTTGGATACCGGATATCCGGCAATATAATATTTTATATTATACAACAAAAATTTCTGCTTTTTTAACTATAAATGGCTGTAATTTTCTTACTATTTAAACTAGAAGAACAATTTTTTCTAATATGTTTATCTTTATATAAATTTTATATTAGAATTCTCAATACATAAATTTTGGCGGGGCCAGCAGTACTTAGCAGCTGCCAGCCTCAAACTGGCGGTCGTGAGGTAAACAGCAACGGATTTTATGTAATTGTAATATGTCATGAATACATATAAAAAGCCTAAGTTTAAAATTTGAAGTCTCCAAGTCAAAAATTGCTGTCACAGGAACCGTTTAAAGATTTCTGGAGACCTGGAGGTTCAGGACTTGCAGGACTATACCTGGAACCTGAAATCGACTTGAACACCTATATTTCATATGAGGATGTACGACTATAGAATATTTAAGTATTTGATAACATGAAATGCTTTGTTTGAGTAAAAAAAATGTTTTTACTTTTTACCTAAATGACCTTGCCAGGTTTGCTGGCATCCTGTGCCCGCCAGGAAGGAGGTATTCAAAAAATTTAAACTCTCAGTTATTTCGAAAGTCATTTAGTTATAGCCTTTTATACACATAAAATGCCCGGGGAGGGGGTGCATGAGTTCAATGCCACCTTACCATCCATCCTCCAAAAGGGGTTAATATTACAGATTGAGGATAGTAATAGTTTATTAGATTAATTGCTTAGAAGAAAGATCATTTAAAAGTTACATAATTTTTAAGTTTTAACCTGAATCCTTATAATAAAGTAACAGGATGTCTATCTGTTTGTCTGTACTGAAGGATCTCGCTAACTGCTGAACCGATCGGTACAGGGTAGCTTCTCATAGGCCCTGGGAGGATTTATAACTATTTTGGGAAAGGGTACCACCACTCTCACAAGAGAAAAAAAATACCCCCTACCCCAAAAAAAAATATTTTAATTAAATTTTTCAATTAAATATAAAAATCAGGGGGCATCAGTCCCCCCTAATTTTTTTTTCTTTCCTAAATCTAAAATAAAAAAATGGTTGTCAAATTCAACTACCCCCCCCCCCTCAAGTGCCCCTAGAGGCCTCTAAGAGCGTAGCCGCCAGTTTTATATAATAAGACGCCACCAATTTGACATTTTCCGGCCGGATATCCGGCAATTTGGCCGGATATCCGGCCGGATGCTGGATATCCAGCATTTGAAAATCGGCCGGATATCCGGTATCTGGCCAAAAAACTATCCGGCCCAACCCTAGCCTCTAGGGGCATAGCTGCTAGTTTCAAAGAAAATATTGAAAGATCCAAGAGAAGTTGAGTTTATAGAAGGGATTAGGCCAGGCAAAGGTATAGTGCCTGGTAATTGCAACATGGCAGAATAAAACCTAGGAAAGGCAAATTTTTTTGTGTCCTAATTGACAAACATGGGCTTTTCTCTTATTTTTTGTACAAATTGTAATAAAAGGGGTGGGGATTGTTTTATGTTTATAATAGAAAATACAGTGTTACTGTGTTTCAGAAAAACAAATAAGATGTTTTCATCACAACCTAAATTTGAGAATCCACTACCTCAAGAGATCACACATGTGGAGAGTTTACTTAAGGGTAAAACACTGTTTTCAACCAAGTGAAGCCCTGCCATGGAAAATACCTAAATTTTTCAATTTTTTTTTGGTCTAATATTTGTATTTGTATATACTTTAAATAGTTATTGTTAATTTTTGTAATATTTAATATTTTTAATAAATGTTTTTAATTAAATAATTTCACCTTCAATTTGTCAAAGAACTACTCTCAACTGCTATGAGTTAAGCACTCATTCCATCACTAATTAGAGAATCCCTGAAGATTAATGATGGCAAGATAGGCTGTCCAGATTGTGTCCTGCAAATGGCACAATGGCCAGAAAGAAATCCAGTCACTATTCAAGTGCTATGTATGGAAAGAACAGCTTTAAGTTGACTGTTGTCCATCATATAAGAGGTGTGTAATCCTTAAACTAAAGTAACTGGATGTCTGCGTTAATGTTCCAAAGGATCTTGTTAACCATTGAACTGTTTGGGTTCTCCTTAACAGGGTAGCTTCTCATAGCTTCCCTGAAATTTTCAGCTCGATCGGCCCATTAAAGTGGCGCTTGGCACTAATGGGTTAATCATAACTCAGACAAATATTTATGATTACTACTAATAAATAGGTACTATTAATTTACCAAAAAATTATGTATTTCTTTATTTTGTGGTGGTTGAACAATACTTGAAGGGGTAGCACTCATAATGAAGTGGATTGAAAAAGAAGGGGGACAGCTTGAATTTAAGATATGTATCTTAAGGTGATAGCAGCTTTATGTCTAGTTAATTTTTAACAAAAATTGCAAGTGCATATAAACATAAAAATTTACATTGTAAAAATTGATATAGGTTCAAGATTAATGATTTAAATTTTATACTGATTTAATAGGTTGACCCTCCAACACCAATTCTCTTTCTTCCATGTTGCAGTGAAGCACCTTACTGTTAACTGCAAATTCTTAAGAAACCTGGCAACAACTGAAATCTTACAGGATATTATCTTTCAAATTGGCCTGAGTGCATGGAGCCATGAGAGAGGACCCGGTAGGAATGCCTCCTTCTAATCGGCCAATACATCAAATCTGCTTATTGGCAATTTGTATCCAGATCTCAGTGTACAGAAGGACATCTTATATAATTTTGGAAATTGTTGCGCTATGCATGAAACTTGAAAATTATAGGTTGTTCTCTCAGTTAAAGAAAAATAACACACAATTACAAATGAATGATTTATTATACAATAGAACATTGAATTATTTAGAACATTTAAAATGTGAAATACTTAGGATATTGAAAGTATGATACATTTAAGACATTGAAATATATAAAAAATTCAAGTCATCCATCTAGGATCAGTTTAAACTTCTGATTTAAACTAAAAAATCACAACTCTTATTAAAAAGCAATAAATTTGGACCATACAATTATTAGATAAAAGAACTTATCAAAATAAAAAAAATAGAATTATTGTTAGAAAGGTTTAGACAATAAATAAACCAACCATTCAACATTCAATAAAATGTCCCCAAAGTTAAGCCAACGTATAAAATAATATTTATGATATGTATTATTGAAAAAAGGAGTTAAAAACATGTACTTCAAAATCCAGGAATAATGGGAATTTGACAACAGAATAAAACAAATAGTTCTGAAGCAAAATTAAGAGGAATCATATTCTTTGGACAATACAAGAAATTGTGACCATTTAAAAAATCAGTGAAAATCTGCAAAAAAAAGGTAGTGTAACAAAAACTAGAATCGATTCCTACCTTTGGAATCCTGTTTAGAGCGTGTATGGAGTACAGAATAATGGGAATTTGACAACAGAATAAAACAAATAGTTCTGAAGCAAAATTAAGAGGAATCATATTCTTTGGACAATACAAGAAATTATGACTATTTAAAAAATCAGTGAAAATCTGCAAAAAAGAGTTAGCGTAACAAAAACTAGAATCGATTCCTACCTTTGGAATCCTGTTTAGAGCGTGTATGGAGTACAGGGCAACACCAGAGAATCACAGGTCCCTATCAGGTCACAACAACACTATAAACACTTGAGATATCTGGATTTGCTTTTTTTCTAAATTAAGACGTTATTACTTATAAAAGATTCTATGCGCTGCAATTGAAAACTAGGATTAAAATAATACTTAGAGATACTAAAATCTTTAATTTTAATTTAGACACCTAAGCTTCCAGCCAAGATTTCTTTAGAATCTTTAATACTGGCAGACCTCTAAAGCTCCTTGTTCCATTAAAAGCCATTTATTTCCTTGTATGATGCTGTCTAAACCAAATATCAAAAGCAGACAAGCTTCTGCTGATTAGTTCAGGCATATGGACAAAATTACTATATGGAGTCTTGGTAATCCTTCAAGGAAAACAGTTCCTGCTCAAAGGACATGACAAAATCCTCATCAAAAATTTGGATGGCCGTGTTTCTTTCTTCTATAGGTTCTGTTAAGGATTAATTTCCAGTAAAAGAATAATGGTGCAAAAAATGTATTAGATAATATTGTCTTAGATCTTTAGGATTTTAAAGTGTGAAAATTTCACTACCCCCCCCCCCTCCTGTAGATATTTAAAGATAATTATGATATGATAAATTCACTGAGTGAAAAAGTCTTTGATACTTGTTAGTCATTGTTTATTGAAATATATTTCAATGGACATTGCACCCTCTTCAGTCCTAATGACATAAATCATTTATTTTACACATTAAAAGATAGGTAAAAATAAATAAATTTGTAGAACTATAAAGATTGTAATTAAATTATGAAATGAAAGTAACACATAAAGAATCTTTAAGTTGCCAATAAAAAATCTTCCAATGATAAGGTCACTACGTTCTGACACTTAGAACAAATCATGTTCCCTTCAGCCAACAAGGGAATCAGCAATTGGGCTGGACACTCTAGTTACAGTGGCCAGCACTGCTACCTTTTTCAACCTTACCTGGTCACTGCAATGCAATTCAGTGTCCAATATGCAAGAAATCTGGCTTAATGGTTCAAGATAAATTTACAAAAAAATTGCTGGATGAATTGCCCTCTCACCTTTTTACCTAGATAAAACAGGGGGAAATAAGCTATAGACCAGAGATATAAGATAAGCCCATTGATGTGAATACCGGATGAGCTCAATTGCAGGAGAAGCACCTCAAGCTAAGAATAAAGTGCAATGTCATTTGCCAGTTTAGAAGGCAGAAGAGAGCCCAGAAATGCACAGCTTTGAGAGCTTAATTCCTTCACTACAGAATACATTATCACTCTTAAAAGCTGGGGTGCAATGGATGCATAGAACACTTTTTTTTATAACATATGCAAAAAGCTCTAATGCCTCAGAAAGAAGAGGGTGTTGAATGATCCAAGAGCAGTTGGATGGCAGGGTTTAAGCCAGGCACAGCTATGGTACTTATAAACTGCAACATCATTAAACATTAGTGAATAAGGTGGAGGCATGGAGAAATGTGGCTTGGCCACATGAAGACCCTGATGCATAGCAGGTCCATTAATTAATGGATTAGGAGGTAGCATTACCACAAGGACACCTTGGCAGGACTTCATGCACTCTAACAGAGAGTACTTTCCTTTCACATTCACATGTTGGCACAGTTTAAAATCACCTTCTGATTCTATGGTTGGATGATTGTTTGATACATAGATATTTTTTTATTACAATTATATTTATCATTTCTTTAATAATATCATAATTATATTTTTGATATTACCAGTATCATTAACATCTTGATTAGTTTGATGAAAAATAGGCAGATTCTCATGTAGATTAAATATATTATTATCTAACTGTTAAGCATGACCAGGATGAAGACTAATGGGCTTCTCATACATAGTGAATGTTTACCCTGGTTGATTAGGTCTCCAATTCTCTTTCATCCATGTTGCAGTGAAGCACCTTACTGTTGCCTACTAGTAATTTCCCTCCCAAATCTGCCTAAGTGCATAGAGCTCTGCCAAGGTACCCTGTAGAAATGCCTCCTAATCAGCCAATATATGAGGAACCTGCTACGCATCAGGGTTTTAATTTTCCCATGTTGGTAATGACTCTGGAAAATTTTTTATAAAGTGACTAGGTAAGTGATAACCAAATTTAAATTCTCTTTCAAACCTGGTATCTTTGACACATGGTTGAAAAGAGTAGATTGATTTTGGCTGCCATTCTGTGTACCAATGTACGTACATCTTAGGCATAATCCAGGGCATTGTGTTTAGTTTTGTTTGTCCATGTTGACTTGCTGCAGCGTTTCTTCTAAATTGTATGGGCCAGGATACAAAACCTGTGAGGCAAGCATGCTGTCTGCATTTTAGTAAATGGCTCTACCACATTCATCAATGGAAAATATCTGTAGATAACGGCAAGCCAGTGAAGCCATATACTATTAACCTTTCAGAAATGTTTCGTTATTCAGGCATTTGGGTTAAGTATGCTTGGTCAGTTCCATTGATGAATTAGGTGTTCACAGCTGGTCTAGTCTGCCAGGAGGAGATTCTATCAAGCTCACCTTTCCATCATCTTAGCTTTGATAAGCTTCCAAATGTTTACAGATTGCACACCCGTGATTTGCTTATTAGTACAAGAAATTGTATCAAGTCATTTTTTGTTCTGCTGTTACTTCAGAATTTCCCTGATGTAGATGCAACCAAGGAAGTATCTAAGCTCAGCATGGAGGATGTGTGCAAGTTCATTCCCTCTGCACATGAACAGGTGTATGGAGTCATGAACAAGAACCCTCCTTACAAAGTGTTTAGCACAACCAATCACTACACCAGAATAGAAGGTATAGATGCTGGAATAGGTATTCTGAAAAAATTTGATAAAATTTTCTATGCATACGATCTGTCCCTGTGTTCCCTCATCTGGGTCAAGGTTTCCTATGATAAGAAAATGGAGAAGGGAGAAGTTAAGAATATGTTTGCTGATATTATTGACGAAGATTTGGATGGGGAGAGTGTGGAAGTTCCCAGTGTGGAGGAAGCTGACTATTACAGTTTCTATCAACTGCTGGCATCTTATACAGTTTCAAAGAACAACAAGGTTTTAGAGAGGTTGATACTGGCGTAGCCGGAGAAGGCCTGGAGCCTACTAAAGAGGTCAATAAAAGAACCTGGTCACCTTGACAAGTTTGCATTCAGTCTAAGAAAGAAGGTAAAAATGTTCCAGACAGTGTTGGAGGGAGTGATAGAGATTCCAAATATGACGATTAAATGACCCAAAAGATCCATTAAAATATAAAGACACCAATCTTGTTCGGGGAATGATTAGTCACTTGTCATTAACTCTAATAGATTTACCCCTTGGATGATTAAAGACATAAAATAGTTATCAAGTTATAATACGATTAAATTTTGTTAAATCTTACTAAAACATTATAAAAAGATCCGACAATTAATAAGTGATATATTAGTGTCTTATTTTCCTACTTAAATATAATTATAAAACCGGTTATTAAAGTGTAAACAAATGAAAATCCAAAGGTTATAAAAGCTTGTTTCTGTACGCTTCGTATTAAGTAATTGTTTATTTGTAAATACGAGCGTGGTGTGTTACAGTTACGAATAGAACTAAAATCTCTTTTAGCTATTGTTATAGTATAGAACCTTTTCTACAATGGGGAACTTCCACCCATTGTTGTCGTTCATCCAACCTAATTTATGGGGATTTTATGCAACTCATTAGTAGGTAGGGAAAGGACACCCATGTTCAATAGTGTAAGTTAGCGTCAGAGTTATGGGGACAGTTATTTGTTGAAATGGAGAGAATCAAAAGTAAGATTTGTTTATTTAGTTAAATTGTTAATATTGTTGAACATAATACTGATAATATTATGTTGTATATTTATGAACCATGATTTTTACCCATGATGTTCCATAAAACTGTTTTCCCAATTTCTAATACCAATAAATGTAATGGTAACTGATTTCCAGGCTTATATATATATGAGTAGCTTATTACTCTGTCATTAATAATACAAACTAACATATAATTTTGTTAATATAAAATAATACTTAAAATTTCATAGGTAGGTAATGGAATATTAAAATTAATATAAACAAATAAGTACCTACCTTCTATAAACATTAATAAAATGTAAAGTATTATATAAACCTACATAATTATATGTTAGATTTTATAAGATAGAATAAAATAATCAAAAAACTCCATAGGGAGAGGAGGGAGGGACATCTTTATAAATAAAACTGAAATATTAAATCTATAATTGAAGAAGTACATTTAATGTACTTACTAAATATAATATCTTGAGAATTATACTAATTTATTACTTTACTTATATATATTTTAAATAAAATATAATATGAATTGGCCAGAATTTATTTTAATTTTCAGTGGAAAAATATATTTAACTTCACTTTAATTTTACCCTGTCGAATAGTTTTGCCACAGCATTTCTTACCACTTTCCAACTGAAGTCGTGTACAAGAACTTTCATTATTATATTGGCAAATTTGACCTTCATTAGTACCTATCTTTTGGCCTTGGTGGTTTCATTTTGAAGCAGTTTGAGAACGAGATTGGTTTGAATTCTTGTTTATGAAACGATTACTAGAATCGGGCATACGTAAATCTTAAAACTTTTTTTTGCCCCTACAAAAAGACTCAAATTGATATCTAATATCAGGTATAGTTAAAAATGGTTCACCATGCTCAAATCTACATCGGTTTAGTCTGTTAAGATAATCACATAACATTGAACAAAACTTTCCAGCATTCCTATCACTGGGGCTTAAGTTGAGTTTTGAAAATAATTATTTTCAAAAAGGCTTTTAATCCTAATCATCACTATGTAAATTAAATAGAATTGTCAATAAACATAATTAATAACAATTATTGAAATAATAACATCAACATGAACATAGTAGCATATTTAAATACAAATAATCAAATTAGTGTAAGCAATTTAAGATAGTGATGCCTCAATTCCTGCTTGTTCTTACCATCAAAAACACTCTCAAACTGGATAATTTTGGGGTCTCTCTGTGGGTAAAGCCTCTAGCATTTCCTTGCATGATCTGCCAACATGTGCTCCATTTAATTTCTGGCACTGTCTCCTAAATCTGCCTAGGTGCATGGAGTACCAGAGCAGGAATGCCTCCATCTAATCTTTGAGGGAAAACACAAATTATTTAAAATTTTACCTGTATGAAAAGTATAGAAAACCAAGAAAGATCTAAGAAATTATTCCATGATGCAACACATTTTATCACAGAACAACCTTATTAATTTTGTTATGACAGGGTCTCAATTTTCCCATGCTATTTACTTGTTGCAGTGTTACACTGCAAAATGTCTGGAAAACAATAAGATGACTGTTGATTAAAGAACAATCATTTATTTTTTTTTAAAGTTTTAATAAGTTTCAATTTTCATAAATATAATTCTTTTTAAACATAGATAAATAGATAGGGCGAATAAGTAAAAAAGGTAATTGAGTAATATCTAAAAACAAGACTCAATTTATAGTTATCTCCATGTGTTCATGTTGTTACTTGGGGTGGATATCATGTGACTTAGGGTAGATGTATTTATAGGGGTAGTAGGGTGGAAGTGGTGAAATTGCTGGGGGCAGAACATTAACTGTGGGTGAATACGCTAGCAGGGTGGTCCCAATAAGGGTATCCTGGTAATGAAAGGCTATGGGTCCTATGGAGTGGGTAGGTCTAAAATCAAGGTTGAAGACAGCTGCTTTATCAGGTGGATGCATGGTGCCCTGTATGAGTCGTTTGCCATTATTGCTTTCTTAGAGCTTTACACTAAGGGCAACAGGTGCCAAAGACTTGGTTCTCTTTGACTTCTTGATTCTAAGTCTGCACTTATAGTATGACAAAAATTTTGATGGGGAAGGCAATGTGTAATTGTATGGATTGGTGTTTAAAATAGATTGAAACATTTAAAATTAATACATTTATCTATAAAGGTAAAAAAACACACAAATCACTTAAACATTAAAAAAATACAAGATGAAACTGAAAATGAATTCAGAATAAATAAAATGCGCTATTAAACCATTGATTAGTTTTTAATATAATATTTTTCTCTGGATAATTAGATCTACAATTCCCTCTTTTACACATTGCAGTGAAGCACCTTACTTGTATCAATATTATTGTTCAGTTCTTCATCAGGCCTGAAACTTGATTTTATTTAGGGTTTAGCACTCCCTATGTCTTAAACTTGATCTTGGGTATCATGTACACTGCTTTGTAAATTTTATCCCTAGTGTAAAGGACAATTACTGCAAACTGTTCTTTACATCCATTGCACATTATATTCCCACCCCACCGCCTCTTTTGACATCTGATTGTCCTGGCATGGAAACTCTTACTTCGGTGGAATCATTTTCCTTGATGTTAATTGTTGATAGATTTTTTTCTAAAGAACCTTCAAGATAATTCCCACATAAAAACTTTTTAAAACTTTAATGAGTCATTACATCCTTGTTATTTCTGCTGTAAGGTTAAGAGTATTTTTGTGTTTGAAGTAAAAATGGTTCATGCTTGTCAACATCAACCATCTCATGTATATTATCTCCAATATTTCTTAATTCAAGGTATTCTGGCAAATACTCTGATTCTATTTGCACATTCAATTCTGTAGCCATCCATATTGACATCATAGAAATAAAGAGTTATGCCACTAAGAGCATGTTCAGCAAATTTGTAGATGTAAACACCAAAATCAGGGAAGTTATTTTGATGTGGAAAATCATATCTAATGGTTACAGAGAGACACTTCCTCCTTAAATTCTTTGCATTTGAATAAAGATTATTAAGTGTTTGAAGTGGATGGAATCAATATATTCTATTTCATTCACTTTAGGGTTTACTATTGCCAATGTCTAATGAGCATTGAAACAAAAAGTTATAACAATTAGATCATATCTGTCAAAATACATTTAATACTCAATCTTATATCTGTGTAATACATCAGATATATCAAAAGTATTTAATACAGAAAAGATTCATTCAAATACTGTCCAGGAGTAGCAATATACATCAATTTGTTGAATCTTTACATCAGACACAATAGTGTCAGGATCCAAGGTTAGAACTTTATCCTACGTTATGTGTTCTAACGCATGAAAATTTTTATGATTAATTTCTTTCTGTTATCTAGATTTCTGTCTAGGGAAGGTTAAGTTTCTCTCTGATGGTTTGAATTCACTGAAAAAAAAATTTAGAATGAGTAAAAGCTTAATAATAAAAGAAATAAAAATACAAACAGTTGCACAATTTGAATTTCTACCTAATCAATATAATTTTGAATTGAAAATGAATAATCTATCTCTTAAAAGAAGATAAAGAACAGTGAGGCAAAAGTTTTTTTTATGAATTTACCTCTTTATGTTAGTGTTAGATGGATGCATAGGCCACAAATCTAGAAAAGCTTTACTTCAAAGAAGACCACAAATAATTCAATCACATGCACTCATCATTTTCACCTGAGTTCTGAATGTTCAGTTTATCAGTCCTTAAAAATTTTTTTTAAAAAAAGGAAAATGGTTCGTGTTAGGATTTTTAGTATACCTCTTTCATAATACTTTGGATCTGGAGAACATATAATCCCTTAATTGACCAACATCTGGGCAGATATCTTTTGGCCTGGTTCAAAATCTGACTTAATTTCATGTGAATGTTTGATCCTGACCTGAGCTTCAATATTTAAGGACAATTACTTAAAACAAAAGACAAGTTTCATTTCAGATAAAAAATGTATTTAAATGATAACAAAATATGAAATTATGAGTAAACAAATCAGCAACAAATTAATGAAATCACAAATAATAGATTATATTACTTTGATCAGACATCAGAGATTGGTTCACACACAGTTAAAGTGATAAATACAGTTGTATTAAACTTACCATTAAATCTACCAATCAATGATATCTGTCTATCCATGATCTCCTCATGAGCACAATACTACTTTAAAAATGCTTGGTTCTATTTGATCTTTTAAACTGGGTTTAATGCTGGCCATTGTGCCACACGTGGGACATTAGGCCAATCTTTCCAGCCTTCATTTTGGAGGTTTGTTTGCAACATGAGTAGTTTCATTTCCAATTATCTCCAATCTAATCATTATCATTGACATCTTGATTGAATAATTTGAAAGCAGGAAACACCTCATGAAGGTGTGAAGTGGTTGGTCTGAATATCCCTTGCACTTTATATTCCATCCAACCCTTTTGACATCTGATTGACTGGACATGGATACTCTTGCTCATGTGGAAAAATTTCTATATTGATAGATGAAATGATTGGTTCTTTATTTACAATACTTCCATGATGTTATTTTAATGATTATGATTCAAGGGCAGATTTTCAGACACAATAAGGCCAGTTCTTCTGGCCCTCATTATGCTCCAGGCAAATGTAGAAATGATTGCCTTACACTATTATGAAAAATTTAACCTGAGCTGGATCTTTAAATCATTTCAATGGTGATCTAAACCACCCCGCTCGAAATCTCAGCCACCCACAGCAGCGCATTTTTAAAATGCGCAGCTGTGATTGGCTGAAATTTCAATTGGGGTGGTTTAGATCACCATTGAAATGATTTAAAGATCCAGCTCTGCTAATTAAATTCAGTTTCAATAGGATTTCAAGCTCCCCATGTTCACCATTCATCACTTCCTTTAAAATGAGGCATGAGCGATTCTAGGCATAATAATATTCCCTCCAACCCTTTTGACATCTGATTGTCCTGGCATGGAAACTTGTGCTTTAGGGGAATCATTTTCCTTGTTGAAAGATTAACAATTTGGTTATTATTTAAAATACATCCATGATGTTATTTAAATGATTGTGTTTGATTGCATGGAGTCATTTCATCCATGTTTCTTCTGGTATCTTTGATTCATTTGATAGCTGTAGCAAAAATGGTTTAAAACACTGGATTTAAACTTAATCATACACTATGCAACTTAGATCTATCATTAAACATATTTGAACTAAACTAACATTTATGAAACAATAATACAAACCAAATTGCATATATAAAATCAAATCATAACATATAATTAAATAAACATAAAGTAGATAGGTTCTGTATTTAACCAAAATTCAACTTGTTGAACTATAAATAAGGCATTGCTACAAAAGACCAAATCTACAAAAAAACCAACACCAACAATAGACCAACTCTACAAAATACCAACGCCTACAAAAGACCTACTCTACAAAAGACCAAAACCTACATAAGACCAACCCATATATATTGTTATTTAAACATCAAATTTATTAATAAAGTAATACATAATTAATTTATGTACTAATAATTTTTACAGTTGTGATGCACTAAACTGGCATCCCAGATGTCTTCCCAACTCTTAAGTCCAAACTTATATTTAGTAATGAAGGCGTGCTGGTAATTTGCCATGGATGCCTTAATCTTGGCCAGCCTTGCCTAAGTCCGGTCTTTTCTTCCAGGGTTGGGATCTGTGTAGGTGCCAGCTTCACACTGATGGAACTTGGTCCTGGCAAAGGCGTTTTCCATTTTAAAGTTGATAACTATCCTGAAGATGTAGTGGTTGGTGCCCACATTAGCATTTTAATTGCTGTTCCAGGCCTCAACCGAGTTGTTGGTAGTTGGTTTATCCTGCATAAAGCTTCAAAATTGGCATGGATGGCTGGTTGGAATGTGGCTGGTGTCATTTCACCAGTCCTAGCATTAACTTACAGCATGTAATTTCGCTTAACATATGCCAGAAATGAATAAATTGATTCATTCTCTTCACCAAAATTGACTTGAAAGTGAGGCAAACAACTTTTTCCCGTACAACAATCATGTCATTCACTGGTAGCTTATCCAAGGTGTATACAAGCTACAATCCAACCTGGAAGGCTTCATAACCATGAAACAGGGACAGACAACCCTTCTGGCCAACCTGGATGAACAGGTTTTTCTTCCTATTGAACCTGCAGCCAACAATCTCTTTGAGGTTGGGAAACACAGCTCTTGCAGCTTTGATTACTGCTGATTCAAACACGATGCTGATCGATTCTGGAGAAGCTTTTCAAGTTGAAATGCATGCATGTATACTACCCCGTCCCGGATTAAAAAAATTTTGTTAAAATTTTTGCCCCCAGCCAAAATATGATTGATTTATGCATAAAAATCACCCATGCAAAATATTTTTTCTGTAATGCAAAAATTGCGACGGTACAAGCACTGCAAAGTTTTTAAAATCTGCAAAAAAACATGTTTTTATGGCTTTTTTGAGGCTTTTGTACCATCCCAATTTTAAAGATTTTTACAAAATTTCAATTCAAGTGTGTTGATATTTACCTGAAATTTACCAAAAAAGATGGGGGCAGTCTCAATTATAACATATGAAGGTGTAGCAAGTAATCTTCCAAATACAAAATTGTCAAATTGCATATATATATAATAGGATTGGGCCGGATACTTTTTTGGATGGATATTGGATATCTGGCTGATTTATAATGCCAGATATCCGGCATCTGGCCAGATATCTAGCAAATATCCGGTAATTTGGCCGGATATCTGGTTATTCGGCCGGATTTTCGGTAATTTGCCGGATACCAAACATCTTGCATTATAAATCATCCAGATATGTGGTATTTGGCCAAAAAAGTATCTGGCCTACCTCTATTATATAAGTATGAAATTAGTTTGATACACAAAACTATCCCTTCTGTAGATTAAACTTAGCGGTTGAAACGTTTATACACTTAACTTAATAAACCAACCAATCAAAATTCAATAAAATTCTCAAAAGTTGTTAACCTAATGAATTAGAAAAACAATTATAAAACTTTGGGGACAAGTGAAAAAAACAGTCCAATTTCCCCTACCTCTCTGAATTACAGAGTGTACCAAAAGTCTAATAATAACTAGGGAGGCAGAGCACAATGGGCTGTTAATTACACTAGTCCCCGAAGTTTTAAAAACTTTTTCATTTGTTTGCTCAACAACTTCTTAGATTGTTTGAAATTTTAATTGGTTTAATAAGAAGTTCCAACCACCAATTGTAATCAAAAGAAAGGGTAAGTTTGTGTATAATCATGGGGTATACATGCCCATTTATCAGCCATTGTCTTCTCTATCTAGATCCCTGTACCCAAAGTCTAATAATAACTGAAACACTTTAATTTTTATTACATAACAAGAAATAACATGTTACTCAAGGATGTTACTCAGGGATAAACTATGGCAAATGAATTGATGTACATCCCCATTAATAATACACAAAATTAACCCTTCTGTAGATTAAAATTAGTGGTAGAAACGATTGAACACTCAAATTAATAAACCAATCCATCAAAATTTATTGAAAGTCCCCAAAGTTATTAAGTCAACGAATAAGAAAAGGTTATTTTCAAACTTTTGTGACTATTGTATTAAACGGCCTATTTTGTCCCATCTATTTCTGATACTTATTAAAAGCAAATCTTTTCTATAATATGAGTCTGAACGAACTCCGTAAAGGTTAGCTCTTTTATTTAATCTAAGCAAGTTGAAATTTTTTGATTGAAAACTTTGGTTGATGATTCCTGTAACAATAAGGGTTTAGAAAGTGTAGCAACTCTGCAATCAGTACTTCTGCTTTATAGCATTAGTTTTTAATATATAGAAGACGTAAGTTTCATGCAAATTATTGCCAGTTTCCCAAGTGCCAAGTCGAGCACATACCCACCCCCCCCCCCATCTTCCGACCTTGAAAAAAGGAAGGAATACTTTCTAGTTTGTTTCTTAATCATATAAGGTCAGGTTAGGATAGTTTATATTGGGTACCAGGAACCCTTGCAAGTTAATATAAGGAGGAAGGGGTTGTCAGTGATCAAAAGACACTTTGAGGGAAAGCACCGAACATCTTTTATAAGCTAAGACATCTTTTTCCATTAAGTCAATACAAAATTAACAGAGATAAACAATGAATAATGACACATAAAAAGATAATGTTAAAAATTATCTAATTTTCACAAGAAGAGCTTCTCCATAGTACTTTCTAGTGGTAACGCTCCTAAAGGACTCTTGGGCACCTGAGAGAAGGGTCAATCCTCTAATTTTATTTAAGTGGTAATAACTGAAACATTCCCTGAATCTATCAGAAACTTTATTGTAAAGAAGAAACAATTGCATACATATATAATAGGGTTGGGCCGATACTTTTTTGGCTGGATACCGGATATCCGGTTGATTTTTAATGACAAATAATCGTTATATGGCAAATTACCGGATATCTGGCCGAATAAAAGAACATCAGCCGAATAACCGGATATCTGGCTGAATAACCGGATTCCGGCCAAATAACCGGATATCCGGTCGAATAACTGGATATCCGGCCAAATAACATATGTTTGCCGGATATCTGGCATTATAAATCAGCCAGATATCCTGTATCCGTCCAAAAGAGTATCCGGCCCAATCCTATTATATATGTATGCAATTTTTTTTTTGGTAAATTTCAGGTATATATCAACACACTTGAATTGAAATTTTGTGAAAATCTTTAAAATTGGGATGGTACAAAAGCCCCAAAAAAGCCATAAAAACAGGGTTTTTTGCAGATTTTAAAAACTTTGCAGTGCTTGTACCGTCGCAATTTTTGCATTACAGAAAAAATATTTTGCATGGGTCATTTTTATGCATAAATCAACCAAATTTTGGCTGGGGGCAAAAATTTTAACAAAATTTTTCAAATCCGGGACGGGGTAATGTATACTGCAGCAGCTTTGCTTGCCAGCAGCATGTAAACTGCAGGATATATCTTCTCAGAGGGAGAACCACCTGATCCAATAATCATTATAAATTAGTGCATACTGGTCCAATGCTGCAGCTATACCCTCTATTTGCAGGTCTGCCAGTGCATTCCTGGTGATGAGAGTTGGATTTCTGGTGGCAAACATAACACACTCCTTCTCCTTTTCAGCCAAAGCTATAAAATGTCAATAAACTATGTAAAGTACTTGTGCTTGTGACATCCAGTTAAAAGAATACACTAGATACACAATCAACCGATAACAGAGTGTGGCACAGGCTGGATAAGCAACTATTATTTATTTAAAGTTAATCATTTATAGGTTGTTTTACACAATTATTGATAAAATAAATAGTATAAAAGTGTGTTTAATGTAGACAATTGTGCCATTTGCAAGAAACAATTAAGCCAGTGACAGTCCATAGGGCCTTCATTATGCTATAGGAATTAGATGAGATATGATTGCTCTACATGCCCTGTAAACAGGGATCACAAGGTCGTGTTTTTTACACGACTTTTGCCAAAAAGTCGTGTATTTTTAAAATTTTCTTGCCTTACCCCCTTCCCTTTTTAATTCCCCTTTTTCTTCCCCCCCTTCCCTTTTTTAAAAAAAATCGTATAAAAAAAAATTTCATTTGAGATCCCTGCCTGTAAATAAAAACTGAACCTACTACTTAAATTTAGTTTCAATAGGGTATCAAGCTGTTCACCATTCAATACTTGATTTCCATTGAGGCAGGAGTAGTTTAAGACATATTGTGCAGAAAAACGTCAACATAGAACTGTTCTTTACTTGCCATTGCCATTTGTATTTCCTCCAATCCTTTGGACATCTGATCATCCTGGCTTGGAAACTCTTGCTCATTAGTTAAAATACTTCCATGACCTTATTTTAATGTTAGTGTTTCAATTCAGATTGCATGTAGTCATTGCATCTGTGTTACTTCTGGCATCTTTTTTACCTTATGAATACATCTTAAAAAGTAATACAATTATTCTTGTATAGCTGAACTCCTTATGTTAACCTTTTAGCTTTGTTACAACAAGATGGGAGTTGAATTATGTCTTGTTTTAAGGCCACAAGTTTGCTCCAATACCCTGGGTATAATGACAGCCATTTGTGCAGGATCCACCTGGCCATCATTGTGCAACAGGTGTTCCAGGAGTGTAGCATTCAGCACTTTCTTTTTAATGAGGCACAAGTACCTTTAGGCAAATTGTACAAAAATATATACTAAAACTGTTCTCTCCATCCATTGCACTTGATGTTCCCTCAGGTTTTTAAAAATATCCTTGTTTTCAATCAGGTTTAATGCCAGCCATTGTGCCATGAGCAGGACACAACTAGGCCAGTCCATCTGGCCCTTATTATGCTCCAGGCATTCCAGAAGTTTGCAGAGATAGTGTTCCAATTGTTCCAGGGATATCATTTTCCTTGCTAATAGATCAGTTGATTTGCTTCTTGTTCAGAATACTTCCATGAAGTTCTCTTATTGTTCATGTTTCAAGGAGTTGCATTATAACAAAAATGCAATTTTACAGTTAGTTCTTTTTATAATAATTGTGAAAAAAAACAGTCACAAACATAATTTATTGTACATAAGGAAACACAGGAACATTAAAAAAATATTAGATATAAAAAAATATTTAGCACTTGTCTAAGACCAGCTTTCAACTTATGTTAAACTAAAAAATCGCTCTAACTAAAAAAGCATGCAATCTGGACTATAATATACACGTACTAGTTAAAAGAATTCATAAGAAATTAAAAATATTTAATTTGCAAACCAAAAGATTTATAGAAATTTTCACTACAAATAAATTAGACAATAAAATGAAAAAACTTTTATCAAAGATTCTTTCTTTACTATCTATAATACAAAGTAGAACGATGTCTGTCTGTCTATTTGTTTGTAGCTTCTCATGGGTCCCAAGAAGGTTTATAACTACTTTCTTGGGGGGTGAGACACCCCTTACCCCCCCCCCCCAAAAAAAAAAATGAGAAATCCCCTTTTTTATTCTTTTTAAAACTGAAATTTAAATAGTGGGATTGACTATTCCCCCCCACCCAAAAAAAACAATCTCCCTCCCCAAATTTAAAAAAAAATTCTTTTAGATCTAAAACACAAAAAATTAGTTTGATCAAACCTCTTGGGGCAAAGCCCCTAGTGGCTAGGGGCGAAGCCATTAGTTTTAAATATACTCACAAGGTTTTTTATAAGAAATATAACTTGCATTGTCTAAACTTTTCTACCATTAATTTGTGTAAGGAGTATTTTTTTATAATATATAGGGGCATATTTTTCATTCATTGTCTTATCCCTTAAGATCCCTAAATTATTATTTTTGGCATTAAATAAATTGTGTTGGCAGTCCAGTTTTACTCACAGAGAACGTGTCGAGGCCATAACTCAGTCTAATTCCTAAAGACATAAATATAGATAATCACAACTGATTTACAGTGTAGGGAGAATTGTAAATCTGCTGTGATTATAGGGATTTATTTTTTCGGGACCAGTAAAGGCAAAATGAGAGATATAGATCAGAGCATAATGAGTGTGTGTGTGTGTTTGGGTGCGTAAAAGCGGAGATTTTTCGGGGGGGGGGGGGAATTAGAGGCTTGACTTGTTAGAGTTAAACATTCTCGGGGGGGGGGGGGGGGTGCCGGGGGGGCTTAACATGCACTATTTTTATTAGAGAGAGAGAATGGGGACAATGGGCTGTTTATTTCACTATTCCCAAAAGTTATATAATAGCGTTTTCTTATTTGCTGGCTCGATCGATAACTTGGAGAAATTTAGATTGTTTGTATCATTATGTTGATTTTCCAAACATTTTAACCACTAATTATTATGAACACAAGGGGGTAATTTTATGTATCATTATTGGATACGTATATTAATTTATCGGTGAATGTCTTATCCCATTATAGGAGCAGACAAATTTCAAAGAAAACCACCTAAGACTTTCATATACAATAAATATAGCTGAAAACATGTCCTGGCCCTAAATAAAGCTTCTTTACTTATAATAAAGTAACATGATGTTCGTCTGTCTGTCTGTCTGTTTGTTTGTACCGAAGGATCTCGCTTAACGCTAAACCAATATGGTTCTCCTTTACATTGAAGCTTCTTATAGGTCCTGAGATAGTTTTAGGTTATTTTATTTTTTTATAAATTGGTCTGAGTATGGTTTTAGGCCATTTTCTGCTCTTCCATATCCCTTTGAATATAAAGCCCATAGATTTTAGGGACGCAGCCGCTAGTAAAATTATAAAACAAGAAATATAATTATTTAGTTTAAACACTTTTATTTTGTGTTATTGTATGTACACCGAACTGCACAGAGAGCAACGAAAATAAGTCGGATGATTCTTGCAGGGAGGGAGGGGACATTTGACTGTAAATTATTATGGTACCCAAAGTTTTAAAACCGTTTCAACAGGCAGGGAAGATACAGGTGAATGTAAATTATTTTACTACCCAAAGTTTTATCATTCCGTTCTCTCTTTCTCTGAAAACATTGGGTAAAGATTGATTGGTTGGTATTAACTTTCAGAGTTCAAACACCGGAAATAAGTCGGATGATTCTTGCAGGGAGGGAGGGGATATTGGACTTTAAATTATAATGGTATCCAAAGTTTCTTTTATCCTCCAAACTGACGGATATAAGTCGGATGAATCCTGTAGGGAGGGAGGGGACATTGGACTGTAAATTAATATGGTACCAAAAGTATTATAACTTCATTCTCTATATGCAGGGAGGGCGGGGACAATGGACTGTAAATTATTATGGTACCCAAAGTTTCTTTTATACTCCAAATTATTAGATATAAGGATGAATCCTGAAGGGAGGGAGGGGACATTAGACTGTAAATTATTATGGTACCCAAAGTTTCGTTTATCCTTCAAACTGACGGAAATAAGTTGGATGAATCCTGTAGGGACGGAGGTGACATTGGACTGTAAATTGTTATGGTACCCAAAGTTTTACGATATCGTTCTTTAATGCTCTGTAGGGAAGGAGGGGACATTGGACTGGAAAATATAATGGTACCCAAAGTTTCTTTTATCCTCCAAATTGACGGATATAAGAGGGATGATTCTTGCAGGGAGAGAGGGGACATTGGACTGTAAATTATTATGGTACCCAAAGTTTCTTTTATCCTTCAAACTGACGGATATAAGTCGGATTAATCGTGTTAAGAGAGGGAGGGGGCATTAGACTGTAAATTATTATGGTACCCAAAGTTTTATGATCTCGTTCTCTCATTCGCTGCATGAAGGGAGGGAGGGGACATTGGACTGTAAATTATTATGGTACCCAAAGTTTTATGATCTGGTTCTTTATATCTGCAGGGAGGGAGGGGACATTGGAATATAAATTATTATGGTACTCAAAGTTTCTTTTATCCTCCAAATTGTTAGATATAGGTCGGATGAATCCTGGAGGGAGAGAAAGGACTTCAAATAATTAGGTACCCAAAGTTTTATGATCTTGTTCTCTCATTTGCTGTATGGAGGGAGGGGACATTGGACTGTGAGTTATTATGGTACCCAAAGTTTTATAATCTGGTTCTTTCATATCTGCAGGGTGGGAGGGGACATTGGACTGTGAGTTATTATGGTACCCAAAGTTTTATAATCTGGTTCTTTCATATCTGCAGGGAGGGAGGGGACATTGGACTGTAAATTATTATGGTACCCAAAGTTTCTTTTAGCCTCCAAACTGACGGATATAAGTTGGATGATTCTTGCAGGGAGGGAGGGGACATTGGACTGTAAATTAATAGGTACCCAAAGTTTTATGATCTGGTTCTTTCATATCTGCAGGGTGGGAGGGGACATTGGACTGTGAGTTATTATGGTACCCAAAGTTTTATAATCTGGTTCTTTCATATCTGCAGGGTGGGAGGGGACATTGGACTGTAAATTAATAGGTACCCAAAGTTTTATGATCTGGTTCTTTCATATCTGCAGGGAGGGAGGGGACATTGGACTGGAAATTATTATGGTACCCAAAGTTTTATAATCTGGTTCTTTCATATCTGCAGGGTGGGAGGGGACATTGGACTGTGAGTTATTATGGTACCCAAAGTTTTATAATCTGGTTCTTTCATATCTGCAGGGAGGGAGGGGACATTGGACTGTAAATTATTATGGTACCCAAAGTTTCTTTTAGCCTCCAAACTGACGGATATAAGTTGGATGATTCTTGCAGGGAGGGAGGGGACATTGGACTGTAAATTAATAGGTACCCAAAGTTTTATGATCTGGTTCTTTCATATCTACAGGGAGGGAGGGGATATTGGACTGTAAATTATTATGGTACCCAAAGTTTATTTTATCCTTCAAACTGACGGATATAAGTTGGATTAATCCTGAAGGGATGGAGGGGACATTGGACTGGAAACTAATATATAAGTACCCAAAGTTTTATTATTTCGTTCTCTCTTTCTCTGAAAACATTGGGTAAAGCTTGATTGGTTGGTACAAAGTATCAGTATCCAAACTACCGTAAATAAGTCGGATTAATCCTGCAGGGAGGGAGGGGATATTGGACTGGAAATTATTATGGTATCCAAAGTTTCTTTCATCCGCCAAAGCAAAGAAAATAACACAAATGAATCTTGTAGAGAGGGAGGGGACATTAGACTATAAATTATTATGGTACCCAAAGTTTTATAATCTGGTTCTTTCAAATCTGCAGGGAGGAAGGGAACATTAGACTGTAAATTATTATGGTACCCAAAGTTTATTTTATCCGCCAAAGCAAAAGAAATAAGACGAATGAATCTTGCAGGGAGGAAGGGGACATTGGACTGTAAATTATTATGGTACCCAAAGTTTTATAATTTCATTCTCTATATGCAGGGAGGGAGGGGACATTGGACTGTAAATTGTTATGGTACCCAAAGTTTCTTTTATCCTCCAAACTGACGGAAATAAGTTGGATGAATCCTGCAGGGAGGAAGGGGACATTGGACTCGAAATTATTATGGTACCCAAAAATTTATAATCACATTCTCTATATGAAGGGAGGGAGGGGACATTGGACTGTAAATTATTATGGTACCCAAAGTTTATTTTATTCTCCATACTGTCGGATATAATTGGGAAGAATTCTGAAGGGAGGGAGGGGACAATGGACTGTAAATTAATAGGTACCCAAAGTTTTATGATCTGGTTCTTTGAAATCTGTAGGGAGGGAGGGGACATTGGACTGGAAATTATTATGGTACCCAAAGTTTTATGATCTGGTTCTTTGAAATCTGCAGGGAGGGAGGGGACATTGGACTGGAAATTATTATGGTACCAAACGTTTTATGATCTGGTTCTTTCATATCTGCAGGGTGGGAGGGGACATTGGACTGTAAATTATTATGGTACCTAAAGTTTTATAATCTGGTTCTTTCATATCTGCAGGGTGGGAGGGGACATTGGACTGTAAATTAATAGGTACCCAAAGTTTTATGATCTGGTTCTTTCATATCTGCAGGGAGGGAGGGGACATTCGACTGTAAATTATTAGGTACCCAAAGCTTCTTTTATCCTCCAAAATGACGGATATAAGTCGGATGAATCCTGCAATGATGGAGGGGACATTGGAGGCTGTAAGCTATTATGGTACCCAAAGTTTTATGATCTGGTTCTTTCATATCTGCAGGGAGGGAGGGGACATTGGACTGTAAATTATTATGGTGCCCAAAGTTTATTTTATCCTTCAAACTGACGGATATAAGTCGGATTAATCCTGCAGGGAGGAGGGAACTTTGGACTGTAAATTATTATGGTGCCCAAAGTTTTATGATCTGGTTCTTTCATATCGGCAGGGAGGGAGGGGACATTGAACTGTAAATTATTATGGTACCCAAAGTTTAATTATTTCGTTCTCTCATTCGCTGCAGGAAGGGAGGGGATAATGGACTGTAATTTAATAGGTACCCAAAGTTGTATGATCCGGTTCTTTCATATCTGCAGGGAGGGGGGGGGGGACATTGGACTGTAAATTGTTATGGTACTTCGCTTTTAGCAATATAAATAAAGTTACTTTAAATTGTGACTAATCGACTATAGATTCCCCATAGCACCTATTAATTGTCTTGGTTTTTCTGTTCTTGCAGCCATACTGAAAAATCATTTATAGCATAATATTAAAGACAATTTTCCACGAATATCAAAAAAAAATAAAAAAACTCTAAGAAAAAAGATTTTTGCGCGCTTCGCGCGCATTTTTAATAGGTACTAAATATTTAATCAAATTTTATTTACCCCCCCCCCCCCAAAATGCAAAATTTACCCCTGCCAACAGATTTCAGGCGCCATTTTACCCCCCCCCCCCCAAAAAAAAAAAAAAAAAAAACGAATTATCCCCCCTTAAAAAAAATTTCCCCCCCCCCCCCCAAAAAAAAAAAACTAATTATCCCCCCTTAAAAAAATTTATACTGGAAATTATACTAGTACCCAAACTCTTATAACCACAATATCATATACGTTGGTCCAAAACTTTGGGTACTGATTGATTACTTATAAGATTATAAGACTTACAATAAAGTAGGATAAACACAGGGAGGGGACATTGGACTGTAAATTACACTGGTACCCAAACTCATATAACCGCAATATCATATACGTTGGTTCAAAACTTTGGGTACTGATTGAGTACTTATAAGACTTATAATATTATAAGACGTACAATAGAGTAAGATAAACACAGGGAGGGAGAGGACATTGCACTGTAAATTACACTAGTACCCAAAGTGTTATAACCACGTTTTCTAATTTGTTAGCTTAAAACTTTGGGTACTTTTTAAAATCAAAATGAAATAAGATTATAAGACTTACAATAGAGTAAGATAAACGCAAGGAGGGAGGGGATATTGGACTGGAAATTACAGTAGTACCCAAACTCTTATAACCACAATATCATATACGTTGGTCCAAAACTTTGGGTACTGATTGAGTACTTATAAGACTTACAATAGAGTAAGAGAAACACAGTAGGGAGGGGACATTGGACTGGAAATTATACTTGTACCCAAGTTTTATAAACCCTTTTTTCTAATTTTCTGCTTAAAACTTTGGGTACTTTTTAAAATCAAAATGAAATAAGATTATAAGACTTACAATAGAGTAAGATAAACACAAAGAGGGAGGGAGGGGACATTAGACTGTAAATTACACTGGTACCCAAAGTATTATTTCTGCAGTTTATTCGCACTTTTGTTTAACAATCCGCAGCTGCATAAGTCAAGAATCCGCAGTTTAGCTATTAGCTATTCTGTAAATTAGTGGTTGAAACTTATGGACACTCAACCAACCAATCAATATTTTGGGCCAACGAATTAGAAAACGTTGTTATACAACCAGCGTTATTTACAGTCCAATATACCCTCTCTCACTGGAAAAACATTTTTTAAATTTAAAAATGGGCAGTTGCCCTCCCCTCCCCCCTTTTACACTATCCTAAATGGTAAGGAGCAGGCGCTAATAATAGCTTTGGTTCGTTGTTTGTTTAATATTCAAACCTTACTCATATTATATTTTATCTTCAAATAAACTATCCCCTCCTCTTTATTCCAGCATTTTTTAGACTTGGTAATGTAATCAAAAAGTTTACTCAAATTAAAGTCAGGGAGGGAGGGAGGGGACATTGGACTATAAATTACACTGGTACCCAAAGTTTTTACACGTTAGCTTTGGGTACTTTTATCAAATTATGAACGGTTGGTTCCAAATGTGTAAGACTTTTCAACTAATAATTTTAATCTACAGAAGGGTTAATTTTGTATATTATCATTGGGTGATTAAATAAATTTATCGGCCATTGTCTTATCCCTTAAGATCCCTGCAGAGAGTAGACAATTTATGTGATTTAAATTCAATTATTATTCAAGCGTAGCTTTTTTTTGTTTTTTTTGGTGTGTACGTTCGTCCGTCCGTCTGTTCAAAACTTCAAATTTAGATCTCTGAAACAATAGGGTATAATAAAGGGATCGAAGAAACTCTATGGTTAATGTCTGTAAGTCTGTAACATAATTTTGTTAAAAAATGTCATACCTAGTGATTTGACAATAATCGAAAATTTATTTTACACTTAATCTTAATAAAATCTTTTTATGTTTAAATTTCTGCCCCTAGCTTCTAGAGAGGGTTGCAAAATAGCATAAAACCATTTCAAGACCTATGTGAAGCTTCCATAAAACGTAAAAACCCAATAGGTTGGGTGGTTAAAAAGATTTTTAAAAACCTTACTACTTTATAAAACAGGAATGTTCTTTATTATGTTTACATTCCTTATTCTATTGTATCAGTTAACTGTGGATTTTAAACAATTTCTCATTTTAATATCCTTGGATATCTGTCTATAATACGATGCGATAAATCACTATTCTTTTTCATGGATCTAAAGCGATAAGACAATGGCCGATAAACCAACGTTTATCCCCAATGATGATACACAAAATTACCTCTTCTGTAGATTACAATTAGTGGTTGAAATGTTTGAACAGTCAACTTCATAAATTTTACATTTTAACATCCGCGGAAAGCTGTCTATAATACGAGGCGATAAATAACTATTCTTTTTCTAAGAATGGATCTAAAGGGATAAGACAATGACCGATAAACCGATGTTCATCCGATGTTGATAAACAAAATTACCCCTTCTGTAGATTACAATTATTGGTTGAAACGTTACGATATGTATCAGTATTTTTCATTTTGATATCCGCGGAAAGCTGTCTATAATACGATGCTATAAATACCTATTCTCATATTTACATTCCAAATACGATAGTATCAGTACACTGAGTATTTTAAACATCTTTTCATGTTAATATCCGCGGAAAGCTGTCTATAATACGATGCTATAAATTTCTATTCTTATGTGATAAGACAATGGCCGATAAACCGATGTTCATATACATGATAAAACACAAAATTACCCCTTTTATAGATTACAATTAGTGATTGAAACGTTTGAACAGTCAACTTAATAAACCAATCAATCAAATTCAAATAGTCCCCAACGTTGTTGAGCCAACTAATAAGCAAACGTTATTGTAAAACTTTGGGGACCAGTGTAATAAAGAGCGCCCAATGTCCCTGATTCTATTTGAAACTATATGAAACTATTTTTCATTTGAATATCCGAGGAAAGCTGTCTATAATACGATGCTATAAATACCTATTCTTATGTTTACATTCCTAATATGATAGTATCAGTTCACTTTTGATTTTAAACAATGTTTCATTTCAATATCCGCGGAAAGCTGTCTATAATACGATCCAAAAAATACCTATTCTCATGTTTACATTCCTAATACGATTGTATATGTTCGCTGTGGATTTTAAACAATTTTTCCATATTAATATCCGCGGAAAGCAGTCTATAATACTAAGCGATATATAACTATTCTTTTTCATGGATCTAAAAGGATAAGACAATGGCCGATAAACCGATGTTCATCCCCAATGATAATACACAAAATTACCCCGTCTATAGATTACAATTAGTTGTTGAAATGTTTGAACAGTTTACTTATTTAACCTAGCAATCAAAAATCAAAATTGTCCCTAAAGTTGTTTAGGTCAACGAGTAATCAAACTGATTATAAAACTTTAGGGACTAGTGTAATAAACAGCCCAATGTCACACTGTGGATTTTTAAAAAATTTTAATTTTGATATCCGCGGAAAGTTGTCTATAATACGATGCGCTAAATAACTATTCTTATGTTTACATTCCTAATACATTCCAAATACGATTGTATCAGTTCACTGAGAATTTTAAACAAATTTTCCATATTAATATCCGCAGAAAGCTGTCTATAATACAATGCGATATATACCTATTCTTATTTTACATTCCTAATACGATATAGTATCTGTACACTGTGGATTTTAAACAATTTTCTATTTTAATATCCGTGGAAAGCTGTCTATAATACGATGCAAAAAATAACTATTTTTATGTAGGGATCTAAAGGGATAAGACAATGGTCAATAAACCGATGTTCATCCCCATTGATGATACTCAAAATTGCCCCCTCTGTAGATTACAATTATTGGTTGAAACGTTTGAATAGTCAATTTAATAAATTTTTCATTTTAACATCCGCGGAAAGCTGTCTATAATACGATGTGATAAATAGCTATTCTTATGTTTACATTCCTAATACGATTTAGTATCAGTACATTAAAGTAATATATATAGAGTGATAAATAGTATATGTAACAACCACCCCTTGTCAAAGACCTTCTACCGACTTTTGGTTGGGTCTTCGAAATCAGCTGAATCTTTCAAAAATGTAAATACAGCCGGGTGCTGGCAAAAGAACCAAGAGCAAATTGTAAACTAATGTTAACGCAAGGACGCCCAAGCTTTTTACTTTGTATTGGGGTAAAATTAGGGGTTCTATACGTTCAAGGGGAATAATCTAACATATTTAAAAACAACTTAAGAGGTGTAGATAAGAGGATTCAAAGCCTAAAGGGATAAACACCCCTTTACCCTTTTACTTGGACGTCTATGTATTAGCTATAATGATTTCTGCATTTTACCTAGTTAATTTCGTTTTTGCATTGTTTAAATACTGTTTATTTGTTGAAAAATATTTTGAAAATTATCTATTGATCTCAAAAAACTGACAATAACCCAATTACTTAAAATAAGGACATAGTTAATTTGCCACCACCTCAGGGAGAGTTCAACCCTTTATGGAAAAATAATTGAAAACAACGTAAATTCAGGCGAAAAATAAATTTGGGAACATCTGCAATATATTAGTTCTATATTTGTCGCTAGATGTCACTAAAAACTTGATAATTATGATTTGCAAGAAAGCATTCACATCATTAATAAAAAACGTCTTGTTAATCACAAATAACTAGGTTTAACAATTCAGTAGTGTAAATCGGAAAAGATGATTATGAATATAATTGTATAGTCAGGAGCCTAGTTGTAAGAAATTGATAATGGCAGTTTTAAACACTACACATAAGTTTAGACAGAAATGACAATTTTTCACAAAAATTGTCCCTTTCTTTTTCAAAAAGCAGAAGAAAGCATTAAACAGCTGAATTTAGAAAGCAAAGTTTAAGGAAATTATTCTCATCTGCTGAGCTTAAGGTCTTTGCCATCAGATATCATTTAGTAGTCTGTTTATACATCTATACTATAAATTTATTATCAGTACACTGTGGATTTTAAACAATTTTAATATCCGCGGAAAGCTGTCTTTAATACGATGCTATAATTATCTATTCTTATGTTTACATTTTTAATACGATAGTATCAGTTCACTTTTGATTTTAAACAATGTTTCATTTTAATATCCACGGAAAGCTGTCAATAATAAGATGCTATAAATACCTATTCTTCCTATGCTTACATTACTAATACGATTGTATCTATACACTGTGGATTTTAAACAATTTTTCATTTTAATATCCACGGAAAGCTGTCTATAATACGAAGCGATATATAACTATTCTTTTTCATGGATCTAAAAGGATAAGAAAATGGCCGATAAACCGATGTTCATATACATGATAATACACAAAATTACCCCTTCTATAGATTACAATTAGTGATTGAATCTTTTGAACAGTCAACTTAATAAATTTTTCATTTTAACATCCGCGGAAAGCTGTCTATAATGCGATGCTATAAATACCTAATCTTATCTTTAATTCTTAATACGATTGTATCAGTACACTAAGGATTTTAAACAATTTTTCTCAATTTTAAATTTAGAGAATATTATCATTAGAGTGGTTATATATAGAGGGGTTTAAATATCTATGTACTAAATTTTGTGAATCAATGTCCAACGTTTAGGTTATAAAAATTTGTGTTTTTGCTCAATATAAAGCTATCCAGGAAATGTTTAAATCTATTTTGGAGGATAACACCCTAACCTGCCAAGAGAAATGGCCCCTTAGAAAAAATGCCTCAAAAAATTAGATTTTAGCCGCTAATAGAGGCACACATTTTTGACGTTGGTAGAAGAAATTGAAAACGAAAGTAGTGTCTCGCACTCTAATTATAGAAGTCTTTAAATCTATTAAGAATATTTAAAAAAAAAACAGTTCAGTTCAAAATTCTTCAATATAAAGAGAAGAATTGATAGATAGACATTTAGTAGAGAAATCAAAACAAAAGCTTTGTTTAGAACTCTAATTATAAAAATCTTTAAATCTATTAAGATTACTTATATTTAAAACAGTTCAGTTCAAATTCTTCAATTTAAAGGGAAGAATTGATGATAGACAGATAGATTGATTGATAAATAGATAGATAGATAGATGGATAGATGGATAGATGGATATATAGATAGATGGATAGATGGATAGATAGATAGATGGATAGATAGATAGATGGATAGATAGATAGATGGATAGATACTTAGTTAGACATTGGTAGAGAAAAATAAAAACGAAAGCTTTTTCTTGAATTATGAATGTAGAAATTTTTAAATCTATTAAGATTACTTTAATTGAAAACAGTTCAGTTTAAAATTCTTAAATTTTAATCTCATACGAAAGAGAAGATAGATAGATAGGTAGATAGATATGTCTAGTGAAGTTTCGCGAATTTACTTTGGATAATTGTATGCTATTTATTTTTCTAATACAAAACCACTATAAGCTATGGGGGCAGCCACTAGTTACTTTGTATTATCTGATAAAGCTTAACAAAAAAATACTTTAGAAACTCGAATAAAAGCAATCTTCTTTGTAATTACATTAGAATATGGGGGACATACTGACAGATTGACATACCCATTTATAGAGTAGCTGCGCTACTACAAAAAAATTACAGTAATAAATCTTTTATTGGTATCTTATCGAAAACTTCTTGTTAAAACTTAAAAGACATTTTTTTGGTGTTCAAACAGATGAACAAAAATATATTTAGCAAAAAAGCAGATTGTTCTATGGTCGTTCTATCGATTTAAAACAATGCATGTGAAGCAACTCTTTAATCAATACCAAAAAGTATGTATGTCCATTTTAAACTTGATTTTAAAGTTTTCTCAGATCTTATGCGATCAGACAGTGGACGATAAATTGATTTACACCCCTAATTATTATAAACAAAATTACCCTTTCAATAAATAAAATAATTTTTGTACACTGAAGCTTTGTACAACCCAATCATTATTTGATTTGTTGCTCTAATATCTACAATATCTATGATCTACGTAATAAATGCTGTTTAAGTATAGTTGTATAACCCAGAAAACTACCTGCCCAAAGTGGTTGAAACCTTTTACGTCTGATCGCAAATTGCTTTCTGAGCTTTTTATAGGGACTCTGCTGTGTTTATAATTCTGACACTTACAGGCACAATACAAAATTAATTCGGGAAAAATCACGAAACCTATCCGTGTTTCTAAGCTGTCGTTGGGGGGCAACATGTCGTAAAATTGACGACCTCTCCATTGGCCCCCAAATATTATTTTAGATTAATTTCGCTTGTTGATTATACCTTATACCTGGGATATGGGTCCTTTACATGTAGGCCCCCTCTATTCGTTCACTTTAATATGTAAGGGATAATTTTCTTTATCATCATTAGGGATGTACTGTACATACATCGACTGTCTTCCTTAAAGATACTAGAGATAAATGGGAGTACTTTTAGAAAATATAATTGTTATTTCAATAACAATTTGTCTAAAATGAAAACTCCGCAACTTTGCGTGCACATAAATCTTGTATAAACGACAGTCCAAGTCAAATTATTGCCAATTAAAATTGAGTAACAAGGCCTGCTAAAATGGATATAGTATACGTGGATATATTGACAGGAGAAAATTTGTTGTCAATTTAGGTTCCTAGTATGGATTTCATTTATTAGTTCGTTTGTCCATCCAGCAGGAGGGTGAGGATTGGGTAAAGGGGATAAATGGGTGGCATCATGTATCCACAACACTGGGAAAGGGGATGTACAAAAATTTATCATGCATTGTCTTATCCCTTTAGATCCATGAGTTTTTTGGTGAATGTTTAAATACCAAAGATTGTGGTATGCAGTTAGAACTACTTTTTATACAGGGGTGGAGTTTATCATTCATTGTCTTATCCCTTTAGATCCATGAGTTTTGGTCAATGTTTAAAAATACCAAAGATTGTGGCATGCAGTTAGAACTACTTTTTATACAGGGGTGGAATTTATCATCCATTGTCTTATCCCTTTAGATCCATGAGTATTGGTGAATGTTTAAATACCAAAGATTGTGGTATGCAGTTGTTAGAACTACTTTTTATACAGGGGTGGAATTTATCGTCCATTGGCTTATCCCTTTAGATCCATGAGTTTTGGTCAATGTTTAAACACCAAAGATTGTGGTATGCAGTTTGAACTACTTTTTATATAGGGGTGATATTTATCATCCATTGACTTATCCCTTTAGATCCATGAGTTTTGGTAAATGTTTAAATACCAAAGATTGTGGTATGCAGTTAGAACTACTTTTTATACAGGGGTGGAATTTATCATCCGTTGTCTTATCCCTTTAGATCCATGAGTTTTGGTGAATGTTTAAATACCAAAGATTGTGGTATGCAGTTGTTGGACTACTTTTTATACAGGGGTGGAATTTATCGTCCATTGTCTTATCCCTTTAGATCCCAGAGTTTTGGTGAATGTTTAAATACCAAAGATTGTAGTATGCTGTTAGAACTACTTTTTTATACAGGGGTGGAATTTATTGTCCATTGTCTTATCCCTTTAGATCCATGAGTTTTGGTGAATGTTTAAATACCAAAGATTGTGGTATGCAGTTAGGACTACTTTTTATATAGGGGTGGAATTTATCATTCATTGTCTTATCCCTTAAGATCCATGAGTTTTGGTGAATGTTTAAGTACCAAAGATTGTGGTATGCAGTTAAGACTACTTTTTATACAGGGGTGGAATTTATTGTCCATTGTCTTATCCCTTTAGATCCATGAGTTTTGGTGAATGTTTAAATACCAAAGATTGTGGTATGCAGTTAGGACTACTTTTTATATAGGGGTGGAATTTATCATTCATTGTCTTATCCCTTAAGATCCATGAGTTTTGGTGAATGTTTAAGTACCAAAGATTGTGGTATGCAGTTAAGACTACTTTTTATACAGGGCTGGAATTTATTCGGATTTTTTGGGCATTACTCACAAAAATCAATTGCTCATTTTAAGAGCGAATATTTTCTACATTTAGGGTAGGTACGTCAGTAACAGATGTCTGAATATATAACATCCTTATCAGAAAGTTAGTATGTCCAATTTGATCACATTTTTGATAAAACATAATATTAAAGCGAAGCTTCTCCATAATTAAGTATGTGCACCAACTAATTTAATGACCTAAAATTAAATGGTACCCAAAGTATTAAAAAATACATTCTTCTATTCGTTGGATTAAAACTTTGGCTACTTGTTTGATTGGCATGAACCATCAGTGTTCATACTTTTACACCAATATTTTTTTATCTAGAGGTGTTATTTATTTATAATAATTGCCTACTGCATTATCCCTGAAAATTCCTGTGTGTTTTGAAAACTGATATTAGAAAAGTTGTTTTCCGTATGGCTTCGAAACCGATTAATATCGGGTGGATTAGAACCGGTTCTGAAAAAGTGTTACTAGTTCTAATCCACCGGATTTTAATCGGTTTTAAAGCAATCTTGGAAATAATATAATAATATTCCAAAAACCATAAAAATATATTTAACAAAACAAATCAAATATGAACAAAAATAATCAAATTAATGTCAATAAAATTTGATTTATTTTCAAAATATTTTTTCTTATATTTTGGTATTATAAAGTTAGGGTATGTTTGTCTGTCTGTCTGTCGGAATTGTTAGGTATACAGTCTCTACGCGTAGATATTCTCTATCTCTCTCCCTCTCTCTCTCTCCCTGTTTCTTTCTCTGTCACTCAATTAGTTTCTCTCTTTCTTTCCCTGTCTCTCTCTCTCTCTCTCTGTGTCTCTTTATCCTTCTCTCGCTCTTTATCTTTTTTCTTTCATTATCTCCTTTTCCTTTTCTTTCTTTCTTCTTTTTCTCTCTCCCTTATTTTGCTCTATCCTTTTAAATCTCACATAAATTCCCTCTATCCAGAGAGAGAGGGGACAATGGGCTGTTTATTACACTAGTCCCCAAAGTTTTATGAAAACGTTTTCTTATTCATTGGCCCAACAACTTTTGTGACATTGGTGAATTCTGATTGGTTTATTCATTAAGTTGTTTGTTCAAACGTTTCAACCAATAATTTTAATCTGCAGAAGGAGTAATTTTGTGTATCCTCATTGGGGATGTACATCAATTTATCGGCCATAGTCTTATCCCCTTAGACACATGTCCTCTATCTCTCTGTTAAATTCTTACATTATTTTTGCTGTCTTCTTGTAAACAAAACTATTCTTGTTATATCTATAACAAGACGTTAAAAAAAAATTATACAAAAGAGCGTGGTGTATGTCCGTCTGCCTTTCTTTTTTTACCCTTAGAATCAGTAAAAAAAACTTTTTATGAGTTACTTTTATCTATTTTGAATCAACCCATTAAAAGATATTCACCTCATAACAACCAACAAGCTGTTTCTTTTATGTTTTGAAAGTTTTAAAATTACAATCCAAAGTTGTTTTAATAGTTTTTATATGCAATACATTAATATAAAATAACAACACAAAATATAAGGTAGCTTCGCTACTAATCAATTATGTATGTACGTCCATTGTATGTACAATATTGTCGACCAATCAAATAAATGAAAAAATGTTATCCAATTACCTGATTGTAGGTGGAGTAAAGGTGTTTTTCAAATTGTGCTAAATAAAACTTTGGGGACTAGTGTAATAAAAAGCTCAATGTCCCCTCCCTCCCTACATTTTATGTACAATGTTGTCGGCCAAATAAATAAATGAAAAAATGTTATCCAATTACCTGATTTAAGGCGGAGTACAGGTGTTTTTTAAATGGTGTCTAAATATTTTTTTTCTCAATTTATCAATGTTTTGTCATTCTTTATCTGTCTTCTAGCGGTACGCCCCTAGAGGCCTCTAGGGGTACTTTAGTTTCTACACCATTTTAGTTTCAAAAAGAAAATTTTTGTTTGGGGGGGGGGGGGGGCACGTCTTTCTAGGGATAATTTTACTTAGGAAGGTGGTGGTATCCCTCCTAAAAATGTATATAAACATTTTTAGGATCTATGACATGCTACATCAGGATATTTTGCCCCTAGAAGAAAATTACCATCCAAAAAAGTGCCCTAAAGACTTATTGTGCCACTAGCTTATTTGAAGAATTACTGAATAAGGGGCATTGGAATGACTATATCAAGCTAGCTCTTGGGGCCAACAAATAGTTAATCAATCCTATAACTTTTAATTTTATAATTCATGGAAAACTGTACATAGATAGGAGGTAATCAATTTGTATCACTGTATATTTTTAACATTTATACTAAAAGGTTAATCTTACTTTTTTTTTAAAATTGGGAACACCATATTTGATTCCCACCCCAAAAGTAAATATTTGTTTATTCTTTCTAGGATTGTCTCTTACATTTTTATAAACCAGTGGATTCGCCTCTATCCCCACTGGGAGGAGAGAAGTAGGGGGTTGGGGGGGGGGGGGGTGTCAATGGATAAAAATCGTATCGCAGAGGGTTGTTAAAGTTTTGAGGAGTAAAATTTTTACCTCCCCCCCAAACATTTTTTCAACTTTTATATCTTGTTGCTTGGACGTTCTTAGAGGGGACGGGAGGCTGGGGGGGGGGGGGGGTTAAAGAAGTTCCCAACGCATTTCTTTTTTAATTTGGTGGAGCCTCTGGTTGTGCCGTTTACAAGATCTTAATAAACACACATGCATACAAAAACAACTAAAACATGACTATTTATAACAGAATATTTATTCAAGAAAAATCACGCAACCTCTTCGTCAAAATGTTTTTTATTTTCTAATGTTTGTTTTTACAAATTAGACAATTTCTAATTATGATGGAGAAAATTGAATGTTGATTACACTGGTATCCAAAGTTTTAAACACATTGGCTTAAAACTTTGAGTACTATGTACTAGAATATAAGAATACTAGCGGCTTCGGCCCCAATTATAATGTCCTTTCTTTTGAATTTAGAGCTTCGCTTCTACATTTTATGGATGTTATCATCTTTGTTTTCACTTTTTTCGTTTCTTGATATTTCTGTCCGTCCATGCCATGCTGAAAGTTGTAACGGAGGGAGAACCAAAATTGATTTATTGATCCTAAAACCCTTTGGTGAAGCGTGGGAGATTGAACAACAGGAGGGTATTTAAAAATCCAGGGATATAAGGGGATAAGACAAAAAGGTTTTTAAAAAGTCAGGGATACCAAAGCATATGAATATATTAGTATAGTTATGTTTATAAGTAGCTCAGCAAAAATAAACTAACAAAATAAATAAATAAAAAGAAAGAAAACTGGCTCCACAGATTATGACGTCATATGATAGAATAGCCAATGAGAGGCTTCTTGCTTCATAAATAAAAGACTTTGCCTTATTCTGGGCTTCGCTAAAACCGTTAGTAAGATCAATCGTTATAGGCAAAAACGAACGCAAAACTTCATCTTTGGCAATCAAGATTATGATACTCAAAGTGTCATTGCCCTCTCCCTTCCTCCTTGAAAGATTATATGTAACCGATGAACTGAAATTTAATTTCCTAATGTGTACACAGTTTCCTCGGTGTTTCCTCATCCTATCTCAATATTTCCTATTAGCTAAATACTTCAAAAAAATTAAAATTTGAATGTATAAACGATTAATACATTATACATTCAAAATTTAAATTTTTCAAATTATGATTTTTTTGGAATTTTCATAGAGAAAAAAATAAAAGAGAGGAATCGAAGCAACTAGAAGACGAAAATAGGCAGTGGGCCTAGAGGCCTACTCAGCGCTGTTGCTGCGCTAAAATTTATTGCTATTCCACTACTTTTCAAATGGGAGGATTAAAAATTATTAAATAAAATATTTTTTTACTTTTTACTATTTCCATATTTAGGGCAAGAATATTAGATTAGATATTTTTGTTTTAATGTTTTAATTAAAAATTACATAGAATTTTATTTTTATTTAAAAAAATTTGTTCATGAAAGATGAATCCTTCTATTTCCAAAAAAGGGAAATTTTTTTCATAATGAACATTCAGCTGATTCTGACCGCCCACGGCTGTTTGCTAAATATCGCTTTTCTTTTTATTCACATTATTATTTATAATTGACTTACAAAAAGCCCTGGGCGGCTTTTGATTTTCGTCTGCTTCTAAATTTAGGGATGGGGAAGTAGTATTTTATCATGAAAAAGGGGTGAGTATTCATCCTCTTTTCCTTTTTCCTTATGGGAAGTTTGAAGCTTTTTTAGCTAGTAGTAAATATTGAGATAGGATGAGGAAACACCGAGGAAACTGTGTACACATTAGGAAATTAAATTTCAGTCTTCATGTAACTGTATGTTAAACTTTTATTTTAAATAAACAAAAAACGTAAAATTCAAGGATCTAAAGGGGTAAGACAATGGACCATAAATCTATATATACCTACTACTATGATAAACAAAATATACCTGTACATGACTTTTTCAACTATTGTTTTATCTAGGGTTGGGCCGGATATCCGGTTTGGCCGGTTATCCGGCCGGATATTGGATATTAAAACTATCCGGTTACATGATATCCGGCTGATTTTTGACGCCGGATATCCGGTTATCCGGCCGGATATCCGGTAAATTGCCGGATATCGAACGTTGGCCAGATATCCGGCCGGAACCGGATATCCGGCATTAGAAATCAGCCGGATATCCGGTATCCGGTATCTGGCCAAAAAAGTATCCGGCCCAACCCTAGTTTTATCCCTAAACGTCCCTGTCAGGAACGGACGGACAAAACTTATATGTGATATGATTAGAATTTAAGATTAAATTTCCCCTTTCAATATCTAATTTACATTTTAGATTAAAATCCCACATATATAAGGGGGGGGGGGGGTTTAATACAACCATCTCGTAATCAGTGAGCAAATGGCACTTAGAATTCGAATTTCCATCTGAAATTTTGCACGAGTAATCCTTGGTAGGTCTATTATCCCTAAATCGAACAAAAAGTTGGAAAAGTAACGGCTAACGGATGGCGGCTCAGCCGTTTTGTCATTTTTTGGATATCTATATTGCAAATTAGTCACGAAACCTTTCTCCACATGATATTCTTTTCCTCTCCAAAACGCTTTCAAACGGTTATAGACGGTAGCTGTTGGTACTAGAAGTTATAAAAATGGTTATTGCTATCATTTAACATGAATTAAACCAAAAATATGTTTTAAAAAGTTGATTCCTACGTAATTGATGATGGATTTGCCCTGAAAATAGGCAAAAAACGGCTAAACGGCTCAGCCGCCAGCCGTTAATTTTCCAACTTTTTGTTCGATTTAGGGAAAATAGACCTACCAGGGATTACTCATGCAAAAGTTCAGATCGAAATTCGAATTCTAAGTGCCATTTGCTCACTGATTACGAGATGGTTGCATTAAATTCCCCCCCCCCCCTTAAATAAACTCGTTACTCAGATATTGATTTTTTAACACGAAAAACGTGTTCTATAGGGCTCTAGAGCTTATCGGCTGCGCTCCTAGCATTTATGATTAGAGGAGGGACAGAAAAATAGCATAACACCATTTTCAGTCAAATAGCTTTAAAACCATTTTTATATCTAATTAATTTTTTCTACTTCATACAGGGATATAAAGGGATAAGACAATAAAGAAACATAATCTAGTTTGCTTATAAACAACGGGTTGTTACCATAGTCCATTAATTATTATTTTCATATTTTTCGGTAATGTTATGATAATATGCATGGTACTTCCCCCATACTCACATGAATGGAGCCTTCTTTGGGTACTTTTTGATTGATTGGTACTCTGTGTCGAGACTTTTCAATCAACTAATAATTTTATTCTACATAATTTTGTTTGTCGTTATTGGGATAATTCCCCTAACTCTCACATCAATAACTACTAACCCCTGCAGGGCGTCTAAATTGTTTCTTTTGTTTAGGTTCACACGTGCTATTAAATACTGTGTGTATGTTTATCTTTCCCAGAAAGGGAGGGAGGGGACATTGGGCTGTTTGTTACACTAGTCCCTAAAGTTTTATAATGGCTTTTTTTAACGTTGGCTTAACAACTTTTGGTACTTATTGAATTTTGATTGGTTGGTTCTTTAAGTTGAGTTTCTAAAGATTTCAGAAGAAGTAATTTTGTGCATTATCATCTGGTATGTACATCAATTTATCTTTCATTGTCTTATCCCCTAAGATCCATAATTATTCTATCTTTCGCACAGAGATTATAAAAACATTTTCATAAATGAATAATTTAGGGTCTATTAATCTTATCTATATTAATGGCTGCTGCGCCCCTATAGAGTCCTCTGGGTGGAATGGGGGGGGGGGGTCACTTGAAGGAAGGGTTGGATGATGTACGACCCCAAAATATATTTTTTTTTTCTGTACCTGAATTATCCCTTATTCATAGGCATATTTTTTACTGGTATTTTGTTGTTTTTCCACGTTTTACACTGGTACTCAAAGTTAAATTATCAGGTTATCTTATTCGTTAGCTCGAAAACTTTGGGTACTTTTATTAAATTTTGATTGGTTAGTTACAAACTTTTAAACAAAAATTTCAATCTACAGAATATTAGGTAATTTAGTCTCACGTCATAGGGAATTTATGTCATCAACTTACCGTCCATTGTCTTATCCCTTAAGATCCCTGATTTATAAGATAAAGCATAATATATTTCAAAGGGTTTAATTAGGGGAATTTAAACTAAAATTAATCAAAATATATATCTCCCTTTAATTATTCATGAAAGAAAGTTGCTTATTCGTCTTTTAAAATCTCTTTAACTACTAGATAAAAAGTTTTTAGTATTAAGAGATTTTTATATGGTTTTAAAGCAGGTTTCAGGCTATGTACCCAGAGATCTTAACCCTTAACGGTCAGGGGGGTGGGGCGTTGAACGCCCCCCCATCCGGTTTTTTCTATCTCATTTTCTGTGTGTGAAAGATAAAGAGCCCAAACTGCTTGACTTTTTAAGTGTGGGTATGAGACATAACTGAGAGTTGAAATTTTTTGAATATCTCCATCCTGGCGGGCACAGGATGCCAGCAAACCTGGCAGGGTCATCCAGGTAAAGAGCAAAAATATTTTTTTTGACTTAAACAAAGCATTTTATCTTACCAAAATACTAAAATATCCTCTAGTAGTACATCCTCATATTAAATACAGGTGTTCAAGTCAATTTTAGGTTCCAGGTATGATCCTGCAGGTCCTGATCCTCCAGGTCTCCAGAAATCTTTAAAAGGCTCCTGTGGACGCAATTTTTGACTTAGAGACTTCAAATTTTAAACTTAAGCTTATCTTACATGTCTACATAATGAATTAAAATTTCATTAAGAACCGCCGCCGTTTTCCGCCGACCGCTGACTGCGGCGGCTGGTAGCTGCCAAGTACAGCTGCGGCAGCTGAAATTATATTTTGATATTTCAAATATAAAATTTACATAAAAATAAACATTTTCTGCAAAAAAAAATTTATTCTAGCTTCAAAAATAAAAAAATTACAGCCGTTTGAAATTTTTAAGTAAAAAAGGACTTAAAAACAAAGGTTGTTAAATAAAAGGGTGAAGGAAGCGAAAATTGACCTTGACTTACTTAAGGTCGGAAATTCATCATAACACAGGGGACTTGCACAAAAAATTTTTAGCCCTCTAGCTTTAATAGGAACTGAGATAATAGGGGGGGGGGCGTTGAACGCCCCCCCCCCCCCCCCCCCGACTGATTAAGGTGCGGCAAGGGGCCCGACTGTAAGGGGTTAAAGGAATAGGACAATTTTCAAAAAAAAAAGATTATCTTTAATAACAGTCGAGAAAAGCAGCGCTATGGAATGACGGGCAAACAGACAAAGTAACGTATAGAGTAGCATCGCTAATAATTACATTATTTATATGGTGCTCCGGGGGACAAAATTTAAATATGGAAGGATTAGTTTTCAAACTTTAATTGGTGTCACCAAGTTTAATTTACTTATTTGTGCGTTGCAGCTCCCCACAAGGGATGTAAAGGACAAGCCAATGGCCTATAAATTGATTTACATCCCCAATGATGATACATAAAATTTAAATATGGAATGATTAAGTTTTCAAACTTTAATAGGTGTCACAAAGTTTGATTTACTTATTTGTACCAAGATAGGAGGGGACATTGGGCTCTTTATTACACTAGTTCCCAAAGTTTTATAATAATGTTTTCATATTTGTTGACTTAAGAACTTTGCTGACTCTATTGTATTTTGATTGGTTGGCTCATTAAGTTGAGTGTCCAAACGTTTTAACTGCTAATTGATTTTGTACAGAAGGGGTAATTTTGTGTATCCTCATTGGGGATATACATTAATTTATTGGCCATTGTCTTATCCCTTTAGATCCCTGAATATTTAAAGTAGACCATATAAGTAAATTGGAACTATGTTAATAATTAGAATAATATTTAGACTAATAGCTTCTCATTTGTTACTTGAAAGTGTTTTTACCCTGCTAAGCAAAGCTTGAATCCTTATAATAACGTAACAAGATGTTTGTCTGTCTATCTGTTTGTACCGAAGGATCTCGCTAACTGTTAATTGGAACTATACTTGAAAGTGTTTTTACCCTGCTAAGATAAAATTTAATTTTTTTTTAAAGCAAAGATTTCTATAATTAGGGTTTTTTCGTCCGTCTGATAACTCTTCTAGTTATTTAGTTGTTAGAATTGTCTTATCGATATTAAACTTTGTATGATGATTTCTATGACATTTGAGTACGATTTATAAAACATAGCAACTCTATAATTGCTGCCAGAAAGTCCGTACATCCATTTCAAACCTACTGATTTTTAACTTTTTAGACAATGATTCCATGGACAACCTGGTACAATATTTTAAGCGAAGACACTCTATAATCAAGTCTTACAATGTAAATAAGTCTTTAAACAACAGTTCTACATAATAAAAAATTATATACAATTTGTTAAGACAATATTTTCTGTTTATTAAGTTCTAACATGTACTGTACAAGTAAATTTGAAAACTGTAAATAAAACACTAATAAAATCACGAAACATAAGCTTCTATTGTTTTTACCTTTTTACGTTATGGCGGAATGACTTACGTACGGACAAAATTAAACTATAGAATAGCTACGCTACTAAAAAATCTATGTATAATTAATTTTAGCTAAAAAAAGCTACCTTTTTTCTACTGTTTTGTGGGGTAGCTTTTAATTTATATTTTTTGCATAAGTTTGCGGGGGTATTATACAACCCCCTAGCAAAATGGATATAAAATACGTGGATATGTTGAAACAGGAAAATTTTCGTCAATTTATATTGCTGATATAGACCTCATTTATTGGTCAGTTTGTTCTTACCGTAGAAGGGGAGGGGCTGGAGTAAAGGGGTTGGATTGAGTGTATCGCTTTTTTAGCCAACTGCGAGTATTACCTTATTTGAGTACATGAAAATCTGGTGCAACATCCAATTAATTATATATCGACCCCTGGCAAGTAGAAAAGGGTAGAATATATGATTTAAACAAGGATAGAAATGTCCTTAAGCAGCTTAGAAAATAACAATTAAATGTTTTACTGTTAAAATATAATAAGGAATTATATAAAGTTACAGGATGTATGTCTGTTGGTAAAGATCTCGATAACAGATAGTCCGATATGGTTCTCCTTTTCAATGAAGCTTCTTATAGGTCATGGGAAGGTTTATAACTATTTTAGGGGTCGCTACTATGGAAATCTGATTACGTGTATCGATTGCAAACCAATCAAAATCGTTCAATAACGAATAATTTAGTTTTAATGTTGCTACGCTTTAAATACTAATAACCTATTATATCAGATAGGGAAGTAGGGAGGGCACATTGGAATGCAAATTATACTGGTACCCAAAGTTTTAAAACACGTTCTCTCTCATTCGTTGGCTTTAAAACTTTGGGGACTTAATATTGATGGGGTTGTACAAACTAGTAGTATACCAACTTTTCAACCAATAAGTTTAATCTACTGAAGGGGTAATTTTGTTTATCATAATGTAGTCTATTGCTTTTCCCTGTCTATAATTAAGTAGGACAGGTTTTAAGCTATAATTTTATGGCCAAAGTTCGTAATATCAAGTTTTTTCTGTGTAGTTTCAAAACTATATCTGAATAAAAACACAATATTGTATTATTCTTAGGGATCTAAAGGGATAAGACAATGGTCGATAAATTGATGTACATCCCCAATGCTGATACAAACAAAATTACCCCTTCTGTAGATTAAAATTAGAGGTAACTTAAAACATCTGAATACTCAACTTAATTAACCAACCAATCAAAATTTTTCTAAACAATACACAATATGTAATAAAAAATCGCGCAAATCCGCGATACGGTAAAATAAAATTATTGGGTGTAAAATTTGAGCCACCCGGAAATTAGCGCGCCAAACTAGGCAAACAGAAAAAAAATCCACGAAATTTTTTTGGTCGCACCTAGCTAGTAGTGTTAGTGGTACGTATGGCGTGACAGTACGACGTTTTAACGGTGTACTGGACTATAAAGTGTGGCGTGACGGTACGACAATAATTTAAGAGCAAAACCACTCCTTTTCTCTGGGGAATTTTCTACCTTCCCCTATTTAGATACAATTTTCTTGTGTGGTTTCTCTTACCCCCTAAAATTTCCCCAACCACTTTTCCGCAGTTGGAAAATGTCCATACGGAGAGTTTTAAAGCATAATAAATAAACAAGTAGTAGTAATAAAGAAGTGTTAGTGAACCTCAACAAAGGGGACGTTTTTATTGTGCTTTGAAAATTTATATTTTTTAAAGAATAGTGAAAATATGCTGAAAAATTAATGACAAAAAGTGTTAAAAAATTATACTGTGAAAATATTTTATTTGTGAAAATTGAATCTTTGTCTGCTTGTTATACTTTATACAAACTGCAATGGATGTGTGACTATTCTTATATCCACTGAACCCAAAGGTCTTAAATATCCTTGTAGGTTTATGATTATGACATTTCTTCTTAAAAAACTATTTTTTTCTTTTATATAATTAATAATTACAGTTCATTTAGCTTTACATAGAATTGCGCTTTTTATACTTATAATTGTTCTAGTATAAAGTAAAAGGATGTCTTCATTTCTATCCTTATTATACACAGATTCTTTTTTGAATTATCCCTTTCAGGAAAGTTTTACTTTGGTCCCGGGATTGCTTTAGGCTATTTTAGTTTTAGATGTAAGACATGACACCATAGATGCTAGGGGCGCAGCTATATGAAAATAGTGGCAGCATATTCAAACTTAGATAGAAACAAGGATGACAACCTCCAAAAAAGGAAGCTTTAAAATGGTAGGATAACGAGCATTAAAACTTGTAGAGTGTCAGAACTGAATAAGCAGATTACTTTGGAAAAATTCTGAACAAAATTGTAATTGACTTGTTGGAATCATCATGCAAAGTTTGAAATCGATAGTACAATTCTAGCCTGTTCAAATTAACGAAAAGTGCTAACTTTTCCACGAAAAAAGCTAACTGTCTGTGACAGATGGGCGGACCGACCCTAATTATAAGGTAGCTTCGCTTTTAAAAAACATTTCTATATATGTATGTGATAAAAGTGTCAAGTATATTCAAACTTAATGTTATTTACAATCTACTGTTACATAATCAGAGATCTAAAGGGATAAGACATTGGCCGATAAATTGATGTACTTCCCGTATGATGATACACTAAATTATTCCTTCTGTAGATTAAAGTAAGTGGTTGAAATGTTTAGACACTTATTGAACCAACCAAACAAAATTTACTGAGGTCCCCAAAGTTGCTACGCCAACAAATAAGAAAAGGTTATTATTAAACTTTGGGGACTAGTGCAATAAACAGTCTATTGTCTGAATTATAATCCACTGTTACAGAGCACCCCCATTTATAATTAACAAAATTACCCTTTCTGTAGATTACAATTAGTGGTTAAAACGTTCAATTTTCAATTTAAGTCCCCAAAGTTGTTAAGCCAAGGAATGAGAACAGGTTATTATAAAACATTTATGGACTAGTGTAATAAACCTCCCTGGATTATAATGGTTCGTGATTGTTAGAATTTTAGACAATAAAAAAGTGTTTAATGTTGTAATAAACAAAGTTTAGTTTGTAAATTTCCTTTAGTAATAGTCTAGCAGAGGGGTGTTGAACCACTCCCCCCCCCCCCCCCCAATCCACCCAGAATTGTATTGTTCAGTTAGAAATATCTTAACGGACAAAAATAAAAACCATATGTAATACTCTATTTGATAAAAACTAGTGTTCTTATGTACAATTGGGGTACGGTGTATAGGGGGGTTGTCATAACTCCCCCCCTAAAATGTAATTAAGAAGGCCCGCCATCCTTTGTTCACCTCCTAAAGGTTCTGCGACCCAACCCCCGTTGAATCACTGAGTTGGAAAGTATCCCTGACAGACAGACAGACAGAAAGACATATGACACTTATAGAGTAGCGTTGATGATCAAGTAAATAAGTCAATATGTATGGTGACATGACACTATTAAGTAGCGAAGCATCTCCAATGTATCCATTTCTTTAACTGTCTCAGTAACCATTAGTTTATTTATTTGCAAGAGGCTTTGCTATTTACCTTTACATATCTTTTAAGGGGAGTATTGTTCTCAAGGGCGATTTCAATGGATGTTGGTACCCTCTTCCAAAATAATTATAACTCTATAGCACGCTTCATTGTAAAGGAGAACCATATTGGGCATGCGGTAGATCTTAATCTACAGACAATTTGGCATCATGTTATTTTTCAGCTGCGTCTTAGCATCTAAGGGGGGAGGAAGTGTAGTATAAAAGTTTTAAACCACCCCAACACTTGAATTTGTATAATCATGTTTCTTAAGACGATTAGGTAAAATAATAAGTTTTGCATCTCATATTGTGATTTATGGATGTTGTCATCCTTGTTTTATTTATATTCATAAAAATGTCAGTTATAGAATACCTACTAAACTACTAAATTTTGGATTAAAAAACATGGATCTAAAGGGATAAGACAAAGTCTGATTAATTGATGTACATCCTCAATAATGTTACTAAAAATTACTCCTTCTGTAGAAGAAAAATCAGAGGTTTAAGTGTTTGGACACCCAACTTAATGAACCAACCAATCAAAATTCTCTACAGTCTCTAAAGTTTAAGCCAACGAATAAGAAAACATTATTAAAAAATATTGGGACTAGTGTAATAAACAGTCCATTGTACCCTCTCTCTCCCTACTTTAAAATTAACATGATATTTGTCCTTTTAGGGTTGGTTTATGTTGGTCATGGGCTGGGATTATGATATTTTTAAGTGGGCTAATTGAGTACATCGCCCGATTTTTGATTTTGAACCAACCAATCAAGCTTTACCCAAATTACCATCATGATTTACAGTCCAATGTTTACTCCCTCTCTGGCTAAATCTTTTTTTAGTAGGTTTATGAAAACACCGAAATATGTCAGTTAAAAATTACTCAATTATATTACATGTCCATTTTCAATATTTTCAGGGGGCAGGGGATAGAGCAATAGGAAAAAAAACTATAGTTGGTTCCAAACCAGTAGTGTTCAAACTTATAAACCAATAAATCTAAATTACAAAAGGTGTAATTTTGTTTATAACCATAGGGGATGTACATAAATTTATCGTTAACTGTCGTCTTATCCCCTAAGATCCCTTTTTATACCAAATGATAATAAACAAAAATACAAAAATTACAATTAGTGGCTGAAATGTTTGTACACTGAACTAAATAAAACAACCTATCAAAATTCAAAAGTCCCCCAAGTTCTTATCCAACGAATAAGAAAATTTTATTATAAAACTTCGGGGACTAGTGTACCAACCAGCCAAAAGTCCCCTCCTTGAATTTATTTAAAATGACGGACAAAATGAAGCTGTAGAGAGTGTTTTAACAACGATGAATATTGAGAAAATGGATATATTATTACTTGGTTGTTGCACCAGATTGTCATATTCTACAATAAAGTGAAACTTGGAGCGGGCTTAAATAACGATAACCCCCCCTTTACTCCATCCTCCCCCCTCCTACTGAATAAACGAAAAGACTAATAAGTGATCCCCATATTAGCACCCTAAATTGACGACAAGTTTCCCCATGTCATAATATCCACGTATATTATACAAGTACATCTATTATTTAAGGAAAATTTAGAATTTCAATCAAATTTAAGTATCCACGTATAAAAAAAGTCAAATGTATTCAACGTTTACTATCCTAAAAAGTCAGGGAAAGAGGGGACATTGGACTGTTAATTCGCAAGTCCACAAAATTTTATAATAACATTGTTGGCTAAACAACAAGCATGGGTCATTAAGTTCAGTGTCCAGAAGGGGTATTTATGTGTATCATCGTTGGGGATGGACAAACATCAAATTTTAGGCCAGTGTCTTATCCCTTTAGATCCCTGCTAAAAAGTACGTAAATGTATTAATAAATTCAGGGATCTAAAGGGATAAGACAATGGAAGATAAATTTATTTTATTCTCCATGATGAAAAACAAAATTACCTCTTATATATTTTAAGATTATTAGTTAGATATTTTAGACATAAATATAAATCAAATAGAAGTACTCAAAATTTCTAAGCCATACTTTAAGAAAAGTACACTTCTTATGAAGTTAATTACCTTTGTTTATTCTTTATACTGTATTAGAGTTTACTGTTTTTTTCTATCTTTCTACGCCAAATAAAAGAAAACGATCGTAAGTTAGACTTTATCTATAAATGTGAAGCTATTTGCTAAAATGACTCTTCATTTTGTATTCAATTGATATAGACCTTCCTCTACCAGGGAGGGGACATTGGACTCTAAATTACTGGTACCCAAAGTTTTATAACAACCTTTAATCTTATTTGTTAGGTCAAAAACGTAGGTTATTAGTAGTACTATTAAACTAGCAGTGTTTATTCTTTTCCCCCAATAATAATAAATCCCCAATGATATTAAACAAAACTACCAACTAAGGTTTGTTTAAGAATATAACTTTAGGTAACACTTTATTTTACAGTCGAATGTCCCCTCCCTTCCTTGTAAAAATGTTGTTAAAGGTATGGAATGAGGGGGGCATTAGGCTGTTTATTACACTAGTCCCCAAAGTTTTATAATAGCTGTTTCTTATTCATTGGCTTATCAACTTTGGTTACTTTTTTCGAATTTTTATTATTTTTTTCGTTAGGTTGAGTGTCCAAACGTTTCAACCACTTATTATAATCTGTAGAAGGGTTAATTATGTGTATCATCATTTTCGCTAGAGATGTACATCAATTTTTCGGTCATTGTCTTATCCCTTTAGATCCCTGCGTTGAAAAGAGGACCGTTTATGGATGTACATTGACACTTACACGTTGGCGGGTTTCAACATTTTTGTTATTGTAAAATAACAGTATGATATGAAGCTAACAAAGGTTTTAATTGTATTGTAATTAGAGGATTTTTTATTATTCTAGAAATGGCTTCCTTATTTATTCATGCTTTAGAATATATTAGAGAATTTCGAATGTATGACTCGCATGGGATCTTAAGCAGCAGGGAAAAGACATTGGACTTGTTATTACACTAGTACCCAAAGTTTTATACTTTCTTTTTTGGGTACTTTTACTGAATTTTGATTGATTTGTTTAGACTATTAGCGTCCAAACGTTTCAACTATTAATTATAATCTAAAGAAGAGTTTATCATTAGTTTGTTCGTCTGTCTGTTTTGTTGATCTTTGGTTTTATACATTTTATGGTAAAAAACAACCATTACAACAAAAAACATGGATAGACAAGCAGACGAAGTAAAAATTCGGAGTTCTAGCTTTAATAGCAGCTGAGCAATTTTCCCATTTTCCCTATAGCGTTACGGACGGACTTACGAACAGACAAAGCGAATTATAGTTTAGCTTTGCACCACTCAAAAATCTGCAGTGTATTTCGCATAATCATAATATTCTGGTTTGAATAAATATTGGTTTTAACATGGATGACAACATTCATAAAAGCGAAATAAAACATAGGGCAAACCAGGAAGGAAGGAGACATTGGGCTGTTTATTACATTAGTCCCCAAAGTTTTATAATAACGTTTTCTTATCCGTTTCCCTAACAACTTTATTTTTTTTGTGAATTTTTATTGGTTGCTTTATAAAGTTGAGTGTTCAAACGTTTCATTCACGAATTATAATAAATTATAATACATTTTACTAGGGTTGGGCCGGATACTTTTTTGGCCGGATACCGAATACCGGATATCCGGCCGGATATCCGGCAAATATCCGGTTATCCGGCCAAATTACCGGATATCCGGCCGGATAACCGGCCAAATTACCAGATATTAAATCAGTAAAAAAAAATTTCTTCACAATCTTATATGAATTTACATAAAGTTAAACTTATTCAGAAAAAATTTTCTTCTAGCTTCAATAATAAGAAAATTATAGCCATTTAAGATTTTAAAAAGCAGAGATTTTTGGTGTAAAGTATAAAAAATTATAGAGCCGGATATCCGGCCGGATAGTTTCAATATCCCGTATCCGGCCGGATATTGAAAATGGCCGGATATCAGGCCGGATATCCGGCCACACCGGATATCCGGCCCAACCCTACATTTTACGCTATATACAATGGCTAATAAATAACAAATAATGTACAAATAGATAGATAGACAAATTATATGGTTTATCTATAAGTATAATCTATATTTATCGATTGTTTGTTTTTAAGAGTTTTGTTTCGCTAATAGGATCGGGGATAGTTATTTTGAAGAAAAATATTTTTTTTCTATTTTTATATGCTGTAGTCTGAACTCCTTGAATATAGGGACAATGTATTCTAAATAGCCTAAAACCATTTCGGGACCTATCTATAATCTATCAATTGTTTGTTGTTAAGAGATTGTTTTTGGATGAAGGTAACATCCCCCAAACACCAAACAGAAAAATATGCGAACAACTTTGGGGACCTTCTATGAATTTTGATTGGTTGGTTCATTATGTCCAAACGTATAAACCACTAATTTTAATCTACAGAAGGGGTAATTTTGTGTATCGTTATTGGGAATGAAGTTATGAACATCAATTCTAAATCCCTGGAAAATATGTCGGAATTGTATGGACACTCTAAACATGTTTTGGTTAAAACAAATGGTTATCCAATATTGATAAAATCATATGTATATAATTGAGTTTATTTAGAGTGGTTATCCCATATTATCCATATATTGTACATACAATAGAGATTATTTAGAGTGGTTATCCAATATTGATCAAATCATATGTTTATACGAGAGTTTATCTAGAGTGTTCAGTTTTCTCTTTTTTTCTATGATCACTCTATATGAATCTCTTTATATTCTTTTCTTTCTATCGCTCTTTCTGTCTCTCATTCACTCTCTCCTTCTCTCTCTCATTCACTCTCTCCTCCTCTCTCTCTCTCTCTCTCTCTCTTTCGCTATCGCTCTCTCTTACTCCTACTCTGACTTTCTCTCTCTCTCTCTCTCTCTCTCTCTCTCTCTCTCTCTCTCTCTCTTTCTCTCTCTCTCTCTCTCTCTTTCTCTCTCTCTCTCTCTCTCTCTCCCTACAGTCTACAGAAGGAGTAATTTTGTTGAAATACATCAATTTATCATCCATTGTCTTATCCCTTAAAATCACTGATTTTGACCCGAAAAGTATTTAGGACAACAAATGTTTTATAGGGCCTTATCTATACTTTGAATCTTTTAGGATAGATAGATAAATATAAAAATAGATAGATAGATAGAGGGCTATAATAGAAGTTTAAATAGATTGGAAGATAGTTTGAACAATTGTTTTTTAGGACCTTTATTTATCCCTCAAATCTTTAAGGATAGATAAATCGATACATAGATGAATAAATAATTAGATAGATAGATGGATAGATAAATGGATACTTAAATAGATAGATATAGAACAAATGTTTTATAGGGCCGTATCTATACCTCAAATCTTTAAGCATGGATTGATAAATACTTAAAAAGGTCGATAGATAGATAGATGGATACATATTTAAATAGATAGATAGATCAAAACTTTTATAGGGCCTTATCTATAATTATCTACAATCTTTAAAGATAGATAGATAGATAGATGGTTTGATAAATAGATAGATAGAACAAATGTTTTATAGTCCCTTATCTAGACCTCAAATCTTTAAGGATAGATAGATAGATGGATAGATGGATATATAGATAGATAGATGGATGAATAGATAGATAGATAGTTGTAGAGCCTTATATCTGTCAACGAAAGATATATAGATAAATAGATAGATAGATATGGATAGAATGATAGATAGAAAGATAGTTGTAACAAATGTTTTATAGTCCCTTATCGCAGCCTTATATCTGTCAACGAAATCGAAATAATTGGCTATGTGGTGTTTTTTCATTTTCCGCGGATTTTTAAAATATCCTAAAACTTTCGGTTCAGTGGTTAGAAGATCTTTACAGACAAATAAAAAACCGTAAGACTAGTTCTTTCGTTCCTAGACTTTTGGTAGGGGGAGTAAGCAAAATAGCCTAAAACCACCTCAAGATATTTACATGGATTTTCTATTAGGACTGACAATTTATGAGCTCTTTAGCTACAAAAAAAACCCTACAACTTTAAATATAGTGTATTAATTTTTTTGTCTCAAGATTAAAATTTCTATAACTAATGAACCGATTGTGATTTTTACATAGGACCTGGGATGGTTTTAGGCTATTTTCTACTCTTCCCTTATAGATGCTAGAGGCAAAACGGCTAGTAAAACTTTGGGAACTAGTATAATAAACAGCAATGTTCTTTTTCTCTGGCTCCAAAATTGTAATTATTTGCTATTTATTTTAGTTTTTATTTTGTTGTTGTATAAAAACACATTTGTCCCGATTTTCCGCTTCTAAAAAAATGTTTGCGGTCCCAGTTAATTTTAGTACAATTTAGCAGAGAAAAAGGGGACAATTGGCTGTTTATTACACTAGTCCCCAAAGTTTTGTAATAGGTAATTTTCATTTGTTGGCTTAACAACTTTGGGGACTTCAGTCTAAACGTTTAAATTATAAATTGTAATCTACAGTAGGGGTAATTTTTTAATATCATCATTGGGGATGTACTTCAATTAATCGGCCAATGTCTTATCCCTTTAGGTCCCTGGGTCTCAGTTAATTTTAGTTCAATTTAGTTCCATGAAATTCTTTATTTCTTTTGTAGTAGCGCAACTACTCTTTTAATTAAAGTCTGTAGGTTACTCTTTTCATTAGATTCAGGAATAAGGTATAACCAACATGCGAAATACATTTAAAATAATATTTGGGGGCAGATCAAAAGATCGTCAATTCTACTATATAATGCATCCCAACGACAGCTTAAAAATCATATAATCATAGTGATTTTTTTCTCAAAATAATTTCGTTGTTGGTTTGATCTGCGATTGAGTAGGTTTGGTAAATTGACTACTTATGTATTGTTATTTTAAGTGTTTACAGTTTACTGTTCTTTTTTCTCTCTCTTTGACCCCTCTCCCTCATTCTCTCTATTTCTCTCTTTCTCTCTTTTTATCTATCCCTCTTTTTTTCTTTTCTTCTCTTTACTTTTTAATTCGCCGAAAATCCAGGGAGGGAGGGGACATTGGACTGTAAATTATCAAGGTACCCAAAGTTTTGTAATCTTACTTTCTTTTTGGGTGGCTCCTAAAACTTTGGACACCTTATTGAATCTAAATTGGTTGGTTCAAACTAACTTTTCAACTATTATATTTGATCTACAGAAGGGGTAATCAGCATTGAGGATTTATATAAATTTATCGTCCATTGTCTTATCCCTTAAGATCTCGGATGATTCGCCGAAAATCAGATTGTTATCTTTATTTTTGTGAGAAAAGCTTTTAATTCCAAAATGTATTTGTTGTTTTTAATTAATTTAAAGAAAATAAATTTTCACATGGAAAATAAAATCTACGTTATTTCATGGACCTGAAGGGATAAGACTATGGACACTTTTAATGTACATCTCCTATGATGATAAACAAAATTTTCCCATCTGTAGAATAAGATTTGAATAAAAGTTTTTTAACACTGCTAAAATTATAGGTTTAAAAGTTAAGGCACTTCTAGTTCGTACCACCAATCAAAATCTAATAAAAGTACTTAAAGTTTATAAGCCAACGAATCTGAGAACGTGTCTATAAAATTTTGGGTACCATTACAATTAATTATTTTAATTTCCAAAATGTATTTGTTTTTAATTAATTTTAGAAATATAAATTTTCACATGGCCATAAAATTTAGGTTATTGCAGGTGGGGGGGGGGGGGGAGAGGGCATGGACTTTAAATATGACTTTCCCAAAAGTATATTAGATCTTAATTGGGTAGTATAAAGAAACATTATTCTGAAAAGTTCTGATTTTCATGAAAGGTTTATTTTGTTTATTATAATTGTGTAAGAATATTGATGTATCGTCCAATGTCATATCCCCCAAGATTTCTGGGATATTGATATATTTGAGGGACCTTAAGGGATAAGACAATGGACGATAAATTGATATACATGCCTTATGATGCTTTTTTAGATGAAAAGAATTGGTTTAAACGTTTAGGCACTGATAGTTCGTGCCAACTAATCAAAATCTACTAAAAAGTACCCAAAGTTTATATGTGAACATAACAGAGAAAGTTTTTATAAAACTTTGGGTACCATTACAAATTACAGCCCAATGTTCCCTCCCTCCCTTAACAAACTACATGGTTAAAACTTAAATGACAGAGTAGCTTCGCTTTGGACGAATACGCTAAAGTTTTTATAGGATTTTTACTTGATGTCTTTTTGTAGTGTTTGGATTAAGGGACATTTATTCTTATAAATATTTTCGTGACAATTATAATTTTTTAAGCAAACATAAAGTAGGAAGTTTTTTTATCAGTAGCGAAGGATCTCACTAACCACTGATCACCTATATGGTTCTCCTTTACAGTGAATCTTCCAGAGAAAATGTTAACTATTTTGTGGGAGAGTTTCACGTGGTTATAAAGTTTCTAATAAACAATGAGAAGATACATTGTAATGGAGAACCATACCAGCGGCTAATGAGATCCTTTGGTACAAACAGACAAAAAAAATAGTTCTATATAAGGATGATACATTGGGAACTTGTAGTGTTATAAGTTTATCCGTTTGCAAGATCTTAATGTACACTCTCAAGCACATACATACATTCTGTTTCTTTAGCCTTCGTCTGAAAAATAGCCTAAAACCATTCCATGACCAAGAGACTTAACTTCTTTCATGATCTTGTAGCTATTTGCCGTTTGTTAGATCTTATGGGAACATATGCACATTATAGAAATTTGATTAACCATTTGATTTTGAGAACCTTTGTCTCTGTGTCCCTAGCTAGGTAGATCAAGTTGCTAGATCTACTATTCAATAAAAGTACCCAAAGTTGTTAGCCAACGAATAAGAAAACGTCATTAATAAACCTTGGGGACTAGTGTAATAAACATTCCGATTTCCCCTCCCTCTCTGATTTTGTATTACAGGAAGTTGATTAACCCTTTGTTTTAAGGACCTTTGTCTCTGTTTCTCTAGCTAGGTAGATCAAGTTGCTAGATCTAAAATTCAATAAAAACATTGGTTTCCTTGTTGACAGATTATTTTTGAAGCATCTGTCGTTTTTGAATCTAGGATTTTTAGGGACAAAACCTAAAATGTCACGTGCGACGTCATAAAAATACGTCTAAAATGGAAGGGTGAGAGGAGAAGTGGGAAAGGAAACCCAGAAAAAAAGAGATGAATTTTTATGACGTCACATGTGATATTTTAGGCTTTATCTTTTTAGGAAGCAGCTTATAGTGCCTTTAAAAAAAATTAAGTCATACAATAGGAATGACCATTGATAGGCAAGTATATATCTTACCATAGGTCAATTAAAATGTATATTTAATTTTTAGCTTTAAATTTGAAGATTCTCATCCCGTTGTTTATTGCACGACCTTTCTCTGATGGTCTTACTGTAAATGGTAATTAGTTACGCCTGTTTCTGAAGCATTTCTTGGACTTCAATCAATGACATTTTTGCATAGCTTCAATGGAAACCATTTTCTAATAAGGCTTCAAAACTGATTAATATCCCAGAAATACTAAAAAATCATGTATAGAATTGTATTACAGACAATTTTCTACTAATATTGAATTCATTACCCTCCAAAAAAAACAATCAAAAATTTTAATTGAAATTTGGACCCTTTTAAAATCCCCGAATCGTAAATTTGAAAAATATTTGAGCCTTAAGGAAAAGGTATTACATGTCAGGCATAGAGAAAAAAAAATAAAAGAGATGAATCGAAGCAACTAGAAGACGAAAATAGGCAGTGGGCCTAGAGGCCTACTCAGCGCTGTTGCAGCGCTAAAATTTATTGCTATTCCACTACTTTTCAAATGGGAGGATTAAAAATTATTAAAAAAAATATTTTTTTACTTTTTACTATTTCCATATTTAGGGCAAGAATATTAAATTAGATATTTTCGTTTTAATGTTTTAATTAAAAATTACATAGAATTTTATTTTTATTTAAAAAAATTTGTTAATGAAAGATGAATCCTTCTATTTCTAAAAAGGGAGAAATTTTTTTCATAATGAACATTCAGCTGATTCTGACCGCCCACGGCTGTTTGCTAAATATCGCTTTTCTTTTTATTCACATTATTATTTATGATTGACTTACAAAAAGCCCTGGGCGGCTTTTGATTTTCGTCTGCTTCTAAATTTAGGGATGGGGAAGTAGTATTTTACCATGAAAAAGGGGTGAGTATTCATCCTCTTATCCTTTTTCCTTATGATGTCAGGATTGTTTTAGATATCATCATACACACTAAAATAGAAAGGATGACAACATTCATAAACGGTAAGACAAACAAACATTAATTCTTGTAGAATGTCAGATTTGAATAAGCAGAACATGATTGTGTATATATTTTAACAAAATTGTAAGTACATTTGTGGCAAAACTATTAATTACAAGATACTGTTTAAAGGACATACTTACATTTTTTGAAACTAGAATAGAGAGAAGCTTCGCCTATGCTATTTAGTTGAATCTAGATTTGAAAGACACACTAAACTTTATTATATAAAAGCTACACTTTTTGTCAACATAATATTATCTTGTTTTTATGATATAAAAGTCCTAAGCAAATAGGCAAGATTTCTTCAAACAACCAAAATAAATATACAACCTAAAAACAACATCTTTGATACCAAAAAATATGTATCAATGTAAAATATCTTGATTGTAATTCAAGTATTGGTTAATGGCAAGTTTTAAGCTGTTTTTAAAAATCTAGATTTAAAAGACACACTAAAGTTTATTAGATAAAAGCTACACTTTTTGTCAACATAATATTATTCTTTGTTTTTCTATGATATAAAAACCTTAAGTATATAGGCAAGATTTTTACAAACAACCAAAATAAATAAACAACCTAAAAACAACATCTTTAATACTTAGAAATATGTGTAAATTTAAAATATTTTGATTGTAATTCAAATATTGTTTATTTCAAGCTGTTTTTAAAATAATTTTTTGCCCAAAAAATATTAATATTTGTGTGAAGCCTCTAGAGGCTATGGGCGTAGGCATTAATAGTTTTAAAAAGTAACAGGATCTGTGTCTGTCTGTGTGTACCGAAATATATCCCTAGCCTCTAAACCAATATGGTTCTTCTTTACAATGTAGATTCTCATAGGCCCAAGGAAGGTTTATAACTATTTTTTTGAGGAGTGTCGTAATGACTGAATTGTAGAGTTGACTCAATGTGTTTGACAATGACCTTTGATTTATATGTATGAAGCTATGAAAAATAAAGTAAGCAATAAGTTTGATAAAAAGAAGTTTAGTCTTCAGTTGCGTTTGGCAAGTCTTATGTAGTGAAAACTATAAGACTTATTAGCCAGGTTGTCACCAAGAGTGGGGCCTGGACATTATAAGGAGCTCCGAGTTTTAGAGCTCGTTATATATCTATTTATTGCATAGCTTTACCCAGTTATTAACTATCTTAATATACCTAACCTAATCTGATTTAAACATAGATATAATTGGAATACAGTAAGTGAATATTCAAAGTGTTGATTATTGATATATGAAGTATTGCTACTCTATAACTAACTAGTTACCGTCTGTTTTCCGTGGTATAAATACCACAGGAGGGTACTAAAACTCCTCCCAAGAAATATCAATCATAAAAAATAAACCCCCCTCCCCCCCCAAAAAAGATAAAAAATGTATTATTTTTGTACTTTTTCCTTTTTAGAACTTCACCTTCCCCCCTAAAGTGCTCCTTGAGGCCTCTAGGGGCGAAGCTTTAGTAATGGAAAAGTACTAATTGTAATTAAATTACATCTTATCTCAAATGCACTGATAAAGTCAAATTGTTTAAAGTGCAGTTTTTTTCCGGGGGGGGGGGGGGTGGGAGGGGATATTGGAATGTAAATCAGAAGTGTCTCTAGAGGCCTCTAGGGGCGAAGCTTTAGTAATGGATAGTAAAGTACTAATTGTAATTAAAACCCCATATCTTATCAAATGCATTGATAAAGTCAAATTGTTTGAAGTGCAGTTTTTTCAGGGAGAGGAGGGGACATTGGACAGTAAATTACACTGGTACCCAAAGTTTAATAACCATGTTATTTTAATCGTTGGCTTAAAAACTTTAGGTTTATTGAGTTTTCATTGGTTTGTTCAGAACTTTAAACCAATAATTTAAACTACAAAAGGGATCATTTTGTTTATCATCATTGTGGATTTAACAAAAAATATTGAATTAAAAGCAAAGTTTTTTTTATCAAGCTTTTAGTGACGATATGACGTACAGCAACATTACTTAGTTATATTATAGCTACGCTAAGAATCATCTAAAACGTATAAACACTAATTTGCTAATGCACCTTACTAAAGTAATGCTTCTCTTTGAGTATTGTATGTTTATACAATACAGCTTAAATCAAGGATGACAACATCCAAATTAAGCCTAATAACACAAAGTGACAAACGAAATCAGCCATGTGACGTCATAAACATGAGGGAGATGACAGGAGAAGTGGGAAAAAGGACCCCTAAAAAAGAGATGGATAATCACTCTCATTTTTATGACGTCACATGGCTGATTTTTGAGACACAGTGTACGCCTACCGAAGATTGGCAATTAGGTCCAGAAAAGTTTATATGCAATTTTGTTATCATATTTAAGTCTTGGTAATGCTTTAGGCTATTTTACTCCCTTAGATGCTAGGAGCTCTGTTGCTAGTATTAAAAAATATTGAATTATGCTAAAAATTTGTCTAAATATTTGTTATTTTGTTTGACACATCCTTAGTATTAATGCACCTAGCTGTCATTAGGGTCAACTGAAAATAGTTGCCGAATGTGTACGCAGTTTCCTGGGTGTTTCCTCATCCTAGCTCAATATTTACTACTAGCTACAAATCTTCAAACTTCCCTTAACAAAATCAAAATTTGAATGTCTAAACGATTTATACATTATAAATTTGAATTTTTTAAATTTTGATTTTTTTGAAGTTTGAAGCTTTTTTAGCTAGTAGTAAATATTGAGCTAGGATGAGGAAACACTCAGGAAACTGCGTACACATTCGGCAACTATTTTCAGTTCATCGTTATTAGATGCTGGTTCCCGAGATATTATATACTATAGTATTACAATAAGATATTATCTGAAATAAGCCTTGCATTGTGGTGTTATTCTACAGTTACTTAATGTTTTTAGGAGCAGTGTTGATATCAAACAAACTGAAAATTAACGGTGTGCATCACCTTTCGTATAAAAAAACGCATTCTCAAATTATAAAAATAAAATAATAGAGGGCAGGTAGTATTAAAATCGTAGCTGTTTTTATTGCCCAAGATAGATGTGACAGCTTTTGGCCTAACTTTAATATTGACGTCATAGTAGAGAGCAAGTGAAAGGGGAAAGAAACTCCCTAGAAAAGAGATGGGTTAAAGGGTATTTTCTGACGTCAATGGAATAGGTTTCCTAATTATGGGGTGATTTTGTTAATATATTATGAAACTGAATTTATTGTCCATTGTCCCTCCCATGTCTTTGAATTTTTTTTTTGCAGAGAGGGAGGAGCAATTGGGCTTTTTATTACACTAGTCCCCTTAGTCTTATAAATAATAACGCTTTCTTATTTGTTATTTATACAACTTTGGGGACTGTTATTGAATTTTGATTGATTTGTTAATTTAGTTGAGTGTAATCTAAAGAAAGTGTAATTTGTGTATCATTGGGGATGTATATCAATTTTTTAGTCATTATCTTATCCCTTTAGATCCCTATTTTTTTGTCTTTATGCGAAATAAAACACTTTTCTGGATTAAAAAATTGCGGAAATTAATTCACAACACTACTATATATATCTTAAGCCTTTAACTTGGTACTTAGGTAGGAGCAGGGATTTGAAGGGATAAGACAATGGACGTTAAATTTATATACATCCCTAATAATTATCCTTTCTGTAGATCAAAATTGTTGGTTGGAACGTTGGGTCACTGCTAGTTTAAATAATTCTTTTAAAATTTTATAAAAGTACCCAAAGTTTTTATAATATGTAAGTTGGGTACCAGTGTAAGCTACAATTCAATATCTCATCCCTTCTTGGTAGCTTCTCAATTTATGGCTTTGTGATGGTTCAAATCAGAGATAAGACAATGGACGATAAATTGAATTATCATCCAATTATTATGTCCATAAATACCCTTTGTGCACACCAAATTTTTTAGTGGAAATGTTTGGACTTTGTTAAAATTTACAGATAATTGGATAAGTACATCCCTTACTATTGTCCTTCTATCACTCAACCGTAAAATAGACGGACATACATTCCAGTTATAGAGTAGCTGTGCTACTTAAAATAGGTATTTTTGTTACTTTCTTGTGTTTTGGTATGGAGGATTAAGCAGATATCTTAAGAAATAAGACAATGTCCGATAAATTGATAGATTTCCATAATAATGATGCACAACATTCCCTCTTAGGTAGATTACAATTATTGGTTGGAACGTTCGGACACTCAACTCAAAAGCTAACAATTAAGAAAACGTTATAATAAAAAATTTGGGGACTAGTGTAATAAACATCTAATTGTCTCCTCTCTCTCTCTGCAACTTTCGGTTATTTACTCTTAAGGGGCGTTTCGTCTTATTTTCACAGTAGCGGTTCCCAGCTCTAATCCTGCGGGGCCAATTGCATAACCCTGCAGGGAAATCACCTAATCCAACTTATCCTAAAGTAACATATAAAAACTAATGTGAAAATACGACGAAACGCCCATGAAGAGGCGTTTCCACGCAAGGGAATATACTCCAACTTTCTTATGTTTTTATTATGTATGTAGGATTAAGACAGTAAATATGAAGAATAATAAATTACTTTGTTACAAACTTTAGTAATATATCAGAATTATGTACAACTACATTAGACTTGGGAGTTTGAATATTTAGATATACTAGCGGCTTCGCCCCTAGCCTCTAGGGGCTTTGCCCCAAGAGGTTTGATCAACCTAATTTTTCGTATTTTAGATTTAAAAAGAAAAAGTAAAAAATTTTTTTTTTTTTGGGGGGGGTATTTTTCATTTTTTGGGGGGGTTGGGGGTGTCCCACCCCCCAAGAAAATAGCTTAAAACCATCACAGGACCAGTAGGTATATTCCCTGAAGAGTAGAGCCCAATCGGTTCAGTGGTTACTGAGATCTTAAGCTTCAGACGGACAGACAGACGGACAGACAGACGGACAGACAGACGGACAGACAGACGGACAGACAGACGGACAGACAGACGGACAGACATCGTTCTACTTTGTATTATAGATAGACAGACAGACAAATAGTTGTATATAGATAAATATTGATAGATAGATAGACAGACATACAGATAGATAGATAGACAGATAGACAAATAGACCCAAAGTTTTGTAATATATTAGACTTAGAAGTTTGAATACAACTAATCTCTTGGTCTTAGATAGATAGACAGATAGATAGATAGATAGATTGGTAGATAGATAGATAGATATATAGACTCAAAGTTATGTAATATATTAGACTTAGAAGTTTGAATGCAACAAATCCTTTGTTCTTAGATAGATAGATAGATGGATAGATAGACAGATATGTATATAGATAGATAGACCCAAAGTTTTGTAATATATTAGACTTGGAAGTTTGAATGCAACAAATCCATGGTTTGAGATAGATAGATAGATGGATAGATAGACAGATATGTATATAGATATATAGACCCAAAGTTTTGTAATATATGAGACTTGGAAGTTTGAATGCAACAAATCCCTTGTTCTTACATAGATAGATAGATGGACAGACAAATAGACAGATAGATAGGTAGATAGATGCATAGATAGATAGATATATAGACCCAAAGTTTTGTAATATATGAGACTTCTAAGTTTGAATACAACTAATCTCTTGGTCTTAGATATATAGTTAGATAGATAGATAGATAGATAGATAGATAGATAGATAGATAGATAGATAGATAGATAGATAGATAGATAGATAGAGAAACAGACACACAGACAGATAGACAAATAGACCCAAAGTTTTGTAATATATTAGACTTGGAAGTTTGAATGCAACAAATTCCTTGTTCTTACCACAAAGTAAGGTGTACGGGGATATGTAAATGGCCGATAATTTGATATACATCCCCAATGCAATGATGATACACAAAATTAACCCTTACGTAGATGAAGCAGCCACACAAAATTCAACGAATAAGAAAATGTTATTCTAAAACTTTGGGGTCTAGTGTATATCTTTTCTCTCTCTCTTTTCTTATCTGTATTTTTCTCTTCTCTATCTCTGTTTCTCTCTCTTTATCTTTATTTCTCTCTCTTTCTCTCTCTCTCTCTCTCTCTCTCTCTCTCTCTCTCTCTCTCCCTTTCTCTCTCTCTCTCTCTCTCTCTCTCTCTCTCTCATTTATTCTGCCTTATTAGTTTCATATATGTATTTCTATTCTCTTGAGAGATTGCTAAATCTAGTAATAAGTTCCATAGTAATGGTATGTTTGTCTGTCTGTTTGTTTGTTAGTATGTTGAAACTTACATCGCGTGATTTAAGAACTTAGTTTCCCTCTTATATGACTTTACGTTATGTATGTATGTCTGTCTGTAAGACTGTTTATTTGTGTTTCTGTCTGTATGTCCGTGTGTATGTCTGTCTATTTGTCTATCTGTATGTCTGTCTGTATGTCTCTCTGTCTATCTATCTGTCTGTATATCTGTCTGTCTATCTGTCTGTCTGTATGTCTATCTGTATATCTATCTATCTATAACTATCTATAATGAATCCTAATTATAGTAAGTTTGACATTCATGTCTCTTCTTATTACACAGAGTTTAGTCTGTATGTCTGTCTGTCTGTCTGTCTGTATATCTGTATGTCTGTCTATCTGTCTATCTGTCTGTTTGTATGTCTATCTATCTATAAATATCTATAATGAATCCTAATTATAGTAAATTTGACATTCATGTCTCTTCTTATTACACAGAGTTCAGTCTGTATGTCTGTCTGTCTGTCTGTCTGTATATCTGTATGTCTGTCTATCTGTATGTCTATCTATCTGTAACTATCTATCTGTATGTCTATCTATCTATAACTATCTATAATGAATCCTAATTATAGTAAGTTTGACATTCATGTCTCTTCTTATTACACTGAGTTTAGTCTGTATGTCTGTCTGTATGTCTATCTATCTATAACTGTCTATCTGTCTGTCTGTATATCTATCTATCTATAAATATCTATAATGAATCCTAATTATAGTAAGTTTGACATTCATGTATTTTCTTATTACACAGAGTTTAGTCTGTATGTCTGTCTGTATGTCTATCTGTATGTCTATCTGTATGGCTATCTATCTGTCTGTATGTCTGTCTGTATGTCTATTTATCTACAGCATGACCCTCGAAAAAGTTTTTTTAAGCATTTGCAGCCCTTATTTCTCAATGAATTATCAAAAAATGTATATGTCCTTGTTCTCTGTAGATTTCCACATAAGTAGATATAAAAATATTTTTTTTTACATCAATTAAAAGCTGAGATTTTTAGAGCCACAGTTTTGAAAAAGTGGCTGAGGAAAAAGTAACTTTTCAATAAAAATGTTTTTTTTAAAAGTGAAATGACGTGTTTTCCTCATAATTTCAATACTTTTTATTAAACTTATATAAAGATGTTTCCAAGAAATTTATTTCATGCTGAAAGCACTTTTTTCACTTGCTCTAAAAGGCATTTTTAGATTAGTGTAAATTGCAAAAACACCTATACAGAAAGAAATCCTATAAAAAATAGTAGCAAATTAAAAGTTTACATAAACAGAAATCAAACACTTTTATTTTATTAAAATAAGTTAAAAAAACAAAAAGGTTACAGCTACAAACTTTTATTAAACATTTAACAATTTAAATTAATTTGTATGTGTGTTTAAGTAATTTGTATGAGTGGGCGGGAATTTAAGCACTAATCTTTCCGGTCGTAAGCATTAATTGGGGAGGGGTTTATTTAAGGTAATATTAATAAAGAGGAGATATTATAAGATTTGAGGGTAAATGGTTATGAGAAAAATGCATTTGATGAAATTTTGAAAAGTAATTTTTTATATGTAAAACTAACCTTTTTTTATGCAATAAAAAATGTATCAATTGTAAACTTGCTCTTCTTTCTTATTTGTTTTTTAACTGGTTGATAAAAAGTAATATACTAATAAAAAACTAAGAAATATTTAGCAATATCCAGTTTCTCAAGCACTTTTTCCAAACTTTGGCTTTAAAAATCTCGGCTGTTAATTAAAATATTTTGATATCCTTTGATGTAGAAAATTATATAGAACAAGTACATATAAATCTTTTAATATTTTATTGAGAAATATAGGCTGCAGATGCTTAAAAAACTTTTTCGAGGGTCATGCTGTATAACTATCTATAATGAATCCTAATTATAGTAAGTTGACATTCATGTCACAAAGTTTAGTCTGTATGTCTGTCTGTATGTCTATCTATCTGTCTGTCTGTATGTCTATCTATCTATAACTATCTATAATGAATCCTAATTATAGTAAGTTTGACATTCATGTCTCTTCTTATTACACAGAGTTTAGCTCCCAAGAGACTTTTGCCAAAGGGAGTTTATCTAAAACCGGCAAAAAAAATAGGATTTTATCAAGATCGTTTGTTCATTGAAGTGTCGGGATCAAGTTTGAATTGTATTAATCTTCTTCACACCAAAATGTAACCTTTTTTATTCTATAATTTTAAACTACAATTTCGTATTAAAATATTAAAAATTAGATTAACTGAAAATTTAAAACAAAGAATTAGTATTATTACTTGTTTTGTAAGATGCCGTAGGTTTAGGAAAAGAGATAAACAAAATTATAATTCAAAGTAACAGGATGTTTGTCTATGCATTGTCTGTCTTTTTTTTATAGAATCTTTGATTTTAACGAAATTTATAGATAGTTAGATAGATACATAGATTGATTAATATATAAATAGATAGATATATAGTTAAATAGATAGATAGATAGATAGATTTATAAATAGATAAATTGATGTAACCACAGTCTCAAGAGATTTGGGTTTGGAAGTGATTAGTGGATCTATAAAACTATAGATAAATAGATAGATAGATAGATAGATAGATAGATGGATAGATAGATTGATAGATAGATGGATAGATAGATGGATAGATAGATAAATAGATAGATAAATAAATTTAATGGATGTAACCACAGTCCCAAGAGATTTGGGTTTAGAAGTAGTGATTAGTGGATCGAGAGAAATGGAAGTGTGCCTTCACTTACGCATAAAATTACATCTGCTTTATGTTTTGTAATCTCCGACTAATCCTATTTTACCAATAAAATCAATCTAGAAAAAGGGTTATTTATGTTTATCTAGTAAAGAAAAGTGTTTCAGAATGGATCAAAGCAGATGGCCGGATAAGGATAAGCGAACTACTTTGTAAAAAAGTAGTTAGATTTATATCCTTTCCTTTTTAAATCTAAATAAAAAATAAATTGGTTGTCGAATTCAACTCCCTCCTACTCAAGTGCCCCTGGAGGCCTCTAGGGGCGTATCCGCTAGTTGTTAAGAATAAAAGGTATATTACAAAAAATATAGACTATTTGCTTTTTAAAACTTTTTTTTTAGTTTAAATGTTGAAACATCCCTTCCCCCTTAAAACCTAAATATATAAGTATCATTATTTTTCAAGTGTCATTTTACATTTTTTATTTTGAGGGGTGGGGGGTATACTTAACCCCCATAAAAACCATATGTTTATTATTTATAACCAGGAAGGGAGAAGATACTGGGCAGTAAATTATACTGGTACCCAAAGTTTTATAAACACAGTTGTTCTTAGTCTGTGACTTTAAAACTTTTGGTGCTTTTACTGAATTTCAAAAGTTTTAAGTTAATCAATAATTTAAATCTACAGATGGGGTAAACTTGTTTATTCACATTTTTTATTCAATGTCTTATCCATTAAGATCCCTGTTTTTATACTTAGAAACTTTTGGTACTTGATTGGTTGATTTAAGTGTCCAAACGTTTCAACCAATAATATAATCATTAAAATATATAACTTTGCTCAAAATTATTGGTGATGTACATCAATTTATCATTTATTGTCTTTTCCCTTAAGATCCCTTATATTTATAAAAGTTTGAGGACCACTGTAACTTACAGTCCGTTGTCCCCTCCCTCCCTGATAAAATGTAAGGATCAAATTTTGAAACTCATTTAAAAGTCCATAATGTGCTTATAAAAGTTTGGGAACCACTGTAACTTACAGTCCATTGCCCCCCCCCCCCTTTATTGATTAAAATATAAGGATCAAATTTTGGGAACTCATTTTAAAGCCTATAAAATAAAATGTTAATGTTTGATGACAGGGATCTTAAGGGATAAGACAATGGACAAAAAATTTATGTTCGCACCCATTGGTGATAAACTAAATTAACCCTTTGTAGATTAAAATAGTTGGTTGAAAAGTTTTGACACTATGAGGCAACAAATAACATATAAAACTTTGGATACCATTGTAATTTACAGTCTAGTGTTCTCTCCCTCCCTGGTTCGGTGACGATGCCAAAAATGATTGTAGCTCGGTCGTTTGGCAGTTTAGCATCTTTAAAGTAGCGAAGCTATTCTATAATTAGGGTCAGTTCGTACGTCCGTCTCATAGAATATCCTTATAATAAATCAACAGGATCTCTGTATGTCTGTGTGTGTGTTCCAAAGTGTTTCGCTAACCACTGAACCGACATGGTTCTCTTTTACAGTGCAGCTTCTCATAGGTCCTAGGAAGGTTTTATCTAGTTTGTGGGTTGGGTATCACACCCCTCCCAAGATATATTGCCCCTAGAAAAAAATTAAGCACCCCCCCCCGAAAAAAAAAATATTTTTAAAACAACAATTTTAAAGGGGGGATGTCGACTTTAACCCCCCCCCCTCCCAAAGAGTCCCTAGAGGCCTCCAAGAATAGCCGGTAGTAAAAAGATATAGATATAAAGAATATACAGTATGATAGATAGATAAATTGTTTGTAAATAGTTGGACATTTTGGCAGTCCGTACTATGCTTACAAGCAACTTTTTAAACATAATATCTTCAGGAAAGGAATAATCTAATTGAAGACAAAAAAAGCTCTATATAGGAATAATTAGAATCGTTTGGCCAAAGTTTGTTTGTCTGTACCGCTGAATTATATTTTAGATTATATTTGTGAAGTAATAAGATGTTTATCTGACTGTATTGAATATTAGCATTATTTTAGCCAGCTGCGAGCATTACTTTATCATAGTACATAACAATATGGTGAAACATCCAAGTAATGATATGTATCTACCTAACTATTGAAGACAGATTTATCCCTGTAAAAAAGTAACAGGATGTCTAAGAGTAGCGGAACCAATATAGTTAACTTTTACAGTGAAGCTTCTTATAGGTCCATTGATGGTTTATAACTCTTTAGAGGGAAGTTACCTTCAAACCCTCCAAATGTCTTTTAAAAAAATGTGTTTCTTTTGATAATTGTCGACTCTCCCCACTCCCCTTCTCCCTTCAACTGCCCCTAGAGACACATAGGGAAATATTAATTTATGTTTCATTGTGCTATTCTTGCTAACCTAAATATATGCACAGCATACGTGAGAATCTTTTTATTTTTGCCCGCGAAAAACAATTTCTTTTGCGGGTCAGGGATCTAAAGGGATAAGACAATGGCTGTTAAATTAAAGTACATTCGTACATAAATTGTTGGTTGAAAAGTTTGAGCACTATTAGTATGAAATCAACCAATTAAATTTAATAAAATTGCCCAAATTTTTTCAGCAAACGAATAATGATGATACACAAAATTAACCCATTCATAGATTACATATAAATGTTGTGAACCGATTGAACACTCAACTTAAATGTCCCTAAAGTTATTAAGCCAACAAATAAAACAATATTATAAAACTTTGGGGACTAGTGTAAAAAACAGCCCAATGTACCCTCCCTCCCTCCCTGTTGGCTAGTAGTGAATAATTTTATCTCACTCGGTCCAGCGACATATCACTAGGTGATAAATTACAGAACTATCCATCTATCCACAGGAAACTAAAGAGATAAGACAATTGCCGATAAAATGATGTACATCCCCATCGATGATTACACCTACTGAAGATTAAAATTTGTGGTTGAAACTTTTGGAAACATCTCTTAATGTACCAACATTTCAAAAGTTAATGAAAGTCCCCTAAGTTGTTACGCAAATGAATAAGAAAACGTTATTATAAAACTTTGGGGACTAATAACAGCCCAATGTCCCGTCCCTCCATGCCATCTGTCTATCTATTCATTTAAGAAGCGAAGCTACTTTATATAACTAAGATATGTCCGTCCGTCTGTCCTTCCTATGCTTCCAATTCCTTTTCCTATGCCTTACCCATGCGATGAAACCTAACCCTGCAGGGGCTATACCTAACACTGCAGGGCTACCTAGTATCCAATATAACCTAACCTAATCTAAAATAACAAACAAACATACACAATACTAAACCTCTCCCCTAATTTTAATTTATTGCAAAAGTAAAGGAGGATTTGGATTTCTATGTTCCACATGGCACGTTGAAGGAAACTGATCAAACTCTATACTATCTTTAATAGCAGAAAAAATAACATCTTTTATCTTATCATTTATCTATTTTCAGATTAAAAAGAACAACAATCTATAGAGAAAATAAGTGATATTTAGTGATTTATAGACACTGCAATATAGCTAGCTGTCATATAAAATGTTTAAAAATGGCACCAAATTTGCTGGATGTGAGAAAAAATGAAGATCAACGGTATAATACAATTAATACCATGCAGTCTGAATTCATTACAAATAAGATAAGGTATACACATAGATAGATAGATAGATAGATAGAAAGGAAAAATAAAGAGCAAAGATATAATACAATTAACACCATGCAGTCTGACTTCATTACTAATAAGATAAGGTATACACATAAATAGATAGATAGATATATATAGATAAATGGATAGATAGATGGACAAAACGACAGACGTTTGTTCTGTAATCCTAGTTCGCAAAAGCTTTCTAGAACTATCTTTTTAATTAATGTCAAACCTTTTCATATTTTAAGGGCTCTCATTTACAGATATAAACTTTGAAATTCAAAACAAATTAATGAAATATTATGAAACTTAAAATGTAAACTATAAAAAAGGATGACAAAATCCATAAAAAGCGAAACTCTAAACTCAGACGGTAGGACAAACGAACGAATCATATATAACATACTTTCACTCCTACGATTGGATTATAGAGTCGTGCACCTTGTTGTCATAGGAATCATTGTTCCAAAAATCAATAGAATAATGATATTATACAATGAAAGTTACAAAATCAGCATATTTTTATTGGACGTAAATGCATTCCAGTAACGATTATTAAGTCAATGTCTAAATTCTCAAAGATAACACAATGGCCGAAAAATTGATGTACTTTTTCAATGATGATACACAAAATTACCCCTTTTGTAGATCAAAATTAGCGGCTGAAATGATTCAACACTCAAAAAATTAATCAACCCAAATTGTGAGCCAACGAATTATTATTATAATACTTTGGGGACTAGTGTAATAAATAGTCCATTGTCCCCTCTCTCTCTGAAGATTTCTGCATTGTGCCTAAGTACTATAGGAATCCTCTTATTATATTAAAAATCATTTTTTCAGGATGGGAAACGGTAACGGGCACAAAACGATGACCCTACCAAAATCAAATCTGTCAGTCAACAATTTCCCCTCCCTCCCACCTCTGCCCCCAATACCAGGTATCTATCTATTATCTTTCTATCTATATATCTATATCTATTTATCTATCTATCTATTTATCTACCTAATAATTTCCCCTCCCTCCCACCTCTGCCCCCAATACCAGTTATCTATCTATCTATCTGTTTATCTATCTCTCTATATGTCTATCTATCTATCTATATAACTCATTACATATCTATATTTATCTATTTATTTATTTATATACCTATCTTCGCAGTTTTTCATTCAAACAAAAAGCTAATGTAATAATAATTAAAGATTAAAAGATTAAATAATAATAAATTATACTTATCCATCTTTTTTAACAGGAGCGAAGCTTCTCTATAAACAGAGTATGTACGCTGAAAGGCAGAGGACATTAGAAAGAAAAAAGAAAGAAATAGATATTGATAGTGTAAAAGAGAGAGGATTGAGATTTGTTATATTTATTGGTTACGCTACTTATGGACATGCATAGTTCATACTTATATTATATATGCTTATATTGTTTTTGCTTATGAAGCCTTATATTATACTATATTTATAATAGTTGCAACTTTATAGAACTAAATATTAATCAATATGTCAAGCTTTAAAGTTCCCAAAGTTTTTAAGCAGACGAATAAGTGAGGAGAACTAGGGATACCAAAATAATTTACACTTTAATTAACCTCCCTGCATTTATCATACAGCATGACCTCATTTTTACACCCCTAAAAATATATATTGATGGCTTTTTAAGGCGTTTGATGACTTTTGGTTTGATTGATTACAGGATGTAATTTTGGGTGATCTATCTATCTATCTTTCTATCTATCTATCTATCTATCTATCTATCTATCTATCTATCTATCTATCTATCTATCTAACTATCTATCTATCTATCTATCTATCTATCTATTTATCTATCTATCTATCTATCTATCTATCTATCTATCTATCTATCTATCTATCTATCTATCTATCTATCTATCTATCTATCTATCTATCTATCTATCTATCTATCTATCTATCTATCTATCTATCTATCTATCTATCATTCTATCTATCTATCTATCTATCTATCTATCATTCTATCTATCTATCTATCTATCTATCTATCTATCTATCTATCTATCTATCTATCTATCTATCTATCTATCTATCTATCTATCTATCTATCTATCTATCTATCTATCTATCTATCTATCTATCTATCTATCTATCTATCTATCTATCTATCTATCTATCTATCTATCTATCTATCTATCTATCATTCTATCTATCTATCTATCTATCTATCTATCATTCTATCTATCTATCTATCTATCTATCTATCTATCTATCTATCTATCTATCTATCTATCTATCATTCTATCTATCTATCATTCTATCTATCTATCTATCTATCTATCTATCATTCTATCTATCTATCTATCTATCTATCTATCTATCTATCTATCTATCTATCTATCTATCTATCTATCTATGTATCTATCTATCTATCTATCTATCTATCTATCTATCTATCTATCTATCTATCTATCTATCTATCTATCTATCTATCTATCTATCTATCTATCTATCTATCTATCTATCTATCTATCTATCTATCTATCTATCTATCTATCTATCTATCTATCTATCTATCTATCTATCTATCTATCTATCTATCTATCTATCTATCTATCTATCTATCTATGTATCTATCTATCTATCTGTATGTATCTAAGTCTCATATATTACAAAACTTTGAGTCTATATATCTATCTATCTATCTATTTATCTATCTATCTATCTATCTATCTATCTATCTATCTATCTATCTATCTATCTATCTATCTATCTATCTATCTATCTATCTATCTATCTATCTATCTATCTATCTATCTATCTATCTATCTATCTATCTATCTATCTATCTATCTATCTATCTATCTATCTATCTATCTATCTATCTATCTATCTATCTATCTATCTATCTATCTATGTATCTATCTATCTATCTATCTATCTATCTATCTATCTATCTATCTACCTATCTATCTATCTTATCTATCTATCTATCTATCTATCTATCTATCTATCTATCTATATTTTAGGAAACCTGACATCCCTAAGCAATTACTCGCTCAGCAGGTCAGTAATAATATAAATTAGTTATTTATCATGGTAAGAAAACATAGTAGCGGGTTTCCTCGTATTTTCACAGTAGCCTTTCTCGTATCTTTAGTCCCTGCGGGGCAAATTTCCTAACATTGCTGGGCAATCATTAACATTTACCTAACATAACCTAAAATAAATCATCAGATCAAAAGCTACTAAAAAATACGACGAAACCTAATAATTTGTTTTCTCGTGTTCATTTGAATCCGGTGGATAGAAACCGGTTCTCATCCATACGAAAAAACTATGTCTAGCATCGTATTATATCCAGCTTTCTACGAATATAAAAATCCGCGGAAAGCCGTTTATAATACGATGCGAGAAATAACTATTCTTTTCATGATCCAAATAATTATCTTCCCAGTTAACCTTAAACTTCTCATGTTGACATACAATTATTATGGTTTTTGTCGACTATTTGGCATTGATTAAAGTGATCATGGCTGACATACATAATTATTTTTACGTTGATTTTATGTCAAATATTTACTAATTAAAACATATATCGAACATATAATGCTATTCTAAAAATGTCATGTATTATGTTGATAAAATAACTACATCCTAACTTTTATTTTCTCATGGTTTAATAAGAATAGTTTTTGGGGAAGGTTGACTTAAAATTACACCCATGCTAACATAATTGAATTTCTGATTTATTGCCACTGGATTAGAACAGTTTCTGAGCCATACTGAAAAATCATGTATCAATTTGGAGTTAATCTTTTATTTTTATTTTACTATCCACGGAAAACTGTTAGTTTAGGTTAAGTTGAGTTGGGTAAAGGTTTTACCATAGTCTGATTAGGTTAGCGAATTGGTTAAACCCCCGCTGGGGTTGAAGGGATCTTAAGGAATAAGACAATGTACAATGAACTGATGTGCATCCGAAAAATGAAATTATCACTTCTATAGTTTAAAAATTATTGGTTAAAAAGTAAAGATACCCAAAGATTTAAAGTGTTTACAAAGTATAATTTACAGCCTATTGTCCCCTCCCTCCGCAGGTGAATTTATTTTGGGTGTAATTTGACTGGAATAGTTTTGGTGGAAGTATGCTTATATCCTTTTTATCTATCTATATATCTGTATATCTATCTATATACATATCTATCTGTCTATTTATCTATATACATATATATCTATCTATCATAAGGCATAGTTTTGGTGGAAGTATGCTTATATCCTTTTATCCTCCCCTATTCTTTTTTTCTTCTTAAACGTTTTTACATATCATCAAAAAAATCCCTCAAATTTTAGTATTGAAAGTTTTACATATACCTTCTCTCATTTGTCGGGTTTAAACCTTTGTTTCCTTTTATTAATTATTCTCAATCGGTTGGTTCAAACTATCATTCAGTGTCAAATCTTTTGATGGGGTAGTTCTGATTATCATAAGTGGGGTCGTACATCAATAAATCGGCCATTGTCTTATCCCTTAAGATCCCTGTTCTTAATAACTTCTCTTTAAAAATGTCATAAATATTTTGGTATATATTGTCTAAAAATCTTTTTATTATTTTTAAGCTGTTTTTGCTTATCAATATTTCAGCTGTTTTTGATTCCAAATTAATGAATGAAAAAGTTCTTCTTTCTCACACCCTCTATCCTTATAATAAAGTAACAGGATGTCTCTCTGTGTGTTTTCCACTAGTTTTTAATAATGAAGAGTAATAGTAATATTCAAACTAATTAGAACCAACTAATTATGAGTTAACTCTAATATCGAACATTTACAAACCGCAACGAATAAAAGATCGTCTCTATAAAACCACATGGAAAACTTAGCCTAGTGCCAGTCTCCAAGAAAATAAATTCCTAAAAGTCCGTTTGTAAAATTTACACAGGTAATTGATAGTTTTGGGCTATTACTGGAAATCTTAAGGGATAAGATAATGGTCGATAAATTCAAGTTCTTTAGCAATAATAATTTACAAAATTACTTCTTATGTAGGTGAAATAAAAGTTTTTGATCTAACAAATAAGATGTCGTGTCCATAAAACTTTGGGTACCAGTGTAGTTTACAGTCCCCTTTCTCCCTGTCTATTACGTTTTCTCATTCATTTTTTATTGGACGTTACATTTTTATCCCCTCGGGTAAATTATCCAATTAACACGATAATGTATTTGCTATAACAGTTTTTATTAGTTTCAGTTTTTAAGTACAATTATATTTTAAGGAAGCGAAGCTTTCTACATTTAGGGTCTAGGGTTGTTTATTACACTAGTCCCAAAAGTTTTATAATAAAGTTTTCTTATACATTGGCTTAACGGGCTTAAAAAATTTGGGGACTTTTATTGAATTTTGATTGGCTCTTTAATTATGTTGAGTGTTTAAAATTTTCGACCACTAATTGTAATCTACAGAAGGGCAATTTTATATGTCATTATTAAGGAAGTACATTAATTTATCGGACATGATCTTATCACTTTAGATCCCTGAATTGTAAAAATGAAATAAAAAAATATCTGACCATCTAAGCATTACCGGCAAACCGTTCGGAGTAACTTATATAAAAGAAAATATGAAATAATGAAAGTTTTCTTGATAATCTAATAGAATTTAATCTTATTGTTATAAATATGATTTATTTTATCCTTGAATAAACCTTTTAAAACTATGTTTTATATACGATAATAGGCTATTTTATGGTCCAATATCGTACAGTATATATTTTGTACAAAGGAGTTTATTTTGTGTGTTTTATGATTGTTATTCATCTCATAGTATTATCGACAACTTTCCGTGAATATTAAAATGAAAAATCATAAGATATTTCTGATTTTATTTTAATATTAGTGGAAAATTGTCTGAAATACGACGCTATACATGATATTTCAATATGGCTGAGAACCGATTACAATCCAGCGGATATTAAACTGTTTCGAAGCCATACTGGAAATATTTTTACAAAGTCAATTATAGAAATGTAGATATTAATTTCATTTAAAAGAAGCATTTTAGTAGTTATTGACCTTGTACTTTTAAACTTGCGTACAATCTCGGTCTAATTGGTATCTGGAATCATTTTATACTTTTTAAAGAAGCATATCTGGTAATCTGTCCATCTATATACATTTTTATGTGTATACAATGAAGCAAAATTTTTTTTCTAGGTTTTTTAAGGGGTAAATTTTAGAAGGATGGGACAATGGGCTGTTTATTACACTAGTTCCTAAAGTCCTTATTCGTTGACTATTCGGGACTATTTTGATTGGCTGGTTGAGTGTCTAAACGTTTCAACCATTAGTTTTAATCTATAGAAGGGCAATTTTGTGTTTCATCATTGGGAATGAACATTAATTTATCGATCATTTCTTATCCCTTTAGATACCTGACTGCAAATTCTGTAAATTTATATTAAAAGTCTAATGACATATGCAGAAAATGTAATAAATTGATCATTTCTTGTTATAGAAAAGATGCGCTAAGCTAAACTATATATTTTCTGTCGTTTTGTTTTAACATATATATAAATACTATGTAATTCAGGACTCTAAAGGGATAAGACAATGGATAATAATCTTATGTACATTCCCAATGATGATAAACAAAATTATCCTTTTGACACTGCTAGTTTAAAATAGTATGATTTTATTAAAGTACCACAAGTTTTTAAACCAACAAATGAGAGAATGTTTTTATATAAGGTAGGGATAGATTGTAATTTAGGGGGAAGATTAATTTATTGTTCATTATCCCATCCCCCATATTCCTGAGTATATATACTCCCACATAAACAGTATAAAAACCTTTTCACTGCTTTGTACAGCTTAATTGGATTATATGCTAAATTTATCCAGGGATCTAAAGGGATAAGACAATGGCCGATAAATTTATGTACATCCCCAATGAAATTACACAAAATTACCCCTTACCTACCCCTTAGAGGTTGAAACGTTTGAACACTCAACTTAATGAAAAAAATCATCAAAAATTAACTGAAGTCCCCAAAGTTGTTAAGCCAACGAATAAGAAAACCTTGGGGACTAGTGTAATAAACAGTATGTTGTCCGCTCTCTCTCTCTGAAATTCATTGGGTAAGTGAAGCTTTTCTACAATTAGGGCTTGTATGTCTGTCTATTTGGGATAGCTTTGACATTTTTAAAGCATATAGAGTCCTGAAACAATTCGGTATAACATTGCCAGAATGTCCATTTTAAGTATTAAAAAACTTTGTACAGCTTAATTGGATTATATGCTAAATTTATTGAAAAAAGCGAAGCTTTCCTACAAATTAGGGCATGTTGTATGGGATAGCTTTGCCATTTTTAAAGCATAGAGAGTCCTGAAACAATTCGGTATAACATTGCTATAAAGTCCATAGGTCTATTTTAAGTATCAAAACACTTTGTACTGCTTAATTGGATTATATGCTAAATTTATTGAAAAAAAACGAAGCTTTCCTACAATTAGTGCTTGTTTGTCCATCTGTATATGGGATAGCTCTTTTAGGCATGAAGAGTCCTCAAACATTTCGCTATAATCTTGTAAGTGTCTATTACCATTGCCAATTGTCCATAGGTCTATTTCAAACATTTTGATTATCACCCATTTACATTTGTCCTATTGATTTGATCTTTAAAATGACTAGAAACACAATGTTGAATTTATTGACTATTATAAAAAAAAGTTCTTTATCATTGACTATTATTGAGGTCGACTATTTGGCGTCAACAATATATAACGATTTTCTAATGTATCTGTCGGAAATGTTGTTCAAAATAAGTTTTCTTTAGACTAACTATCTCCATTTTAAACAATGATCTTAAGGGATAGGCTAATGGACGATTAATTGGTATACATCCCCAATTATGATAAACAAAATTATATCTTTCATAGATTGAATTAATTGGCCAATGCCAGTTTGGACCAACCAATCAATACTATTCAATAATAATACCAAAAATATTGTTTAAAATTTAAAAAAAAAAAACTCTGGGTACCAGTTTAATTTACATCCCAATGTCCCCTCCCTTCCTCCCTGTATTCTGTATGAGGATTTGCAATATTTTAAGGATTTTCGGATTATAAAAATATAATGACCTATCTATAATTATGTTTTTACAAAGTATAATAATATCGTATACAGCAAATTTGCTAAATGTAAAAAAAACATTTGTTTGACTATATATTGGTTATTGGTTGTTTAAATTAGAAGTGTCCAAACTTTTAAATCAATTATACATACAGTTAGGGTTATTTTTGGAAATCATTATTTGGGATCTACATCCATTTATAGTTCATTGTCTTATCCCTTCGTACTTATCTTACTTTAAAACATTAAAAACATCTTTTTAGTCAAATACGAGTGAAGTAGCCTCTAAGGACAGAAAGACATACAGATATGTGATCAATTATAGAGTAGCTTCACAACTTCAAAATTTATAATTTCTATTGAAAATTTAATCCAATTTTGAAGGGTTTATTAAAAACTACTTTGCAACTAATTTTATTCTATAAAATATACAAGGATCTAAAGGGATAAGACAATGAACAATACATTTGTGTATAGTCTCCAAAGTTTTTAAGCAAATGAATGAAAAGCATTTTTACAAAACTTTAAATTCAAGTATAATTTACAGCCCACTGTCCCCTTCCTTCCTGCTAAATTTGTAAAATAAAATACTAGCGGCTGCGCCCCTAGCATATAGGGGCTTTATATTTGAAGGGATATGGAAGGGCAGTAAAATAGCCTAAAACCATACCAAGACTTATCTATAAAAATATCAATTCAGCGGTTAGCGAGATCTTTCGCTACAGACAAAAAAAGCTTATTACTTTATATTATAGGATTGATTCTACTTTTTGAAGTTTATTATATTCAATCAGTGAGGAAGGGGACATTAGACTGTAAATTACACTGGAACCCAAAGTTTTATATAATTTATTTTATTGAGTACTATTGAATTTTGATAATACATACACACACACACAAGTACACAAACTTACACATACAAGCATTCATACTCATACACACACTCACACATACACACACACAAACACACACACACAAACAAAGTTACTAAATGTAATTGTAAGGTTTGAATTGATAATCAAATATTAGCAAATTTTGGGGGAAGTAAGACACAAAACTTTGGGGACTAATAAACAAACAGTCCAATGTTCCCTCCCTTCCTGCATACACACACACACATACACACACACACTCACACACATACACACACACACATACGCACACAAACACATACACACACACGAACTTACACACACACATACATACACATACACACACATACATAAACACACACACTCACACACACACACAAACAAAGTTACTAAATGTAATTGTAAGGTTTGAATTGATCAAATATTAGCAAATTGCGAGGATGGGGGACAAACATTAAAATTTTGAATCCTGCAATTTATGATTTAAAAAAAAAATATTCAGGAATCTTAAGTGATAATATGATACAATTTTACTAATTCCGTAAATTAAAGTAATTGGTTGAATAGTTTCTTCTTTGGTAAGGGGATAGGATGGGGTATATTAGTCAGCTGGGAGAAACATTTATTTAGGGTATCTCACACAATTTACATTGTTCTAAATGAATTATTTGTTTTTAATAATTATTTCAATCCTTGGCGAAAACAAATATATATAAATTATTAATTTAAATTCAAGGGAGGGGAATATAGAGAAATGTTTTTGTAATTTATCAAATAAATTGTTATTTTCATAGTATTTTTATTTTTTCTTTCTCTCATTTTCGCTCTCACTTTTATTGCCTTTTACTCTCTCTCTCTCTCTCTCTCTCTCTCTCTCTCTCTCTCTTTTTTTTTCTTTCTCTCTTTTCTTTTTATTTCTCTTTATCTTTCTCTCTCTCTCTCTCTCTCTCTCTCTCTCTCTCTCTCTCTCTCTCTCTCTCTCGCTTCTCTCTCTATCTTTCCCTCTAAGCCACCATCTCTCTATTTATTGCTAATGTATTTTTCTCTCTTTCTTTTTTTATTCTTTATCTCTTTCTCTCTCTATCTTTCCCTCTAAACCACCATCTCTCTATTTATTGCTATTAATGTATTTTTCTCTTTCTTTCTTTTTTTTTTTTCTTTATCTCCCTCTCTCTCTCCTAAAACCTTAACTATTTGCTAAACCACTAAATAACACTCTAGCTACATTATATGAACAATGAACAAATATCTCTATTATTAAGTTGTCCTAAATGTAAATAATAACCACCTTTAAATAAATTATTTTAAACAAATTCACTTATATTCTATTCCTTTCTTTGTTTTGATATACTTTCCTTTTCATGAAATTAATGATAATTACCCTTTCTGTGGATTAAAATAAACTATTAGCTAAAATACTAAACTAGTACTCTAGCTACATCATATGAACAATAAACAAATATTATTTATTAAGCTGTCCTAAATGTAAATAATACAGGGATTTAAAGGGATAAGACAATTACAATAAGTGGTTGAAACGTTTGGACACTCAACCTAACAAACTAACCAATCTTAATTAAATGATAGCCCCCAAAGTTGTTACACAACGAATAAGAGAATGTTAGTATAAAACTTTGGAGTCCAATTTCCCCTTCTACCCTGAAATAATAATTACCTTTAAATAAATGATTTCAAACAAATTAACTTATATTCTATTCCTTTCTTTATTTTGATACACTTTCATTTTCATGAAATTATTGATAATAAACATAATTATTAGAAAAAATACTAAACTAGCATTCAAATTTAATACCGTCTTATTCGTTGGCTTCACAACTTTGAAGACTTTTACTAAACTTTGATTCATTAAGTTGAGTGTCCAAACATTTCAACCCTTAAATGTAATCTACAGAAATGGTAATTTTGTGTATCATCATTGGGGATGTATATCAATTTATTGACCATTGCCTTATCCCTTTAGATCCCTGAAATAATAATCACCTTTAAATAAATGATTTTATACAAATTAACTTATATTCTATTCCCTTGATATACTTTCCTTTTCGTTCTATTGATCATAATAAACATAATTACCCTCTGTGTACTTTACAATGAGTGGTTGAAAATTTAGATATTGCTATTTTGTACCAACCCATCAAGACTGTCCGTACTTCTGTCTATCTGTAATTACAAACTGTTATTGATTTCATTTTTTAAATATCGTTTTAACAAGTTATATTTTTTTCTTTTTATTAATGGAGCTACTCGATAATTTACTTTACATTGTCTGTCAGTCCGTCCGTAACGCTATTAGGGAAATATGAACATCAAGTATACAACTTACTCGGGCCGTCACTCTGCTTGTCATGCTTTAAAATACATTATTATGTTGATATGTAAAAGGTTTAGTGATTTTCTACTAATTTATATGTTTTGTTGAGCTTCGCTACTCATGCATGTTGTTATCCTTGTTAAGTTATATTATTCTATGTTAAAACTAAATGGTAAATCTATGACTCATAGAAAAGTTAAGGTTGCATGCAAGCTACTGATATTTAAACCCAGGGAGGTAGGGGATAGTTAATGGAACATTATAATAATTATATGTAAAACTGAAATGGTATATGGCTAAAAAAATGTTAAGGGGAAGATACCCTCCCTCAAAATATTTGCAAACCTTCCAAGAAGCTAAAAGAAGTTTACTGTAAAGGAGAACCATATTGATCCAGCAGCTAACGAAATATTTTGCTACAAACACACTAACATATAGACACATAGACATCCTGTTACTTTTCTAACTCTATCTACTATCCCCTAGCCATAAACCTTTCCTGTACCTATAAGAAGATTACTGTAAAGGAGAACCATATCAGAAACCTTTCGCTATAGACACACTTACACATATATATCTTGTTACTTTTCTAACTTTATTTGATATCTCTTAGCCCTGGGTTTAAAATCCATTACCTTTACCATGAGTAGAATATATAGGAAAATAGACATTTATTCAGTAACTTTATTTGATTTTAGTTATTGAATTTTTTTGTGTAAAAATAGCCATAAACCATCTTAAGAAAATTTAAAATATTCCCGAAAAACACATCCTATTGGGACAAGCCATTTTTGAGATCTTTAGCTACAGACAAATCAAAGTACTAATTATAGCCAATTATTACTTAAATGTCAGCGGAAATCTTTCTACAACACGATGCTATAAATAGCTATAAATCGATTGTTGAATACTATTATATTTCCCTTTGTCCCTTATAGTATACTAGAGGCTTCGCCCCTGGCCTCTAAGTTCTTTTTCCTAAAGTTTCAGTGGAGATTTTAAAAAGATTTTGTTAACATTTTGTCCCACCCCCCAAGAAAATAGCCTAAAACCACCACAGGGCCAATAGGTATATTCTCTGAAGAGTAGAATCTAATCGGTTCAGCAGTTACCAAGATCTTATGCTTCAGATGGACAGACGGACAGATATAATTCTACTTTGTATTATTGAATACAAGTATATTTCCCTTAGTCCCTTATAGTATAAGGACAGGCTAGATTTTAGAAAGCTTTATTGATTAAAGGATTCATACTTTACAGTCAAAATTAGCAAGGAGGGAGAGGACATTAGGCTGTTTATTACATTAGTCCCCAAAGTTTAAATTAACGTTTTCTTATTCGTTGGTTTAACAACTTTGGGGACTTTTATTGAATTTCGATTGGTTGGTTCATTAAGTTGAGTGTCCAAACGTTTCAATTATTAAACTTATTTTCGTTGTTTTATAAAAGGATATTACTAAAATGAAATTAAGTCCCTTTTTTAGTAGCAATGCTATTCTTTAATTAGGGTATGTCAGTTAGCAAAGTAATATGCAGGGAATCTAAGATATATGTATGACGATAAACAATAGATTGTTGTACATATTGAATGATGATTAATAACGTTATTCGTTTTTGTAGATTAAAATTATTGGTTAAATAGTTTGGAAACTTCTATTTTGAACCAACCAATCAAGATTGAATTAAAGTAACCTAAGCTTTCAAAATTTGGTTACCAGTATAATTTACTTTGGTTAAAACTTTGGGTACCTTTATGCAATCTTGATTAGTTAGGACAAAAGTTAGAAGTGTTAACACTTTTCAACCAATAGTTTTCTTTAGTAATCATCATTAGGTATTTATATCATTGTCTTATCCCTTTAAGATCCCTGGGTTTAAGACAATTCTTATTAGATTATAGCTACGCTATTTATGAATACATTTCTCCTTGGTAGAATATGAATCATTTTATTTACAAAAAGCTCTTTAAAAAATCGATATTTGTCATAGGTAGCAAAAAATCTGAAGAGTTTTTAACATGCAAATTCTATATAGTTGATACATTTTTAACTTTAGCGAAGCTTTTGATGATTTTTAATATAATCTCGCTTTTTTCCTTTGTAATATGATATTATTTATATTTTTTTTTACTTTTATCTATTTTTCCATTTTTTCTTACACTTTTTACATTTACTCTCTTTCTTAATTTCCTTTTTTCTCTCTTTTTCTTTTTATATATCTGTAGATTTATCTATTTTTAATAATAGTCTTTCTCTCTCTGTCTCTCTCTCTCGCTATCTTTCTATCTATCTATCTATCTATCTATCTATCTATCTATCTATCTATCTATCTATCTATCTATCTATCTATCTATCTATCTATCTATCTATCTATCTATCTATCTATCTATCTATCTATCTATCTATCTATCTATCTATCTATCTATCTATCTATCTATCTATCTATCTATCTATCTATCTATCTATCTATCTATCTATCTATCTATCTATCTATCTATCTATCTATCTATCTATCTATCTATCTATCTATCTATCTATCTATCTATCTATCTATCTATCTATCTATCTATCTATCTATCTATCTATCTATCTATCTATCTATCTATCTATCTATCTATCTATCTATCTATCTATCTATCTATCTATCTATCTATCTATCTATCCATCTATCTATCTATCTATCTATCTATCTATCTATCTATCTATCTATCTATCTATCTATCTATCTATCTATCTATCTATATATATATCTGTCTATATATCTATCTTTCTATCTATCTATCATATTTATATCTATCTTTCTTTTTATCTATCTATCCACGAAAGCTTTTATTTATTTTACTTTTAGTTGACTCTTTATCTGCATAAAAAAACTAATTTATCTATCTATCTATCTATCTATCTATCTATCTATCTATCTATCTATCTATCTATCTATCTATCTATCTATCTATCTATCTATCTATCTATCTATCTATCTATCTATCTATCTATCTATCTATCTATCTATCTATCTATCTATCTATCTATCTATCTATCTATCTATCTATCTATCTATCTATCTATCTATCTATCTATCTATCTATCTATCTATCTATCTATCTATCTATCTATCTATCTATCTATCTATCTATCTATCTATCTATCTATCTATCTATTTACCAATGTTCCAACTTTCTGTTTTGAAAATTGAAGTCTTCTGAAAACAATAAAAAAGAATGAAATTTTTATCAAAACTTTTGATTGGCCTCATTTCCAATAGTTGTGGATTTGAATTGAGGCTCGGCAGTCGCGCGTCAGCCGCCTGTAAGCCTCAGGGAAATTAACATCTTTTACAATGTTAAAAAAAAGCTGGAAACTAAACCTGACCTAAATATGACAATCCCTCTTTTCAAAAATATGGAAGCAGCTTATAGTGCCTAATAAAATGACGTCATACAAAACAAAATACTAATGTTAGGCCAGTATACATTTTACCATTGGTCAATTACGATGCATATTGGTCATTTGTATTGTAGTACTTCATTTTTATTAGGCACTATTACTATAAGCTGCTTCAAAATATGTTCAAAGCACTCTACCGGGTTTAGGTTTGTGGCCTAGTCGCGGCTGACGCGCGGCTGCCGAGCCTTGATTTCAATGGGTGTTTTTATATTTTCCACAAAGCAAGCCTTTGGCTATTTCACTTTAAGCCCCGCCCCTCTGATAAATATCAATTGGGGGAGGGGGCAATTTTTCGTGTGTTTATTTAGTAACTTATAGTATTATACTAGTAACCAAACATTCATATCAATTTATCAAATTAGTTGGGTACTTTTTGGGTTGGTTAAAAAACCAGTGATACACTTTTCCACCAACAATTTTGATATTCAGATGGGGGCATTTTGATTATCAAAATGCCATTTTATCCTATACCTTTAATTCCCTGTTAATTCACATTACATATAACCTTGATTTCCTTTCATAACTTTTCAAAGCTTTAATTTTAGTTTTAACAAGGATGATAACTTCCATAAAAGCAAAGCTCTGAAATGGAAGTCAACAAAATGAGAGAACGCGATTATAAAACTTTGGGGACAAGTATAGTTTACAGTCAAATTTCCCCTCCCTCCCTGCATATTTTCAACAATAAAGACATATTTTAAAAAACAGTTGATAACAATGAAAATATATTACAAATATTAGCAAAATACAAAACCCTTTTCTCTCTATTTACTTTTATTAATATAAGATTTATATAACAGTAATTTACTAAGAGATTTGGACTGTAAATCATACTAGTACCCAAAAATCTTACATCAATTTACCTAAAAACTTTGGTAATTAGATCTAAATAAATTAGTTCAAATTAGCATTGTTCAATTTTTTTCAAAAGAAGTGGTAGTTTTGTAATCATCAGTGGGCATATAAATAGATTTATCGGCCATTGTCTTATTAGGATCTCTGCTTTACAGAAATAAATCTTGAAAGGATAATTGAACTAAAAGTAAATTTTTTACTAAAAAGATAGATTTTGTGGATTTCAGTAAATTTTCATGGGGTTATCCAATTAATTTTATTTTGATTAATCAAGGGCTTTCAATATCTCTCTCTTCCTCTCTCTCTCTCTCTCTTTATATATCTCAATAATGACTATTTTTGGCAAAATTTGGGTTATTTTATGATTAAAGCTGCTCAATAATTTAAAAAAACATTCTTTTATTAAAGTTTTTATTTAGATACAAATATTTTTTTTTGTTTTTTTTTTTTTGGGGGGGGGGAGGATTAATCATTCACCCATACATGTAAAATATCATATTTCGTGTTTGAGAGATAATAACCCCTTTAAAGTATATTTTCTGACGAAATTTTACTTTGTTTAATTGTTATTTTTTAAATAAGTAGTAATCTGACTTAAAGTTAAAACCTAACACAAAAAATCTACGTTCACTCTTATTTTCCAAAAAGCTAACATTGTTATTACTGCGCTACTTGTAGACTTATAAACCTTGTTTTTTTAGCTGCTACCCTTTTCATAACAGTGATATCCTTGTTTTTTTTTTTCCAGCAATATTTGCCCTACTGTTCTATAATTTTAGGGATCTTAAGGGATAAGACTATGGACGTTGAATAATAATAATCCCCAATAATAATAATCCCCAATGATGATACACATAATTAACCTTCATGTAGATTAAACTTATTGGTTGTAAAGTTTAGACATTGCTAGTTTGGACCATCTAATCAATAGAAGTACCCAAAGTTTTAAAGCAATGTGTTTATAAAACTTTGGGTACCAGTCCACTCTCCCCTCCCCTTACTCCCTGAATAATTTAGTCTTTAGAAGGGTGTAAAAATATAAAATGGGTCTTTGGGGATTTTAACTTTTTTTCTTGCCATTTCACATTGAGAGGGAGGTATAATATAAAAAAGTAGCTAGATGTATGTCTGTATATTTAGACAGATCTGACTATTTTTTAATTTTCAGGAAAGCGTTGTTTTGGCTTATCCCAGGTTTTAGGCTATATTACGGTTGTTGGGTGTGGGGGATATGACTACCCTTCCGAAGAAAAATTAATCCCTCCCCCCCCCCAAAAAAAAACAGTTTTGTTTCTCTAAAAAGGTATCGAAATTTCATTTATGCCTAATTTCTAAAATAAGGCTTAATGCTGCATAAAACCTATATATGTATACACATATAAGGAAACTATATTCTTTATTTACAATTTTTTTTTGTATAATTGTCTGTATTCAAAGTCAGACAAAAAAAATAAGGGAGAGAAAGAATAGATAGGGTTGCTAAAAACCAGGGATCTAAAGGGATAAGACAATGGACAATAAGTTGATGTTCATCCCCAATGATGACACACATAAATACACATTCTCTAGATTATTGGTTAAAACTTTTGGACACTCAACTTAATCAAATTCCCCAAAGGGGTAAAACCAACGAATAAGAAAAGGTAATAATACAATTTTGGGGCCTAGTGAAATAAACAGTCCAATGTTCCCTCCCTCCCTGGTAAAAAACAAAACAGTTTTGATCCTAATAAAACCCAATTATCTGCTTATTATTCAAAGTATTTTTGTATGTTTGCCCCAATGGATCTAAGGGATAAGACAATGACCGATAAATTGGTTTTACATCCCCAATGATTATAAATTAAATTTCCCTCTATGTACATTACTTAATTAATGGTAGAAACGTTTGGACACTTAACTTAATGATCTAACCAATCAGAATTTACAGAAATCGCCAAAATTGTAAAGCCTACAACTTTGGGGACTAGTGTAATAAACAGTCCATTGTCCCCTCTCTCTCTCTGTGTTTGCCCACTGTTAAAATAATCTTTATGATTTTTTGTGGATAAAATATAACCAGGGAGGGAGGGGACATTTGGCTAGTCCCCAAAGATTTATCGACTTGGGGACTTTTATTGAATTTTAATAATTCATTAAGTCAAGTGTCTAAACGTTTCAACCTCTACATATAATCTACAGAAGTCTTTAATTTTGTGTATAATCATTGGGGATTTGTTTAAATTTATCGGTCATTGTCTTGTCCCTTTTGATCTCGGAATATAACACTCCGAAGAAAGAGAGTTATATCTTATTGTTGAATATTTATACAGGGAGGTAGGGAACATTGAACTGTAAATTATACTGGTACCAAAAGTTTTTTATACATATTTTCACATTCTTTGGCTTGAATACCTCTGGGAACTGTTATTATATATTGATTGGTTGGTTTAAACTAGCAGTGTCCAAACTCTTCAACCACTAATTATTATCTACTGAAATGGAGTAATTTATTGGGGATCTACATTATTTTTTCATCCATTATCTTATCCCTTAATATCCCTAAGTATATCTTGATATTGTATCTTTAGCTTCAAGTTTAGTCAAGGTTATTTATTTGTGGTTAACTTTGCGTAGAATGTGTCGACCTTGATACAGTTAGTTACCTAATGAAAGTTTTTTTAGTTTTTTTTAAAGCGAAGATTTTCTTTAATAAGAGTTGATCCATCAATCCGTCCAAAATAGTTAGCTCTTTTAATTAATTTAGACATGTTAAAATTTCCTATCTATATCAAACTTTTCATAATTATTCTTGTAACAGTTAGGTACGATTTAGCAAACATGTTGTTTTTTAACCTTTTTTAACAACAATTTTTTAATGATATTATTCTATTCCTATGATTTTTAGAATACTGACTCCTATTACAACAAGGTACACTGTTATAAACGAATCATCTCTATAATTCCTATATCAGTATCCTGTATTTAAGAAGTTTCACAATATTTTATTTGGGTGGGGCAATTATGAAACCTGGAATATATAACCATGTTATGAACTATCTGTAAACAGTGAATGTAAACCATTGCTTGGTCAGCTATCAATTCCGTATTCAAGAATATATATCATTATGCACTTAAAGATCTTACTAACTGCTAACTGGTATGGTTCTCCTTTACAATGAAGATTCCCATAAAGCCAGGGCTTTTTAACTATTATGAGGAAGGGTACGTTCATCCCCCCAAGAGAAATTGCCCTTAAATGAATTGACCTAAATTTTAAAAAAATAAATTGAAGCTTACCCTCCTCTTCCTTCTTGTGCCCCTAGAGGCCTCTAGGGTCATAGCTACTTGCAATTAATAATGTACAACACTTAGCGGAAGGGATAGTACACCAGAGATAAACTCCCTCTTTGTAATATTGAAGTTTGAATTATTGATAGAGTTGTAAGCCTCTCTTTCAACCCAGGGAGGAAGGGGACATTGGGTTGTTTATTACACTAGTCCTCAAAGTTTTATAATAATGTTTTCTTATTTGTTGGATTAATAACTTTGAAAACTTTTATTTAATTTTGATTGGTTGGTTCATGTAGTTGAGTGTCCAAACGTTCCAACCAGTAATTTTAATCTACAACAGGGATAATTTTTTGTAACATCTTTGGGGATGTACATCAATTTATTGGCTTTTGGCTTTTCCCTTTAGATCCCTGCTTTCAACCCAGGTAGATAGTCATGTAAAACAACAAATACAAAAAAGTAATAGGATGTGTGTTTATGGAAATGGGAACATTACTCTAGTACCCAAAGTTTTCCAAATACGACCTCTCATTTTGGTCTTAAAATACTTTGGGTACTTTTATTAAATCTAGTAGAAAAAATGTAAGTGCCCAAACTTTACCACCAATATTGGTTGACAAAGTTTGACACTGATTGTTTGAACCAACGAATCAACATTTATAAAAAGCCCACACATTTCATAAATACAATGAATTAGAGAAATTGTTTATAAAACTTTGGGTACTAGTATAATTTACTCTCCCTCTGTGCATCCTTCTTTTGGTTTGCTACTGTAAGACGTTATCGTCTTGATATCTCAAACAGTTGCTGAGTTAAAGGAACATTATTATGTATATATATTATTCTGGATTTAACATAGAGACATACAAATCTTCACATTGAAACTTTATTTCACCCACAGGGGATAGCTTTACTGTAAACCATATCGGTTCAGTGGTTATAGTCACATTATTATGTTTGTATATTATTCTGGATTTAACATAGAGACATACAAATCTTTACATTGAAACTTTATTTCCCCCACAGGGGATAAAAATTATCAGCTTTACTGTAAAGGAGAACCATATCGGTTCAGTGGTTATAATTACATTATTATGTTTATATATTATTCTGGATTTAACATAGAGACATACAATCTTCACATTAAAACTTTTATTTCCCCCCAACAGGGGGATAGGAATTATTAGTTTACTGTAAGGGGAGAACCATATCGGTTCAGTGGTTATAGTCACATTATTATTATGTTTATTATTCTGGATTTATCATAGAGACATACAAATCTTCACATTATAACTTTATTTCACCCCACATGGATAGAAATTATCAGCTTTACTGTAATGGAGAACCATATTGGTTCAGTGGTTATAGTAACATTATTATGTTTATATATTATTTTGGATTTAACATAGAGACATACAAATCTTCACATTGAAACTTTATTTCACCCCATATGGATAGCTTTACTGTAAAGGAGAACCATATCGGTTCAGTGGTTATAATCACATTATTATTATGTTTATATATTATTCTGGATTTAACATAGAGACATACAATCTTCACATTGAAACTTTATTTCACCCACAGGGTTAGATATTATCAGATTTACTGTAATGGAGAACCATATCGGTTCAGTGGTTATAATCACATTATTATTATATTTATATATTATTCTGGATTTAACATAGAGACATTCAAATCTTCACATTGAAACTTTATTTCACCCACAGGGGATAGCTTTACTGTAAGGGAGAACCATATTGGTTCAGTGGTTATAGGCACATTATTATGTTGATATATTATTCTGGATTTAACATAGAGACATACAAATCTTCACATTGAAACTTTATTTCACCCACAGGGGATAGCTTTACTGTAAGGGAGAACCATATTGGTTCAGTGGTTATAGGCACATTATTATGTTGATATATTATTCTGGATTTAACATAGAGACATACAAATCTTCACATTGAAACTTTATTTCCCCCCACAGGGGGATAGGAATTATCAGCTTTACTGTAAAGGAGAACCATATTGGTTCAGTGGTTAGAGAGATCATTCGGTACACACAGACAAACATTCTTTTACATTTAGTCTAAAACATAGTCTGAAACCAGCAAAGGACTTAACAAACTGGACTAAAACCATCCCATGAGATATGTGAGCTTAACTAAAAAGGAGAACACTAATAGTTATTAAAATCTAAAACATCAGACAAAAAAAACTTTCCTGCTTGCAGAAATAGAATATTTGTGAACTTAATAATGATAAACATTTTTTTCTGTCCCTTATTATTTTATGTTGAATTTTAAAATACATTTTACATAAATGTAGCAAGAAGAACAAAAAATATTTTGTTGTAATATATACTCACAAACACAAACACGTTACCTCATTCGTTTTACAGAAACCTTTAAGGTTTTGGTTGGTTAAAACTAGAAGTGTCCAAACTTTTCAAACAAAATTGTAATCTACATACAGGGTAAATTTGTCTATCATTATTGGGTATGTACATTAATCATCGTCCTTTGTCTTATCCCTGGACCCCTGGATGACAAAAGTCTCCCAAAAAAGAAAATACATATAAAGAAAAATATAAAGTTATTCTGTATCTCAAAGAGTGGCAAATATCTTTATTACACCTAATTATATCTGTCCTACTATTTACAGGGGTATATAGTGATAGGACAATAGAGTATTATTCTGTATCTCCAAGAGTGGTAAATATCTTTATTACTCCTAATTATATCTGTCCTACTATATACAGGGGTATATAGTGATAGGACAATAGAGTATAATTCTGTATCTCCAAGAGTGGCAAATATCTTTATTACACCTAATTTTATATCTGTCCTACTATATACAGGGGTATATAGTGATAGGACAATAGAGTATAATTCTGTATCTCCAAGAGTGGCAAATATCTTTATTACACCTAATTTTATATCTGTCCTACTATATACAGGGGTATAGAGATAGGACAATAGAGTATAATTCTGTATCTCCAAGAGTGGCAAATATCTTTATTACACCTAATTTTATATCTGTCCTACTATATACAGGGGTATAGAGATAGGACAATAGAGTATAATTCTGTATCTCCAAGAGTGGCAAATATCTTTATTACACCTAATTTTATATCTGTCCTACTATATACAGGGGTATAGAGATAGGACAATAGAGTATAATTCTGTATCTCCAAGAGTGGCAAATATCTTTATTACACCTAATTTTATATCTGTCCTACTATATACAGGGGTATATAGTGATAGGACAATAGAGTATAATTCTGTATCTCCAAGAGTGGCAAATATCTTTATTACACCTAATTTTATATCTGTCCTACTATATACAGGGGTATATAGTGATAGGACAATAGAGTATTATTCTGTATCTCCAAGAGTGGCAAATATCTTTATTACACCTAATTTTATATCTGTCCTACTATATACAGGGGTATAGAGATAGGACAATAGAGTATAATTCTGTATCTCCAAGAGTGGCAAATATCTTTATTACACCTAATTTTATATCTGTCCTACTATATACAGGGGTATATAGTGATAGGACAATAGAGTATAATTCTGTATCTCCAAGAGTGGCAAATATCTTTATTACACCTAATTTTATATCTGTCCTACTATATACAGGGGTATAGAGATAGGACAATAGAGTATTATTCTGTATCTCCAAGAGTGGCAAATATCTTTATTACATCTAATTCTATCTGTCCTACTATATACAGGGGTATAGAGATAGGACAATAGAGTATAATTCTGTATCTCCAAGAGTGGCAAATATCTTTATTACACCTAATTTTATATCTGTCCTACTATATACAGGGGTATAGTGATAGGACATTGGAGTATTAATTTACAGGTATCCAAAGGAATAAGAAAATGGCTGATGAATTGATGTACATCCCCAATTGAGACACACAAAATTACCCCTTTTGTAGATAAAAATTAGTGGTTGAAACGTTTAAACAATCAAGTTAATAAATTAACTTAAATCAGATTCAATAAAAGGTCCCAAAGCTGTTAAGTCAACGAATAAGAAAACGTTATTGTAAAACATTAAGGAGTGTAATAAACATCACATTGTCCCTCCCCTCTCGGATTTTGAGGGAAGACTGAATTATCGTCCAATGCCAAATCCTTCTATCCATGATTTTACACAACATTAATAAAAATCACCACAATTTATTTCTTGGGCCTAAATCTAGACATTTTACTTTATATATAAAGTCAGAGAGGGAGGGAGGGGACAATGGGCTTTTTATTACACTAGTACTTAAAGTTTTATAATATCGTTTTCTTATTCGTTTGTTTAAAAATTTTGAGGACTTTTATTGAATTTTGAATGGTTTGTTCATTAAGTTGAGTGTCATTACGTTTCAACCACTAATTGTAATTTACAGAAGAGGCAATTTTGTCTATCATCATTGGGGATGTACATCAACTTATCGGCCATTGTCTGATCTATTTAGATCCCTGTTATAAAGTTCAGACAATTTTATGTTTTATAGATTAGAAAGATAGCCCAAAATCATCTCGGGATCTATATAAAGCTTCCCTAAAATGGAGAATTCAATCGGTTTAGTAGGTATTAAAATCTTAAGCTAAATACAAAAAAAACATATTAAATTATATCTATTCTATAATACTAATATTGAATTTCGTATCCATACATAAGATTTTTTCCTTTAGAATAAAATATTTGTGATTCTCCCAAAAAACTGATAATGCAAATTTTACTGTGATGCAAAAGTACGAAATATCCATAGAACCCGTCTATTGTAAAATTTTCTCAATACATGTCAAGAAAATCTCAAAGCTAATATCTAGAGAAGTTTTCACAAGATGAAGGAACATTGAAATTTATACAGTGAATTTAGATTTGGAAATTTTAACAGTACATTTTATTTTAAATATATGAGTGTTAGTATGGTTTTAGGCTACTTTTTGGCCCCCCGTCTGACTTATACATTATAAAACAGAGCCCTTTAATGCTAAATGCGCAACCGATGGTTTCAGGCTATTCCAAAGACAGCGCCCCTATAAACATAAATTAAAAATCAGCATATTTAGGTTAAAAAATGGTTATTAGAACCCAATATTTATTTTACAAGGGGGTTGAGGGGGGGCTTAATTGATCCACCCATCGTTTCAGGGAATATCCCTATTCAGTTGTTTCTATTTCAAATCTCAATTGATACACTTGTTTATATGGACTAAAAGCCAGAAAGATAGGGGACAATGGGCTGTTTATTGCACTAGTCCCCAAAGTTTTAAAGTATAGTTTTTTTATTCGTTGGCTTAACAACTTTGGGGACTTTAGTGAATTGTGATTTGTTGATTGTTCTAACGTTTCAACCACTAATTTTACTCTACAGAAAGGGTAATTTTGTGTATTATCATTAGAGATATACATCAATTTATCGGCCATTGTCTTATCCTTTTAGATCGCTAAGTCTATTCCAAATATATCCAGTGATACATTTGTTTATGGACTAAAAGCATTGTAAAATTTGATCAGGCTTAGATGGTAGACATCAGGGATCTAAAGGGATAAGACAATTGCCGATAAATTGAGTTACATGATCATTCATAAAAATACTCCCTCTTTAGATTACAATGAGTGGTTAAAACGTTTGAACATCCAACTAAATGAACCAACTAATAAACATTAATTAAAATTTTCCAATGTTATTAAGTGAAAGAATAAGAAAATATTATTATAAGACTTTAGGGGCTAGTGTAATAAACAGCCCATTGTCCCTGTGTAAACCCTAAAGGGGTTGAAAATTGAAAGAAAAACTAATAAACTTATGTGATGTTATTATTTCAACAAAACACTGATATAAAGCATATATTGTAAATTATCAGCTAAAATTATAAATGACTACTTTAATTCATGTTCTGAGATAGATTGGCCAAAAAAACTGTTAATTTTATGTCAGCCATAACCATTTTTATCAAATATAATATAGTCGAAATAAACCATAGATTCTTAAATTAACAAAAACCCACGTTACCAGTAAATAACTAATTTTTTTTTCTTTTTTCAGGAATTTCAACAATCTAAATGGAGGATCCAACTATCAACAGTATAATGGAGGTGGCATAGGAAAGGGTTATACAATTGGCAATCATTGTAACTGGACAAAGTGTCTCAAAAATCAGCCACGTGACGTCATAAAAATGAGGGATTATCCATCTCTTTTTTAGGGGTTTTCTTTCCCACTTCTCCTTTCATCTTTCTCATTTTTATGACGTCACATGGCTGATTTTTTAGATACTTTGTCTAGTTATGCAATCATTTGTAAATAGCGAAGCTTTTTTATGATTAGTTTATGTACGTTATTACGTCATTCTTTCGCATTTACATGTATAATGGCAGTGGGTATAGGAAATAGTTAGCGAAGCTTTTCTTTCATTAGGTTATGTACGTAAGTAAGTCGTTCTTTAGCATTTACATGCTTTACATTTTAATTAAGGCAGAATAAAACTTCTTACATTAGGTATTCATTTTATTTTAGTAATTTGTTTTACAGGGAGGGAGGTGACAAGGGATCATTTTTTTATAATAATTGAGGGAGCTCATAAATTTATCGTCCATTGTCTTATCCCTCAAGATTCCTAACATTTTAAAATTGTCATAATAGATTTGTTGCTATGTATAACTACTTGTTACAGGAATCCCCCCAAATCCAAATATTCCACCGCCACCTCCTCAACACCCCAATCAAACCCAAGGAACATATTATTTATATTTATTTATTAATCAATACTAAAATCCTCTAGGGGACAGGTACACTAAAGAAGCCCAAAGTTTTAAAATAACTTTTTCTTGGCGCATCAAGTTTGGTGTTTAGATATTTTATTTTAATCACGAACGAATCAATTTTAATTTACTGAAGTCCCCAAAGTTGTATTAAGCCAATTAATCAAAAAAGGGTATCATAAAACTTTGGGGACTAGTGTAATAAACAGCCCTACCTTCCTGTTAACAGATAAAAGTATAACACAATTACAATTAGATATAATGTTTCAATGACTGTCTAGGAACCCTGCCCCGAGTAAATGGGGGAGGTCATATGATGGGTCATACCAATAATTTGATGGGATATTTTCCCAACACAAGCATGTCTTCACCATATCATACCACTGTGGTTTCTTCTACTATCAATCAACAAGCTAAATTAAATAATACACAGGTGAAATCCTTAATTGATTGATAGATTAATTGATGGATTGATAGACTAATTGATAGATCGATTGATAGAATAATAGATAGATTGACTGATAGATTGTTTGATAGATTGATTGATAGATTGATTGATTGATGGATTGATAGATTGATTGATAGATTGATTGATAGATTGATTGATAGATTGATTGATAGATTGATTGATAGATTGATTGATAGATTGATTGATAGATTGATTGATAGATTGATTGATAGATTGATTGATAGATTGATTGATAGATTGATTGATAGATTGATTGATAGATTGATTGATAGATTGATTGATAGATTGATTGATAGATTGATTGATAGATTGATTGATTAATAGATTGGTTAATAGATTGATTGATAGATTGATAGATAGATTGAGTGATAGATTGATTTATAGATTGATTGACAGATTGATTGATAGATTGATTGATAGATTGATTTATAGATTAATTGAAAGATTGATTGATAGATTGATTGATTAATAGATTGGTTAATAGATTGATTGATAGATTGATAGATAGATTGAGTGATAGATTGATTTATAGATTGATTGACAGATTGATTGATAGATTGATTGATAGATTGATTGATTGATTGATTGATTGATTGATTGATTGATAGATTGATTGATAGATTGATTGATAGATTGATAGATAATTGATTAATAGATCGATTGATATATTGATTTATAGATTGATTGATAGATTGATTGATAAATTAATTGATATAATGATTGATAGATTAATTGGTAGTATGATTGATATATTGATTGATAGATTGATTGATATATTGATTGATAGATTGATTGATTGATTGCTGATAGATTGATTGATAAATTGATTGATTGATTGATTGATAGATTGATTGATAGATTGATTGATAGATTGATTGATAGATTGATTGACAGATTGGTTGATAGATTGATTGATAGATAGATTGATTGATAGATTGATTGATTGATTGCTGATAGATTGATTGATAAATTGATTGATTGATTGATTGATAGATTGATTGATAGATTGATTGATAGATTGATTGATAGATTGATTGATAGATTGATTGACAGATTGGTTGATAGATTGATTGATAGATAGATTGATTGATAGATTGAAACAAAGCTATTAAATTATAAAAAAAAACTAAATTATACATAAACCTTTTCAAAGAAAGTAGTGTAACAATATTTTATATTTTTTTCTGAAAGTAAAGATTGGATATATCAAAATCTGACACATTTGTTCAGACAGATAGAAAGGATTTTTTCTCGTATGATTACCTTATAAGAAAAGAAATAGAGTTTTTGTCTGTACATATGTTTTTGTGTTTATTTGTGTACTTGTAGATAAGCTTGAGCTATTATTTTTAGGGAAGCTACATATTGATTATCTTTACATTATATTTTTATTCGACTTTAGAGACATAAAACTACCTTTTTTCCCTTCAAATTACAAATTTGGATACCAATTTATTTTAGGGAAGCTTAACATAGGTCCCGAGATAGTTTAAGGCTATTTTATATTTAGATTTAAGCCTTGAGAAGGTTGTAGGCTTTTTTTCTGCCCCCTGGTTACCCCTTTCATGACTGAGATGCTAGATGCTCAATCGCTAGTATACAATACATACAAGTAGCTTACTTAATAATATATCAGAATAGCTTACATTGATAACATATAAAAAAGATTTATCATTTATTTGTACAATACCTTATATAAAAATTTATGTAAAAGAATTGTCGTCAATTTAATTTGCAAACATGGAACTCATTTATTAGTCAGTTTGTTCATTTAGTACGAGGAGAGTGGATGTGTTATAGGGGTTGGATGGGGGATGTCGTTATTTTATAGCAAACATAAAAATCTGGTATAAGATCCGAGTAATTTTACATCCATCAAAATAAAACTTTCAATATCTGACATACGAACGGACGTCTAATTATATAGTAGCCCTGTTTTACTTTGACATGATGTCAGACTGACAACTAAAACTTCAAGGAAAGAAAAACATTTTCTACAGAAAAAAGAAAGCAGAATCATAATCATATAAATTAATCTAATAATACAATTTTTTGGAAGCGTAACTACTTAATCGTATGGTTATGTTAGTCTGGCTGTTTAAACCGAAAGGGAGAGGACATAGGGATGTTGATAAAACTAGTACACGAAATTTTCTTGACTCAAAAACTTTGAGTACTTTTACTGATTTTTAATTGGTTGGTTTATTAAGCTGAGTGTTCAACTTCTAATTTTAATCCATAGAAGGAGTAATTTAGGAAAGCACATAAATTCATCGGCCATTGTCTAATTCCTTTATATCCCTTTTTTGTCCCAATTGTTCTTTTTAGAATATCCAACCCTTTTCACGACCCAATGCATTAAAAAACTAGTTGTTTTCTTTTTATCAAACGTTCTTTTTAAAACTATAAACATGAAAAATAGCAACAAAATTCCTTTTTCTTAAATTAACAAGATGTAAGTATGTGTGTATGTTCGTTAAGATTTCGTAAACGGATAAAACGATCATTCCACATTTAGTATGGAGTTTTTCTAAAAGTCCAGAGTATGTTTTAGGCTATTTTGTTAAGGTGTTTTTGAGAATATACTTGCTAAAATCAAAAAATCCTCTAAAGTAAAAACATCTTTTTAGGTGATTAAACTATATCCATCTGCCAATAATTAATAATCAAGATAAAATTTACATTTACACACACAGGGATATAAATGGATAAGACAATGGAGGATAAATAGATGCTAGTCCCCAATAATGATAAACCAAATAATCCCTTCTGTAGATTAAAATTAATGGCTGGTTGGAAAATTTGAACTAATTTGAAAAAGCAAATGAGGTCCCAAAGTTGTTAAGCTAACCAATAAGGAAACTGAAACAATAATGTCAATATAAAACTTTGGGTACCAATAAAAACATATTTTTTAAGGTGATTAAACTATGTCCATCTGCCAATAATTAATAATCCAAGATAAAAATTACATTTAAACACACAAGGATATAAAGGATTAAGACAATGGATGGTAAATAGATGCTAGTCCCCAATAATGATAAACCAAATCATCCCTTCTGTGGATAAAAATTATTGGTTGGTTGAAAGATTTGAACTTTGCTAGTTTGAAAAAGCCAATGAGGTCCCAAAGTTGTAAAGCTAACCAATAAGGAAACTGAAACAATAATGTCAATATAAAACTTTGGGTACCAATAAAAACACCTTTTTTGGGTCATTAAACTATATCCATCTGCCAATAATTAATAAGCAAGATAAAATTTACATTTACATACAGGGATCTACAGGGATAAGACAATGGATGGTAAATAGATGTAAGTCCCCAATGATGAAAAACAAAATCATCCCATCTGTATATCAAATTATTGGTTGTAAGCAAGGACAAAGGAAGGTCCATCTGGTCAACAATTCTAGGAAAATCACGAAACCTACTCTGGCAACCTTCTAGGGTATAGAGCAAAAAAGAAGGTGCAACATACTTGTATTTTGTAGTATTGTTCAATTCAGAAAGTATAAATCATAAGCTATCACCAAACCTCATTTACCGTCTGTTTATAGAATCAAAACTTAGGCTTCTTACTAAACAATTTAGAATTAGGGAGATTTTAAAAAATATTTTATAATACTTCCTGAAATTAAAATCTTTACATTTTTTTCTTATTCATGATATTTGTAACTGTTTACAAACAAAAACAAAATATATAAAAAAGTTTGTAAGTTGTAATATTCAGAGAAGATTAGTAGTTTTTAGGTTTAATTATTGCAGTACTTAATAAATCATGATTTTAAGGAAGCTTTTTTATTTTACTTCCCTAATTTGCCACTTTCCTCCAACGTGTTTAGCCACTAGAGACAAGAAGTTGCCAAGAAAGGCAAAATTAAACTACAATAAATATCATAAAATGTATGATTGTGAAAATACATAGCTATGTAGTTCAGAATTTTATCGCTAGGTGTCATAAAAACCTTTTTTATATTTGTATATGAGATAAATATTTAAACAATCTTAAATATTTTTAAAAGTATTAAAGCTATCCACCCTTTAGGATTTTTAATAAATTTATTCACTATTTAACATATAATTCACGAGTAGTTTATGATTTAGATAAAATACCTAAAATTTGGAGAAAAAAAAGCTTTAAGCCTGCTCATACATCTTTAAACTGAATGTGCAGACAATCTCTGACAATCCTTTTAGCATGGTTATTAGTGAACAGAGCAAAAAGTATAAAAATAATCCTTGAGTTTCTTATCAAATTCTGCCAAAAGTTGCTATATCTCATCATCAAGTTAAAACTGGAAATCTAAGAAATCAGCTCTAAAGCATTGTTTGCCAGAATAGCCTTCCCTTGTCCCTGGTTGTAAGGTTTGAACTTGGCTAGTTTGAAAATTCCAAAGTTGTTAAGCTAACCTACAAGGAAACTGAAACAATAACAGCTATCAGTGGATATTTAGATAGATAATAAGTTTCTCGATATCTAGTGAATATTTGGATATCTAGATATCTAATAAAGTGTAAATTTAGGTGAATATCCTACCTACTATAGATGATTGGGTGGATAATACAACAGCTCTCAGTGGATATTTAGATATATACTATGTATCTGGATACCTAGTGGATATCTAGATATCTAATAAAGTAAATATTTAGGTGAATATCCTACCAACTATAGATGACTGGGCAGATAATACAACAGCTCTCAGTGGATATTTAGATAGATACTCAGTTTCTGTATACCTAGTGGATATCTAGATATCTTAATAAGTAATTATTTAGTTAAATATCCTACCTACTATAGATGATTGGGCAGATAATACAACTGCTATCAGTGGATATTTAGATAGATAATAAGAATCTGGATACCTAATAGATATATGGATATCTAAATATCTAACAATGCATATATTTAGGTGAATATCCTACCCACTATAGATGATTGGGCAGACAACACAACAGCTCTCAGTGGATATTTAGATAAATACTCAGTATCTGGATACCTAGTGGATAACTAGATATCTAATAAAGTATATATTTAGGTGAATATCCTACCTACTATAGATGACTGGGCAGACAATACAACAGCTATCAGTGGATATTTAGATAGATACTAAGTATCTGGATATCTAGATATCTAACAAAGTATATATTTAGGTAAATATCCTACCGACTATAGATGATTGGGCAGACAATACAACTGCTCTCAGTGGATATTCAGATCCAGAAATGCCCCATCAAAATCAACAAATTAACCCAAGGAAAATCAAAACATTTTAACCCATGCCAAATTATTGGTTGAAAAGCTTGGAAACAACCATCAAAAATACAATAAAAATAATAAATTTAGCCAACTAAAATAATATCATTAATATAAAAAACTTTGGGTATCAGTAATTTATATTTCAATGTCCCCTTCCTTCCTGAATTTAATAGTCATAAAAACCGACTGATAGTTGTTAAATCTACTCGTTTTATGTTTTCACTTAAACTTAATTATGGACCAAAGAAACTCTCCCTCCTGAAATTTTTCCTAATGGGTTAATCTAACATGAACTTAACCTAACCTAATATAAAGTTAGTTTATGGTCCACATGAGATTTAGGATACTGTTTTTATTAAAATAAATGTTTTGATTTTGAAATAAAATTTAGGAGCTTACAATTTCAACAGAGTATTGGTTTTCGCCTGCAAACATTGACAGGGAATATCATAAACTATATCAAAGGAGAACCATATCGGACCAGTGGTTAGCATGTTTCAAAGCTACAGAAAATCAGCATATCTTGAAAAATAGTTTTAATTTGTTGTGTTTTTAAAGAATTTTTATATATGTTTAGGCTATTTTCCAAAAGTAGGTATCTTAGAAGCAACATCCCAAATATTAAGCTTCAAAAAGCCATACCAGTATATACTATAGGAAATTTAGGTTGCCTTCTTAACTTTATTAAACGAGAAGGTTATAGAGTAGCTATGATATCCAATAGTATGAAGCATTAAGTTTTGTCTCTGTCTGTATGTAAAGATCTCGGAAACCACTGGTCCTAATATATTACACTTTTCAGGAAAGCTTTATGAATGTCTTAGGATGGTTTTAGGCTATTCTTCTGACCTTATTTGCCCTGTCCGAAAGGCTAGGGACAAGTAAACTTTATATATGTATATATAATTTTATGATATTAATTAATTTTTACAGGATATTATTTTACGATGCTGTTATCAATATCTTCGTTCTGTTCGCCAATTTTGATGGTTATACTTCCACAGCTACAAATATTCAGTCTCAGGTATGTAATTCACTTGTATTGACAGACAGACATACAGACAGACTGACATACAGACAAACAAACAAAAAGACAGACAGATGGACGGACAGAGATTTCTTCTATACAGATGGTCATACTTCCACAGCTACAGATAGTCAGCCTAAGGTTTGTATCTCACTTGTACGGACAGACAGACAGACAGAGAGTTCTATAATAATTATGGTTATACTTCCACAGCTACAGATTTTCAGTTTAAGGTTTGTATCTCACTTGTATGGACAGACAGACAGACAAACAGACAGGCAGACAGACGGACAGTATTTTTTTCTATACAGATGGTCATACTACCACAGCTACAAATATTCAGCCTAAGGTTTGTAACTCACTTGTACGGACAGACAGACAGAAATACAGACAGACAGACAGAAAGAAAGACAGACAGACAGACAGACAGACAGACATATGGACAGACAGACAGACATAGTTTTCTCTCATACTGAAGATTAAACTTCCACAACTACAGTTATTCAGTTTAAGGTTTGTATCTCACTTGTACGGACAGACAGACATACAGACGGACGGACAGACAGACATATGGACAAACAGAAATCAGTCTAAGGTTTGCAACTCACTTGTACAGACAGACAAATAGACGGACATTACCTTACTTCAACGGTCCCTAGAGGCCTCTATGGGCGAAGCCACTAAAAGAATGAATAGAGGATAGATAGATACAAAGAATGATTTACAAATAGATAGATAGAAAGATGCAAAAATTTTCTTATTTTTCATATATTGGATCTTTTTGTTGCTATAATATCAATAAAAGTTCTACTAATAATAGGTTCACTTTGACAAACTTTTCTGCTTTTTATATTTTTCTTTTTAGTAGAAAGGCAGGGATCTAAAGGGATAAGACAATGGCCAATAAATTGATGTACATCCCCAATTATGACACACTAAATTATCCCTTCTGTAGATAAAAATTTGTTGTTAAAAAGTTTGAACACTCTACTTAATAAGCCTAACCAATCAAAATTCACTAAAATCCATAAAGTTTTATGTTAACAAATAAGAAAACGTTATTTAAAAACTTTGGGGACTAGTGTAATAAACAGCCCTCCCTCTCTGAGTGAGGCCACTCTTTAGCTCCTCTTTAGTTAATTTCAGGGATCTTAAGGGATCAGACAGTAGCTGAATTAATGTACATTCCCAATAATGATATACAAAATTACCCCTTCTGTATATATAAATTATTTGTGGCAAATTTTTGACACTGCTTCCAATTAAGGTACCAAATAAAAAATCGAAAGTTTTAAGTCAAGGAATGAGAAAACTTGTTGATAAAAGCTTGGGTACTCGTATGATTTGTGGCTCATAAAGTTGGTACTTTTATTGAATTTTGATTGACTGTTTTCAAATTTGCAGTGTCAAAACTTTTCAACAAATAATTTCAATCCACAGAAGTCCATTATCATTTCATCCATTGTCTTATCCCTTTAGATCCCTGGTATTACTTGCTTCTTTAATCTTTTTTTTACATTTTCATAAAAAAAATTTTGATGTAATTTTTTTTACAGCTTTGATGCATTCTTTAGCTGACAACATGCAAAAAAAATCCTTTAAAAAAAATATATATACTAAAGCTAAATTTTAGATTGTTTATTAACATGCAAAGAAGGGGGGAAGATTGGAATGTGAATTATAGGTACCCAAAGTCTTAAAAAACACTGGGGACTTGTATCAAATCTTTATTAGAAGTTAAAACTAAAAGTGTTTAATCTTTATTACCAATTATTTCTATATTTTAGGAGTTCCCAGCTGAAATGTGATGTAGAATGTGACGGGATGTTGATATCCTTCAGTTTTAAGCTGCTCTGTCTGGGGCTCGGCACTTGGGCAGTATTCTACAGAAAACCTAAATGTATATTGCCAAGGTATTGTTTTATTTATTTATCCTTTTATTCATTTATCCATTTATTCAACAATTTATTCATTTATCCATTTTTTTATTGATTCATTTAAATTACTTAGTTGTTTTATATTTTTACTGTGCATATTTATCATTTTATAATTTATCTATCTATTCAGGCTAAACGTTTATAGAGGCATAGTATGTATATTACTAATTCTACTATTTATCTATATATTTAGGCTAAATGTATACAGAGGAATAGTATGTATACTACTAATTCTACTGGGACTGACGTTTTGGCTTTTTTACTCAGCAAGGTGACTATTAATTTTTTAGTAGCTTAGTACTCTATGTTATACTAGCAACTTGCATCTAGGTGCTCTTTACTTAAGTTTATAGAGAAGAGCAAAGAAATAGCATAAAACCACCCCAAGATTTGAATAGAAAAACAAAGTTAGTTTAGAACCATCCCAAGACCTATGTGAACATTCCCTGCAATGAAGAACTCAAATAGAATATAAATATTAAGCTCGAAACAAAAAATAATATTTTATATAATTGTAAAATTGTCCTTTTATTGAAATTGATGGAGAGATGAGGTTTTCTAATTTCAAATAGATATAAATTCAGTGAGAGAGAGGGGACAATGGGCTGTTTATTACACTAGTCTCCAAAGTTTTATATTAACGGTTTCTTATTCGTTGGCTTAACAACTTTGGGGACACTAGTGAGTTATGAATTGTTGGTTCCTTAAATTAAGTGTTTAAACGTTTTAACCTCCAATTTTACATTACAAAATGAGTTTGTGTATTATCATTGGGGATATACATCAATTGTCTTATCCCTTTAGATCCCTAATATATTTGTCTTATTTTCAGGTTGATTGAGGAAAACCGTCTGATTAAATTTAAAGATATTGGTAAGACAATTTTATTTCAGAAAAACAGTTCCCAAAGTTTCGTAATAGCGTTTTCATATTCGTTGGCGTAACAACTTTGAGGACTTTAGTGAATTTTGATTGGTTGGCTCATTAAGTTGAGTGTTCAAATTTTTCAACCACTAATACCTAATTATAGAGCAACCACGCTACTAATAAATTTTACTAGTAAGTAAAACTATCAACTTTTATGACATTGTGAAAACTTGAAGAAATTGTAAAAAACAAGGAAAAGTTTATTTTTATGTTAGATTCTATTGGATATAATATATAGGTGGATATTATGACAGGTAAAATTTTGATGTCAATTTAGGTTGCTAATATAGTTCTCATTTATTGGTAAGTTTGTTCCCCTAGTAGAAAGGGAGGGAATGGGGTAAAGGTTCTATTGGGGGTATCATTCAGTAATCTAAAGGGATAAGAGAATGGCCGATAAATTGATGTACATCCCCAATAATTATAAACAAACTTCACCCTTGTGTAGGTTAGTGGTTGGAACGTTTGAACATTAAACTTAAAATGAAGTAAATGAAATAGTAAAAATTCACTAAAGTTCCCAAAGTTTTCTAGCCAAAGAATAAGAAAACATTATTGTAAAACTTTGAGGACTAATGCAAAAAAGTCCATTGTCCCCACTCTTTCTGGGTTTCATAATATAAGCCAGCTAGAAGTGGCATATTATCAGAGTATGCGAGTATATCGCACAATATCCACGTATATTATATCCATTAAGATTTTTTGCATTGTTTTTATGATCTTTACACAACTTGGTTTGGCAGGGATCTCTAGGGATAAGACAATGGATCCCCAATGATGATTGACAAAAATTACCCCTTCTTTAGATTAAAGTTATTGGTTAATAAATTTAGATTCTACTGGTTTGAAATCAACCAATCAAAATTCAATAAAAGTACCCAAAGTTTAAGATCAACGAATAAGATAGAGGCGGTTGTAAAACTTTTGGCACACGGTCTCTTATTCGTTGGCTTTAAAACAATGGGGACTTTTATTAAACCTTGATGGGGTTGATCAATGTACAAACCAACAAACTTTACTACTAATAATTTTAGTCTACAGAATGGGTAATTTTATTTATCATAATCATTATATGGGATGTATATAAATTTTTCATCCATTGTCTTCAATAATGAATCTAAAACACTTTTACGTAGTGACGGAGGCTATTCGTACGTATGATAATGTTCAACAGTTACGAATATTGAAATAATTAAGCAAATTATGGAAATGGTGCCTAATAGTGCTTATAATGCCTGATAATGACGCTATACAATGCAAAGGACCAATGATAGGCCAGTTTAGATTTTACCATTGGTCAATTACAATATATACTGGCCTATCATTGGTCATTTGAATTGCATGACGTAATTTTTAATTCGGCATTTTAAGCTGCTTCAAATATTGAAGTATTTTTTCCTTAGTACCTTTCCCTCCCTCTCCAACACAAACTATGTCAATATAAAAAGTTTGTTTTTATTGCCTATAAAATAAAAAATTAACTAGATCAACATTTTAACAATAATAATTATGGTCATAGGTAGCGCAGTAGTGCAGCAATAACAAGTTTACTATAATTCAGAGATGAAAATAACAGTAAAATACAGTTGAGTCAACCAGCATGTTTATTTGAATTTTAAGTTTTTCATCTTCGGCACTTTTTGTAAATAAATCACTCATGTACATAGCAATGTTATTAAGCAGATTCTTTAAATATTCAAACAAAATATGTTTCCAATATCTAGGACTAATACCAAGTTTCTTCAACCTCCATACACTTTTCGGCCATTATAGGGATTTTAAGTAACACAAGAACTAAGGGATAGATAAAATATAGACTAGTGTACCTCGTTATTAGATACGATAATTGTACGGGTAGAATTAAAGTTATCTTGTATTTTCCTTCATTGGATATTTCGATGGTTTCATTCTTGCAATATTTCAGTTACGTATGCTGACAGTTATTTGGACAGCCTATTGGTTCTGCATTACTTGGCTCTGCTCATTATACAGTTGAGGAAAAATCATACTGTTTATATGATTAAAGTTTTAAGGTATGTATATCTATCAATCCATCTATCTATCTATCTATCTATCTATCTATCTATCTATCTATTAGTTCTGTTATGTTAGCAACCTAAATTGACGTTAATTTTGTCCCGTGTCATAATATCCACGTATATTCTATATCCATTGTTTTTTGTGTAAAAGGTGTTTATGTTTTTCATAACTCAAAGTGTTTTGTTTTGATAAAAAAAATGCTGATAATTTTGTTTAATCCGCATTTTGTAAAGTTTTAGTTTTAAAATTCACCCAGAGATGGCATATTTTAAAACTGTACTTGCTTTAATTCTTTTTCGCTTATTAAATATAGATATTTTTCTCTTAATAACGTAGGTTATTATTTTTAGAAATCGAAAAGAAACGTCGAAATTTTTTTTAAAAATTAGATAGAAACACGTACAACAGAGAATTAGGTAGATAGTATGGATATTTTATTTTTCATCCAAATCTCATCAGAGCTTGATCTTTAAATCATTTTAGTGGTGAACCAGATCGGGGCTCGCCATTTTTAAAATGCCGCGCTGTGATTGGCTGAAATTAAGCGCACCCCGATCTAAATCACCATTAAAACGATTTAAAGATCCAGCTCAGTAGACGAGCAATCTGTAAACAATACAATATTTTTTTTAGAGATGAATGTATTGTAAATACAAGTTTATCTCAATTTCTATATATTAATCCTTCTTTTTACTTATCCTTTCATAGAACCTCTTCTTTCGATTTAGTTTAAAAAAAAACTTTTTTGACAAAGATAGATATGATTGAATAGGGTATGAAAAGAGAATAATATAAAACAGCGAAGCTTTTCTATAATTAGGGTCGGTCAGTCAGTCCGTAACGGTTAGCTCTATTCGTTAATTTAGGCATGTTAGAATTGTCCTATCGATTTCAAACTTTGCAGAGTGTCCGTATGTCCATTTTAAAGATGTTGAATTTAGCATTTTTTTAACAACAATTTTTTATGTGAAAAAATTATCCGATTGGTTTGATTTTTTTGAATACTGATTTCTATGACAACAAAGTACAATGTTATAAGCGAAGCATCTCTATAATCAAGTCCTAAAAATGTAAGTATGTCCTTAAACAATATCCTGTATTTAAGCAGTTTTTTAACAAATTTACTTTCAATTTGTTTCGATTTTATTCACTTATATTTTGATTATTCAGTTATTACACTCTACAAGTGTTAATTTTTCGTTTGTCCTAACGTTTCAGAGCTTCGCTTTTATGGATGTTGTCATCCTTGATTATTTTTAAAATAATTGTTTTGGTGGTAAAGTATGTAACATTTTTCATAACTCAAACTTTTTTGTTATGATTTTAAAATGCTGATAATTTTGTTTAATCTGCATTTTATAAAGTTTTAGTTTAAGTATTACACAAAGATGGCATTTTTCGACAAGTTATACGCTCATATTGTTTTAAATGTAAAAATAAAATGATTTTTTTTTCTCTTAATAACGTAAGATAATACTTATAGACATTACAATGAAAGCATCTAAAACGTAATACAAATACTTAGAAATATGATTGAATGAAAATAAGGAAAAAGTGTGAATATTTAATTTTTTATCCAAAATTCATTTTGCCAAGTTTGGTTTTTACTTTATTTGAAGTTCTAATTTTTTTAGAGATAAATGTATGGTTAATACAAGTTTATCTCATTTTCTATAAAATTATCCTACAATCTGTCTAGTATATCTATCTTATTTGATTTTCTGTCCTTCTGCTAACGTCTCTATACATCTATTCATTAATCTATCTATCTATCTATCTATCTATCTATCTATCTATCTATCTATCTATCTATCTATCTATCTATCTATCTATCTATCTATCTATCTATCTATCTATCTATCTATCTATCTATCTATCTATCTATCTATCTATCTATCTATCTATCTATCTATCTATCTATCTATCTAACTATCCATCTATCTATTTAACTATCTATCTAAATATCTATCTATCTATCTATCTATCTATCTATCTATCTATCTATCTATCTATCTATCTATCTATCTATCTATCTATCTATCTATCTATCTATCTATCTATCTATCTATCTATCTATCTATCTATCTATCTATCTATCTATCTATCTATCTATCTATCTATCTATCTATCTATCTATCTATCTATCTATCTATCTATCTATCTATCTATCTATCTATCTATCTATCTATCTATCTATCTATCTATCTATCTATCTATCTATCTATCTATCTATCTATCTATCTATCTATCTATCTATCTATCTATCTATCTATCTCACTTTATGTATCTAAATATCTATCTACTTATCTATCTATCCATCTTATAAGTATATGGAAGTATATTACTTTTTACATAAAATGTATCAAATTTTTACATATTGAGAAGAGAATCAATATTTTTATGTCAATATTTCCTATACCAATATTTTATGGGGGTTCTATAGTTACCGTCTTAATACATATAACATCACCGCAAAAATTAGAATAGCCTGTAAAAGTGAATTTTTGCTTCATAAATTGTGAATTATATTTATATAAAATTATTATAACCAATTACATATACCAAAAAAATTTTATGAGATATTTCAGTTGGTTAAATTTATAAGAATAAAATTTGTTAGCCTAAAGGCGCCTAAGGGCCTGGCAAAAAATTGGTATTAATTTTATACCTTTCGGGCTTTAAGTTTAATATTCGGGATTGCCATATTTGGGTCAGATTTAGACTTCCAGCAAACATGGTAAAAAGGTACAGCTTCTATCAAGATTCTTTGTATTGGTCTAAGACAGGTTTTTACTATTTCACCACAAAAAAATCATATTCATTTCAACAAAAAAATTATCATGGGGGTAACCCCTACATCCTTGGGCAAATGTACTAGAGGCTTCAGGTTTTATGCTAATTCCACAAACAAAAAAACAAATATTTTTTCAACAAAAGTAAACATTAAGTAATTTCCTTCCTACTTGGGCAAATGTCCTAGAGGTTACATGTTTTATGCTATTTCCACAAAAAAATTTACTTTCAATAAGTGTGGTGGGCTAACCCTCTCCCTACGCCTTTGTACAAATGTCCTAGAGGCTAGGGGCAAAGCCAACAATATATTAAAATAGTAAAGAATAGAAAAATAGAAAATGTCAATAAAAAAATAAGAGAAATAAGATAATTTATCAGTGTCAAATCAAGTTAATTTTCTCAGGGAAGAAATGGGATATTGTACTGGTACCCAAATTTTTTATAATCACGTTATCTTATTTGTTGGACCAAAAACTCTGGGTACTTTTATTAAATTTAAATTTTTAATTGTTACTAACTTTACAACTACTAGTTTAATCTACAGAAGGGGCAATTTAATTTATCATCAATGGCGGTGTACAACAATTGTCTTATCCCTGTAATTTTCTATATATTCATCACTATAGTAATTTATACTTAAGAAAAAAATAAAGATTTTTCTTTTGTTACTATGAAGTAGTAAAGCATGCAGTAAAGAGGGGGGTTTATCTACCACTAGAGGCTAGAAATTAACGTAGTTTAAACCAATTTTAAAATATATTTTTTATTTCTAGGAGCCCCGACGGGGAGAGCCATAGCTTCCCTATAGGAGAGATGTCCATCCAGCAGGCAGCTTCCAAAGTTCTGGACAGGTATAGACAGATAGATAGATAGCTAAATAGATAGATAGATAGATAGATATGAGAGATCCATAGCTTCCCCATTGGAGAGATGTCCATCCAACAGGCAGCTTCCAAAGTTCTGGACAGGTATAGACAGATATAGATAGATAGATAGATTGATAGATTTTAGATACTTTAAATTAAATAGATAGATATAATGTATGTTACAAAGACAGTATAGATTAATTGAAAGGTATAAATGGGTAGAAAGAGAGATTGAGAAATACATAGATAGATAAATAAATAGATAGAAAAATAGAAAGAAATATTATTTAGATTTTTTTGTGTTGAAAAAAAAAAGATTTATATAAAGCAAACCATAATATTTTCTGCTCTTGACACCATAGACAAGGGATGACTGAAAATATAAAAAAAATATCAACTTTGTCAAATAAAAATTAATTAGACTTATATATATAAAAATTTTATATAGCTTATATCCATGTTGAAAAAAATGTTGAAGGCATTTGTCGGTTCCATAAAAATTAAACAGAGATTTCATCACAGTAGATTGATAGTTGGTGCCTCCACACAAAGTATCTTAAGAGCACTGAAAACCCCTCTCTCTATTTTTGAGATAAGAGAAGGCTAATTATTCTATGCCTAACCTCAATGCGGTACCATAACCCTGTAGGCCCTATACCTGCGTGGCCATAACCTCCTTACCCATTAGATTTTTATTTATTTCCAAACTAACAGGAAGGGGTTAACTTTAATGATTTTAATTAAATCTTTACCGGTTGTTTCAAATCAGTAGTGTTTTAACTTTTAACTTTTCAATGGTTTTAATCTAATGATCTTGTTTATCATATAATTATACATACATTTATCATTAATTGTCTTATCCCTTATCTCGCCTGCGATTTGTTAAAAGAAACAAACTACTGTTATAATGCTCTAAATTGTACTGTGCTACTTTTAAGTTAAATAACCATAGAACCGACTTTTAGAGTGGAAAGTTATATACCATGTTGACTTAAAACTCTTGTCCCCAAAGTTTTATAATAACTTTTTATTAATTGGTGGCTAAACAACTATCGAAATTTTGATAGGTTGTTTCATTCAGTTGAGTGTTTATACGTTTTAAACACTAACTGTAATATACAGAAGGAGTAATTTTGTGTATCACCATTGGTGATGTATATCAATTTATCATCCATTGTTTTATTCCATAAGATCTCTGCTGTTTTTTGCTCTATATTATACTGTGATTTTTTAAAGTTAAATAACCATAGAACCGACTTTTAGAGTGGAAAGTTATGTAACATGTTAAATTATATTTAAGCATTTACTTTTTTTTTTTTTAAATATGTTTTCATGTTTTCACCAAATTTAATACCCAAAGTATAGTTTTTAATGCATTTTATTTAGAACTTTGGGTACTTTTATCAAATTTTGATTGGTTGGTGCAAACTTTAAGTGTTCAAAATTTTCTTCCAATAATTGTAATCTATTGAATGGGTATCCCAGAATATATTTATAGTTTCTGAGATATTAAATACTTAAAAAACAACTCAAAATTTAAAAAAAAACCAAGGATGACAACATTCGTAAATGAAATTACCAATAACAAAATTACAATGACCTTGTAGAGCGTCAGGATTGAATAAGCAAAATATAAATGTTTTTTGACAAAATTGTAAGTAAATTTAATGCAAAACTCTATACTGTTTAGGGATATACTTACATTTTTACGACTTTATTAGAGATGATTCGCTTATAACCTTCCAAAAATCAGATGAATAGGATAATTATATCACATAAAAAATTCTTGTCAACAAAGATAAAAAAAACAGCATGTTTTAAATGAACGCATGGACTTTTTGGTAACGATTATTGACTTGCTACGCTAGCTAAATTGTATCTAACTGTAACAGGAATCATCATGCAAAGTTTGAAAATGTTTAAATTAAAGAAAAAAGCTAATCGTTACAGACAAATGGACTAGCCCTAATTATAGAAAAGCTTCGCTTTAGTAAAAAAAATGGTTATATTATAAGCCCAACCTTTTAAAGTAAAAATGTAAAGTGTATGTTTACTTTATGGATATGGTTATTTTAAACAAGGCCATGTCAGACCATGAGTAGATAGATAGACAGACAGATAGATAGATAGATAGATGAAAGTAAAAATATAAAGTTTGTGTTTACTTTATGGATATGGTTATTTTAAACAAGGCCGTGTCAGACCATTAGAGTAGACAGACAGACAGACAGATAGATAGATAGATGAAAGTAAAAATGTAAAGTGTGTGTTTACTTTATGGATATGGTTATTTTAAACAAGGCCGTGTCAGACCATGAGTAGATAGATAGACAGACAGATAGATAGATAGATAGATAGATAGATAGATGAAAGTAAAAATATAAAGTTTGTGTTTACTTTATGGATATGGTTATTTTAAACAAGGCCGTGTCAGACCATTAGAGTAGATAGATAGATAGATAGACAGACAGATAGATAGATAGATGAAAGTAAAAATATAAAGTTTGTGTTTACTTTATGGATATGGTTATTTTTTAAACAAGGCCGTGCATTTACGACCATCCCTATAATAAAGTAACATGATGATTGTGTGTCTGTCTGTTTGTACCGAAGGATCTCGTTAACTTATGAACTGATATAGTTCTCCTATATAGGGTAGAATTAGAGTGAGGTCCTGGGAAGGTTTTTTTAACTGTTTTGGGGGAGATTACCACAACCTTTCTAAGAGATAGCGCCCCTAGAAAAAATGACCGCAACTCCCCACCAAAAAAAATTATTTTATTTATTCTTTTTATTTTAAAATAAAAAATTGGGGTAGCGAATTCTCCATGGGCGTAGCCGCTAGTACCATACAAAGTAATACTATTCAGGGATTTAAAAGGATAAGACATTGCTTAATAATTTGATTTACATCACCAATAATAAAACCCCTTCCGTAGATTAAATTAGTAATTAAAACCTTTGAACACTAAACTTAATAAACAGACCAATTAAACTTAACTAATCCTAGTTGGTAAGCCAATAAATAAGAAAACATTATTATAAAACTTTGGGGACTAGTGTCATGAATGTCCCCTCCCACCCTGGATTTATTATGACATGTGCCAAAGATCAAGTTTCAAAACATTGTTCTAGGATTATTAAAAATATTGATTTCAGCCAGGACCTGTAAGGATAAGACAATGAACAATTTGTAGATCAAACGTTTAAACACTTAGCTTAATAGAAGTTAAATAAAAGTCTCCAAAGTTGTTAAGCTAATGAATAAGATAACATTATTATAAAACTTTGGGGACTAGTGTAATAAACAGCCCAATGTCCCCTCGCTCCCTTGATAATATCAGAGAATATTTCAGAAGTTTTTAAAAGAAGAAAAGAGTGGGGTTTTAATATGCTTGCTCGAACTTTAAGAGAAAGAACCTATCACCGTACATAAATGTTAATAGGTTAATTTGTAAAGCGTAGCAACTCTATGATTTTTTTGCAGGTACTACTCCAATTTCTCCATCTACAACCCCTATATGGAACAACTACCAACCAAGGACAAGAAAGAAGCAAAGGAGAGCAACTACAAGTTCTATGAAGTTGATGCATTTGGAAATCTACAGGATAAGGTAGATAGATAGATAAATAGATAGATAGATAGATAGATAGATAGATAGATAGATAGATAAGTATATGGAACAACTGCCTACCAAGGACAAGAAAGAAGCAAAGGAGAGCAACTACAAGTTTTATGAAGTTGATGCATTTGGAAATCTTCAGGATAAGGTAGATAGATAGATAGATAGATAGTTAGATAGATAGATAGATGGATAGATAGATAAGTATATGGAACAACTGCCTACCAAGGACAAGAAAGAAGCAAAGGAGAGCAACTACAAGTTCTATGAAGTCGATGCCTTTGGAAATCTTCAGGATAAGGTAGATAGATAGATAATAAAGTTAGAAATATATGGTAATCTTTAAAAATCAGTAAACAAATAAATATTATATTTACGGCTTCTGTTTAGGAGGGAGGGAATATTGGACTGTAAATTATACTGGTTCCTAGAATTAATCAAATACACCTATCATTCATTGCCTGAAATTCTTTGTATACTTTCTTTTCAATCTAGATTGGTTGGTACAAATAAATAAAGTACAAGTTTTTCCACTAATGATTGCATTCCTTTTTTAAATTACTCTCCCATCTAATTGTATAAAAGCTAGTGATCTAAAGGGATACGACAATGTCCAATAAATTAATGTACATTTCCAATAATAATACAAAAATTTCCCCCCTTCTGTAGATTACAAATCCAAGGTTGGTAGATAAATAGTTAGATAGATAGACAATAAAATTCCTAAGTATTATTAATTGTAATCTTCTTTTATAACAGTGAATAAATAAATATTATTATTACTACGTCACCCTTGCCTGCCTAGCCGCAGCGCTCGGCCCCTAGCCTGCCTAGCCGCAGCGCTTGTCCCATTGCCAAAAACCTAACCTAACCTAAAATAATTGTTTTGTCGGAAAGGGGGGGGGGGCGGTCCGGGGAGTATACAAATTTTCAAAATTAAATAAAATATTTCTAAGAGGATAACGTCTATAAAACTTTTAGGACTTGTGTAATAAATAGCCTAATGTCTCCTCCCTACCTGTTAAGATTCCCTTTTTAGTTATTGAGATCTTATTTGACAGGTGCACACTCACACACACACATACAGACACGCACACACATTCAGCCAATTGAAAATATAGGATTTTTTTTCCTATACCATTTGGTTTTAAGCCTATTATAATAATCTTAGCTTAGGTGTCTTTTATAAATAACACATTTATAGGCTATTTTTTTTATAATAAGACTGATAAAAGAAAGAGAGAGAGAGAGAGAGAGAAATAGGAACAGAAATAAAAAGAGAGAAAAACAAAAAATAAGTTGAATATAAAAAGAAAGAAAAACAATGAAAAGAAAGAGAGTGAGAGAAACAGAAAAACAAAGAGAGGGGAATAATAATGGAAAAAGAGGATAAAAAAAAGAAAGAAAGAAAAAAAGAGAGAGGAGAGGAAGGAAAGAAATAGATTTATAACAATTTGGAAAAGGTACCTTAATCCCCCCCCCCCCCTAGAGAAATATCTCTTTTTCAGAATAATTATAGAATTGTGTGAACACCATATTTATTGATTTATTAACATGTGCCGTGGATCAAGTTTCAAAACATTGTTCTAGGATTATTAAAAATATTGATTTTAGCCAGGGAATATAGGGATAAGACAATGGACGATTATTTTTGATAACCAAAAATACCCCCATTGATAAATTAAAAATATTGAATTCAACAAGGGCTATATAAGGATAGAATTATTTTATGGTAAAAATAGATAAAAATGAAAATGTAGGGTGAAGAGAGTGTGAGGGGATGGAATAGCCAGCTGCAAGTACACTTTTTAAAGTACATGAAAATCTGAAATCTACAGAATGTGTAATTTTGTGTGTCATCATTGGAGATGTACAACAATTTATCGGCCATTGTCTTATCCCTTTAGATCCTTGCCATAATTGTGCATTTGTTTCAGGATTCTCGCGTGAGCTCGCCAATCTACGGTAGTCGAACATACGGTGGACGAAAGGACTCCCTTAGCCAGGGGGGAGGTGGAGGGGGACATAATGAACTATTCTATGAAGAATATGAATATGAGAGGAGGTGAGTGGATAGATAGATAGAAAGTCAGGGAGGTGGAGGGGGACATAATGAACTTTTCTATGAAGAATATGAATATGAGAGGAGGTGAGTGGATATATAAATAGATAGATAGATAGATGGATAGATAGCCAGGGAGGTGGAGGGGAACATAATGAACTTTTCTATGAAGAATATGAATATAAGAGGAGGTGAGTGGATAGATAGATAGATAGATATATAGATAGATAGATGGATAGATAGCCAGGGAGGTGGAGGGGGACATAATGAACTTTTCTATGAAGAATATGAATATGAGAGGAGGTGAGTAGATAGATAGATAGATAGATATATAGATAGATAGATAGATAGATAGCCAGGGAGGTGGAGGGGGACATAATGAACTGTTCTATGAAGAATATGAATATAAGCGGAGGTGAGTAGATAGATAGATAGATAGATAGATAGATAGATAGATAGATTGATAGATAGATTGATAGATAGATTGATAGATAGATAGATAGATAGATAGATAGATAAATATATGCATCCTCATATAAAAGTAACAGGATCTCTGTCTATTTGTCTGTTTGTACTGTAGGATCACGCTAACCGCTTCACACAGGTTTTTAGAAGATTTTAGGGGTGAGTCACCCCCCCCCCCCCTCCAAAAAAAATGACCCACAAACAAACTTTATCTTTTAAAAAAGGGTCGACTCTTCCCCCTAATTCATTCAATGGCTCTTCGAGGCATCTAGCCATTTGTTTATTTTAAGCCGATTAAAATCACTGAACACTTTTTTTTCTACATATATGTAACTAAACAGTACATAGCAATGCAGAAAAAAAACTGAAAATAATTTACATTTTGCAAAGTAGAAAAAAGGTGTAAAAAATGCAGAATATAAAACAAGAACAACTTTGTTCATGTTAGCAATGTTAAAATTTGTTGTCTTTCTCTCTTTCTCTCTATCTTTCTCTCTTTTTCCTTATGTACATCCCAAATGATGATACGCAAATTTTCCCCTTTTTAGCGTAAAATTTGTGGTTGAAACGTTTGGACACTCAACCTAATGATCCAACGAATAAAAAAAACGTTATTATAAAACTTTGGGGACTAGTGTAATAAACAGCCCATCTTCCACTCATTCTTTGAGAACTAACACACTTATAGAGCAGCTATGATGCTAATATTAAAAAGTGGAAAATAAAGAAAATCTGGACAAAATTGAAACAAAGAGGGTCAAACTATTGTCAGGCTTATCAAGGGCTAAGACAATGGAAATAAATTTATGTACATACCCATTGATAATAAACAAAATTGTATAGTAGCTACGGTGCTAATATTAAAAAGTGCAAAATAAAGAAAATCTGGACAATATTGAAACAAAGAGGGTCAAACTATGTTAGGGATATCAAGGGATAAGACAATGGGTGATAAATGTATTTACATCCTGTTGTAGGTTAAAATTATTGGTTGGAAAATTTGGACACTCCTAGTTTGATTTATGTACATCCCCACCCCATTGATAATAAACAAAATTATAGAGCAGCTATGATGCTAATATTAAAAAGTGCAAAATAAAGAAGAAAATCTGGGCAAAATTGAAACAAAGAGGGTCAAACTCTCTAAGGGATATAAAGGGATAAGACAATGGATGATAAATTTGTGTACATCCCCTTTAATGATAAACAAAATTGTATAGTAGCTACGAAGCTAATATTAAAAAGTGCAAAATAAAGAAAATCTGGACAAAATTGAAACAAAGAGGGTCAAACTATCGTCAGGCTTATCAAGGGCTAAGACAATGGGTGATAAATTTATGTACATCCCCTACCCCATTGATAATAAACAAAATTGTATAGCAGTTACGTTGCTAATATTAAAAAGCGCAAAATAAAGAAAATCTGGACAAAATTGAAACAAAGAGGGTCAAACTATCGTCAGGGATATAAAGGGATAAGACAATGGGTGATAAATTTATATGTACATTCCCATTGATAATAAACAAAATTGTATAGTAACTACGATGCTAATATTAAAAAATGCAAAATAAAGAAAATCTGGACAAAATTGAAACAAAGAGGGTCAAACTGTTGTTAGGGATATTAGGGGATACGACAATGGATGATAAATTTATATACATCCCCATTGATAATAAACAAAATTATTCCCATTATAAGTTAAAATTATTGGTTGAAAATATTAAACACTGCTTTTTGAACTAATCAATCAAAATGTAATAATAGTACCCAAAGTTTTTTAAAACTATGGGTACCAGCGTAATTTATCATCAATTGTGTTATCCCTGAAGATCCGTGTTTTTTACCCTCCCCAAAATGGTTATAAACCATCCCTAATGAACCTATGTGTAGTTACACTGTCAAGGAGAACCATATCGGTGTAGCGATTAGCTAGATCCTTCAGTACAGACATACACACCTAGATAGATAGATAGACATCCTGTTACTTTTATATAAGGATGATAGGATTCTAGTATATGAAGCTAGAAGAAGTGACTCCACAGATTATGACGTCATACGATAGAATACCCAATGAGAGGCCAGTATACACCAATGGTAAATTTTATGCTGGCCTCTCATTGGTTAGTCTATCGTATGACGTCATAATCTGTGGAGTCACTTTTTCTAGCTTCCTAGTATATCGACAGTTTTAACAGCATGTCGATTGTACGTCAGTTTGAGCCGTTTTAATAAGGGATATAAAAGGATAAGACAATGGCCGATAAACTGATGTACATCCCCTATGATGATACACAAAATTACTATAATATTTAGGTACGATTCAATTTTTAGTTTAATGTCCCCTTCCTTCCAGATTTTTATATTTTTGTTTTTAGATTAAAGAAGCGTAGAGCTAGATTGATTACAGCCACAGAAGACGCGTTCTCCCATTTGAAGAGAGTCAATAATGAAAATATGAAAGGTAGATATATATATATAGATAGATAGATAGATAAATAGATAGATAGATAGATAAATTAATTACGGCCACAGAAGACGCCTTCTCCCATTTTAAGAGAGTTAATAACGAAAATATGAAAGGTACAAACAAAATAGCCTTAAACCTGCCTAGAATAAGTTGTATTAAATTATTAAACAGCTCTAGGTACCATAAGTAACCTTTCTTCTAATAGTAGATTTTATCATTAATTTAGAAATGTTAGAATTGTCCCATCGATATTAAACACTTGATATATTTTTGATATTTAGGTACAATTTAAAAAACGTAGCAACTCTATAATCATTTAAGTATTATATACTCTATAGATATACTGATAATTATTGTTTTATAAGAATTTTATTTTTATAATGTAATGATCTTATTTGTTATCTTAGAGATTGATTCCTAATGTTAAATATTGTAAATGTCCGTTTGTTTCGTTCTCTAATTTGTTAAGCTTTGTTTTTTATGGATGTTGTTAAACTTGTTATTTTTAGTAGCGAAAGAGGCTATGGAGAATATATGATTTTCAGTGAAGATTCCTAGTTATGTCATATGCGCATCTTGGATCATGGAAAGAAAACGAAGTAGTGAGTTTCGTAGTGTTTTCATAATAGCTTTTAATTGGTTATTTTAGGTTAGGTTAGGTAAATGTTAATGATTGCACCGAAGGGTTAGAGTCACCCGTAGGGACTAGGAATAGGATAAAAGCTAATGTGAAAATATGACTAAACCCGCTACTTCATTTCTTCCATGATCCCGCATATATTGTATAAATTGTTTTGTCCGTCTGTCTGTCTGTCAGTATATAAAACTCATCAACCTTAATTATATATTTTTTTTAGGACCAAAATCCCCGATGGATTCCCAGGAAGCTGCCCAATCCATTTTCCCCTCCATTGTTCGGCCCCTGCAGAAATATTTGAGGTAGGATTTTAATTATAATTAAAACCGATTAATATTTGCTTGATTAGAACCAGTTCCCAGCCATTATGTATAGCGTCGTATTACAGACAACTTTCTGTGAAAATAACAATTCATGAAATTGATATTGATGTTTTTAATCTTATAATTTTTCATTTTAATATCTGCGGATCGCTTTATAATTATATAATACGATGCGAAAAATAACTAGTATTAGCTAGCGGTTGCTCCAATAACATCTATGGGATTTGTTATCGAAAAACGGTGGGTGGGAGTTGACAGAATAATAGCCTACTACCATCTAAGTACATAACTTTTAAATAAACTAGCCAAAAACCATCCTAAGAACTATGTGTATCTTTACCTTACCTAAAACAGAGAACCCAATCCGTTCTGTGGTTAGCGAGATTTTTATGGACTAATCAAAATGATTAACTAATAGAATTTGGATGAGAAGGGTGAGGGTTGTTCCCCCCAACCACATTCAAAAGATTATTCAGAATGAAAAATGATTAGGGTATGATATACTTTCTTGTACACATATACCCACAACATGGCCTAAATCCTGCCAAGCAAGAAAAAAATATAACTCTGAAAATTTGTCCTTCTCGTTTATAAGGGGTATAAAAATATCCTAAAACTAACATATTAAAGATACGTTTCATTGGCTCTTGAGTCTTTAACCTTTTTGTTAAAGAGATCTTATTGAGCACTCACAAATCCATTTATTACATGTATAATTTAAATTTTTATGTCGACATATTTTGTAGGATAACTCGACAGCAGCCAAGGCATACAATGGAGTCAATAATCACCCATCTGTCGACGATTATACATCATGACATGTCACCAAAATCTTTCCTTGAGAAATATCTAGTCACCAGGTAGGTTGTATCTATCTATCTATCTATCTATCTATCTATATATCTATCTATGGAGTCAATAATCACCCATCTGTCCACAATTATACATCATGATATGTCACCTAAATCTTTCCTTGAGAAATATCTAGTCACCAGGTAGGTAGTATCTATCTATCTATCTATCTATCTATCTATCTATCTATCTATCTATCTATGGAGTCAATAATCACCCACCTGTCAACAATTATACATCATGATATGTCACCTAAATCTTTCCTTGAGAAATATCTAGTCACCAGGTAGGTAGTATCTATCTATCTATATATCTATCTATCTATCTATCTATCTATGGAGTCAATAATCACCCATCTGTCCACAATTATACATCATGATATGTCACCAAAATCTTTCCTTGAGAAATATCTAGTCACCAGGTAGGTAGTATCTATCTATCTATCTATCTATCTATCTATCTATCTATGGAGTCAATAATCACCCACCTGTCAACAATTATACATCATGATATGTCACCTAAATCTTTCCTTGAGAAATATCTAGTCACCAGGTAGGTAGTATCTATCTATCTATCTAGCTATCTATCTATCTATCTATCTATCTATCTATCTATCTATCTATCTATCTATCTATCTATCTATCTATCTATCTAACTATCTATCTATCTATGGAGTCAATAATCAGCCATCTGTCCACAATTATACATCATGATATGTCACCTAAATCTTTCCTTGAGAAATATCTAGTCACCAGGTAGGTAGTATCTATCTATCTATATATCTATCTATCTATCTATCTATCTATGGAGTCAATAATCACCCATCTGTCCACAATTATACATCATGATATGTCACCTAAATCTTTCCTTGAGAAATATCTAGTCACTAGGTAGGTAGTATCTATCTATCTATCTATCTATCTATCTATCTATCTATCTATCTATCTATGGAGTCAATAATCACCCATCTGTCCACAATTATACATCATGATATGTCACCTAAATCTTTCCTTGAGAAATATCTAGTCACCAGGTAGGTAGTATCTATCTATCTATCTATCTATCTATCTATCTATCTATCTATCTATCTATGGAGTCAATAATCACCCACCTGTCAACAATTATACATCATGATATGTCACCTAAATCTTTCCTTGAGAAATATCTAGTCACCAGGTAGGTAGTATCTATCTATCTATATATCTATCTATCTATCTATCTATCTATGGAGTCAATAATCACCCATCTGTCCACAATTATACATCATGATATGTCACCAAAATCTTTCCTTGAGAAATATCTAGTCACCAGGTAGGTAGTATCTATCTATCTATCTATCTATCTATCTATCTATCTATGGAGTCAATAATCACCCACCTGTCCACAATTATACATCATGATATGTCACCTAAATCTTTCCTTGAGAAATATCTAGTCACCAGGTAGGTAGTATCTATCTATCTATCTATCTATCTATCTATCTATCTATCTATCTATCTATGGAGTCAATAATCACCCACCTGTCAACAATTATACATCATGATATGTCACCTAAATCTTTCCTTGAGAAATATCTAGTCACCAGGTAGGTAGTATCTATCTATCTATATATCTATCTATCTATCTATCTATCTATGGAGTCAATAATCACCCATCTGTCCACAATTATACATCATGATATGTCACCAAAATCTTTCCTTGAGAAATATCTAGTCACCAGGTAGGTAGTATCTATCTATCTATCTATCTATCTATCTATCTATCTATGGAGTCAATAATCACCCACCTGTCAACAATTATACATCATGATATGTCACCTAAATCTTTCCTTGAGAAATATCTAGTCACCAGGTAGGTAGTATCTATCTATCTATCTAGCTATCTATCTATCTATCTATCTATCTATCTATCTATCTATCTATCTATCTATCTATCTATCTATCTATCTATCTAACTATCTATCTATCTATGGAGTCAATAATCAGCCATCTGTCCACAATTATACATCATGATATGTCACCTAAATCTTTCCTTGAGAAATATCTAGTCACTAGGTAGGTAGTATCTATCTATCTATCTATCTATCTATCTATCTATCTATCTATCTATCTATGGAGTCAATAATCACCCATCTATCCACAATTATACATCATGATATGTCACCTAAATCTTTCCTTGAGAAATATCTAGTCACCAGGTAGGTAGTATCTATCTATCTATCTATCTATCTATCTATCTATCTATCTATCTATCTATCTATCTATCTAACTATCTATCTATCTATGGAGTCAATAATCACCCATCTGTCCACAATTATACATCATGATATGTCACCAAAATCTTTCCTTGGGAAATATCTAGTCACCAGGTAGGTAGTATCTATCTATCTATCTATCTATCTATCTATCTATCTATCTATCTATCTATCTATCTATCTATCTATCTATCTATCTATCTATCTATCTATCTATCTATCTATCTATCTATCTATCTATATATCTGTCTATCTGTCTATCTGTCTATCTATATATCTATCTATATATCTGTCTATCTATCTACCTTTATATTTATCTATCTATCTTTTCTAGCCCCGTTCTGCAAAACGACCATGAAAGGCTAAAACTGCAAGATTAGAGAGTTTCTGTTTCTCCGTCTTTATGTTTATCTACCTATCTAACTATCTATCTACTTATCTATCTATTTATCTTTTATAGCCCTGTTCTGCAAAACGACCATGAAAGGCTGAAACTGCAAGACTGGAGCGTTGTTTCTGAAATTATGGTTTCCAGGTAAAGATTTATTAATAAATAGCAGCTAAGCCCCGATAGACAAATATGAAAACTTATGAAAAGTATTGGGGGGTTGGGTTAGGGAATATTTTTATTTTTGTATTAAAAAGAATAAGGTGGGTGGTACCCTCCCCCCAAAATAGTAATTATTCTTCCCAGGACCTATGAGAAGCTTTCCTGAAGAAAAAATCTATCGGTTCAGGAGCTAATGAAATCTAAAGCTTCAGACAAAAAAACCTTACTATTACTACACCCTTCCCTCTATCTCCCTATCTCTTTAAATAAAACCTTTAATTGAAAAATAAAATAGCCTAAAACCATCAAAGTGCTATATGAAGCATACCAAAACAAAAACCTTACAACTGCATCACAAACATTTATGTAAATTTTAAAAATATATTTTTTGTTATAATTTCAGGGGGTTAAAACCCGGGCTAACCTTCCTACTTCGGCAGGGTGATGTCACCCTTTTATGCGAAGTATTCAACCTACCCCACTACCGCCTGTCAGAAGCTAACGCCGCCCAAAACGGTTTTCTATTAGAGCGACGGTATTCTGAGTGAATTAAGTGAAGAGTAGCTTCGCTCCTGTGACTATTTAAAAGTGTCTAAAAAATCAGCCATGTGACGTCATAAAAAAACGAGGGAGTTGAGAGGAGAAGTGGTAAAGAAAAACCCTAAAAAAGAGACGGATAATATCTCATTTTTATGACGTCACATTATTAAGACACATTGCAAAGATACATTAAAGTGAGACTTTTTCTTGGTAAAAAATACATAAACCATGATGTTATAAGTGAGCTTTTTATAACCAAAAATAATGTTAAAAATTATTGTTAGTGAAATAAAAATACATATTAAATGCAAAAAAGTGAAGAAATACAATATTATAAAACATTGAATCAATGTCAATTTTTTGAAAATCAAAATATCTGATTTAATCAAAATCTAAAAAGAACAAAAAATGTCCATTGTAGCGCTTCATTATCAAGCTAACAATAAGTTGTTATACAGCAGAGAGAGAGAGAGGAATAGGATGTTTATTACACTAGTCCCCAAAATTTTATAATAATGTTTTCTTATTCGTTGGCTTTAAAACTTTGGGGACTTTTGATTTTGATTAGTTGCTTTATTAAGCTGTGTGTCCAAACTATTGAACCACTAATTACGTTCTACAGAAGGGATAATTTTGTGTATCATCATTGGGGATGTTCATCAATTTATCAGTAATTGTCCTATCCCTTTAGATCCCTGGTTATATAGTGCAAATGATATACTAATCACATATAGCTTGCGTAGACAGACACTGTAAACAGTCGGACGTACGGACATACTCTATCTATACACTATATGATAGCAGCGCTATTTATAATATTTATGCAATTTCTTGTGCAAATTTCAAGGTCTGTAGGTTGGAAATAGTATTATTAAAATCACTTTTTCTTTTACTTAACTTTTTTCATTCAAATCTTTTTTTTCCACAAATTTAAAGTCTGCAGTTTTTGCAATGAGGGATAAGACAATAAAGAACAAATTGATTTTTATAAATTTATTAATCCTTCATTATTTTTATAAAAATTATCAAAGTAACGAATTAAATCAGTGCTCTTTAAACTTTTGGGTCCAGAATAATTTACAGTCCAATATCGCCTCCCTCCCTTCTAAGTAGGGGCTCTATCCTCCAATACCCACCCTCCTCCCTCTCTTTGTTTGTGTCTAAAATGTTCTAAGATTTTGTGTGAAAAGCATGTTTTTTCTTGTTTAATGGTATCGAAGCTAATCTATAATTAGGATCATGTGCATTATTTTGTCTTGTTATATCTAAAAATCATGTTTCTTTTTACTACTGCGCTACTTATGGACATAATTGTCCTTGCTTTTGAATTATTTAATAAAAAGGCAATAACAAATAATATCTATTTTTTTGTGATTGAAAGAAAAAGTTAAAAATTTGGGAGAAGGTTGAAATATCTCTCATTGCCATACCCCTGTATTGTTTTATTTGGATGCTTCCCCTCAAAGTACATATTCGAACATAGAAACCCCAATATTTTGTTTTATACTTTAGGTTAGGTTATTTTGGGTTATTTTGTAAAAACTACCTCTTTTGTTCTTAATTTATTTTAAGATAATAAAAAGGGGGGTTTCTGCGCTCGCTATGCATTTTTAGGGAAAGTATCTTTTATTTATTTATACCCCTCTGATCTCCATATATGTATATGTTAATAAATTTTGTATAATAAAGAATTGTGAATTTTCAAAACATTTATTTTATTTTTTGCAGCTGTTCTATATTTTATTTTGTCCGTTGTTTAGGTATTAGATGGCAGGGATCTAAAGAGATAAGACAATGGCCGATAAATTGATGTACATACATCCCCATTGATGATTTACAAAATTACTACTTCTGTAGATTAAAATTATTGGTTGTCTATAATGTAATGACATAAGATCGATTTAAATGATCTTACGAAAGTGGCATTAAACCATTTCCCAACCCCCGGATAGGGCATAATCCCAAGAAGGTATTTCTCACGATCAAAAGGGTACATTCAGGGGTGGTTGACAAAACCTAAACAGTTTTTTTTTCTCCATCCAATAATATACAGAACTAATTTTTTGTACGAAGCTAAAGATCTAAAAAAAATTCTGGGATTTACGTTTAGGTAAGCTTTATAAATATCTTGGGTTGGTTTAAGGCTATCTTATTTAAATCTCCAGCCCTCCCTTGGAGGCTAGAGGCGAATAAAAATATATTGTAGAGGAGGCTTAAAAAACCAAAGCAGTTTTAACAGATGTTCAGAGTGAATTACATACTTGATGCTCATTATTAAAAGTAAATTTTCTCAAAAGAAAACTTTAAGCCGTCTACTACTACTTACATATAGACAGACATTTTGAATTATAGGATAGCTTTACTACAAAAGAAAGGATTTAAAAATTCTTATTTGTTTTCTGTATGTGTGTGTGTGTATGTTTGATCGTATTTTTGTGTGTATGTGCATGTGTGTGTGTTTGTGTTTGTGTGTATGTGTGTGTGTGTGTGTGTATGTGTGTTTGTGTGTATGTGTGTGTGTGTGTGTGTATGTGTGTTTGTGTGTATGTGTGTGTGTGTGTGCGTGTCAGAAAAATCAAAGTAAACTTTTATATATCGACTTATTGAACTACTTCCAAGGGAAGCTCTGTTTTGTTTTTATTTTTATGTTTTTCGCAGCATTTATGAGGGAAGAGGTTTACAGAAAATAGCATAAAACCATTCTTGAATATTTGAGGAGCTCCTCTAAATTAGATAGGCTAGTTGTTTGTGAGATCTTAACTGTCAAACAAACAAGATACTTTATGTCCAAAAAAGCAAGAATAAATATCAAAATATCATGAAAACTACATGGTAATACTTATTGAAAAAACATTTTATCTAATTTTATGTTGAATATGATATCAAATACTTTGTTTAGTTCAAACCTACATAAATGTAATCGATTGTATAGAAGGTTTTTGACAGGGTTCGGAAGCCGCGCGTAAGCCGCGTGTAAGCCTCAGTGAAATCATCATTTTATCACTATAAAATTCAGCTGGATGTATAAAACTGCTCTTTAGCAGACAATCCTTCTTTCTGAATTTTTTTTTCTGCTCACAGCCAGGTTTTAAACTGAGGCTTATGCGCGGCTGAGGCGCGGCTTCCGAACCCTGGTTTTTGACGCCATTAGTCTTTAGAAGCTTTAACATATTATACTAATTGGTAATGTATCGCGTTCGAGTCTTGGACCACAGTGAATCATACTAGAGACGTAAAAAAGTACCCTCTACTGATATGTTTGGCGAGTGACATAAATATGAGAGTAGTGAGAATGCCTTAGACGAGCAACTCATTACCATGCACAGTTAGGACTTACAGACAAAGGTTTCAGTTGAAGGGTCTGTTGTGTGTTCTAAATAGAGGTAGAACATTTCTAATAATCTTAAAATCTTAAGGGATAAGACAATGAAAAAAGCAATCCCCAATGATGATATACAAAATTACCCCATTTACATAATAAAGTTATTGATTGAACAACTTGGACAGTAAAGTATCTAAAAAATCAATCAAACCAATCAAAAAGTACATACAGTTTTTGATTCCATAAATAAGATGACCTAGTTAAAAATTTGGGTACCAGTCCAATTTCTCCTCCCTCCCTGCTAAAAAAATCATCAATAATAGTGACCTTTATTCCATTTAAGCTTTAAATCCCCCCCAATCCCACTCCCTTTCCCTCCGCTCTTTAAGCAATCTATACCAAAATGGATGTAGAATATACGTGGATATTATGACATGGGGAAAATTGTCGTTAATTTAGGTTTCTATTTCCGCTATAATTTATTGCTCAGTTCGTTCATCTAGTAGGAGAGGAGGGAATGGGATAAAAAGGGGAACACTATTTTTAGCCGTCTGCAAGTTTCACTTTATTAGAGAACATGAAAATCTGGTGTAATATCCACTTAATAATAAATCCATTTGAATCTACACCCCTTTATTTTATTTCCCATTTAGACTAAGCCCGCTGCAAGATTCACTTTATTACAGAACATGAAAATCTGGTGTAATATCCAAGTAATAATTAATCCATTTCTACTACACCCCTTTATTTTATTTCCCATTTAGACTAAGCCCGCTGCAATTTTCACTTTACTAGAGAACATGAAAATCTGGTGTAATATCCACTTAATAATAAATCCTTTTGAATCTACACCCCTTTATTTTATTTCCCATTTAGACTAACTAACTTCAAACTTATTGTGGTGGTGTTTCTACAGTAAAGCCAATATTTTAAGTATATGGCCTCCTGGATTTAAAGACAATGGTCGATTAATTGTTAAAAACAAATTTTTTCCTTCTGTAGATCATATTTAGTGGTTAAAACATTTAGCCAATCCTCTTAATGAACCAACCAATCAATTCCATTGAAAGTACCCAAAGCTAATGCATAAGAAAACTTTATTAGTATTTGGGGACTAGTGTGATAAACAGCCTAATGTTACCTCCCCTACCTCAATTAAAGCACTCCTAAACATGCCTTATATAGCCCCAACACCTAAATAAAGTAAATTGGTAAATCAAATTCAGTTTAGCTAAGCTTTCTAAAATTATATTTACATCTTTTTTTTATTACTATGGAATAATTTTAAAGTTTTTTTCCAGACATTTTTTGTGGGATAAATTTGACACCCCCTCCTTCATTGTGGCGTTTCCCGTAATTTTACAGTGTGGTAAAGTGTGTTTCCAGCCAAGGATCTAAAAGGACAAGACAATGGCCGATATATTGATGTTAATCCCCAGTGATAATACACAAATTTACCCCGTCAGTAGATTACAATTAGTGGTTGAATCGTTTGGACATTCAACTTAACCCTTAACGGTCGGGGGGGGGGGGGGCGTTGAACGCCCCCCCATCCGGTTTTTTGTATCTCATTTTCTGTGTGTGAAAGATAAAGAGCCCAAACTGCGTGACTTTTTAAGTTTGGGTATGACACATAACTGAGAGTTGGAATTTTTTGAATATCTCCATCCTGGCGGGCACAGGATGCCAGCAAACCTGGCAGGGTCATCCAGGTAAAGAGCAAAAATATTTTTTTGACTTAAACAAAGTATTTTATATTGCCAAAATACTAAAATATCCTCTAGTAGTACATCCTTATATGAAATACAGGTGTTCAAGTCAATTTCAGGTTCCAGGTATGATCCTGCAGGTCCTGATCCTCCAGGTCTCCAGAAATCTTTAAAAGGCTCCTGTGGCCTCAATTTTTGACTTAGAGACTTCACATTTTAAACTTAAGCTTTTCTTACATGTCTACATAACGTATTAAAATTTCATAAAGATCCACCGCCGTTTTCCCGCCGACCGCCGACTGCGGCGGCTGGCAGCTGCCAAGTACAGCTGCGGCCGCTGAAATTTATATTTTGACATTTCAAATATAAAATTTACATAAAGTTAAACATTTTCTGCAAAAAAATTGTTCTTCTAGCTTCAAAAATAAGAAAATTACAGCCGTTTGAAATTTTTAAGTAAAAAAGGACCTAAAAACAAAGGTTGTTAAATAAAAGGGTGAAGGAAGCGAAAATTGACTTTGACTTCCTTAAGGTCGTAAATTCATCATAACACAGGGGACTCGTACAAAAACATTTAGCCCTCTAGCTCTAATAGGAACTGAGATAATATGGGGGGGGCGTTGAACGCCCCCCCCCCCCCGACTGATTAAGGTGCGGCAAGGGGCCCGACTGTTAAGGGTTAATCAACCACCCAATCAAAATTCAATAAAAGTCCCCAGTGTTCTTAAGCCAACGAATAAAAAAACATTATTATAAGACTTTGGGGACTAGTGTAATAAACAGTCCAATGTCCCCTCACTCCCTGGGCAAAGTGTGTTTCCACCACTCCATAACAATTCAACTTTTTTTTCACTTTTGCAAATTCTGACAACTTTACTTTTGCAACTTTTCCCAAGGTTGTTTAGTCAAGGTTTGATTTATTTTTTTGTGTAATTTAAATTAAAAAGCAGTCAGTATAATAAATGTAATAGGAATAGATGTGTAACCCAGACAACTACTTGGTCCCGGTCTTGGGGACATATTTCCTCTGCTAGCAAATTTCTTTCTGCTTTGCTGTGTTAATATTCCCATCGCTATTGGCTGATATTAAAAGACCAAATTGAAAGTCAGCTCAGGATCCACAGGGTGGGTACATATAGTTATTGAACCCCATCCCCTTCTATTGTTTTACTCTTATGCCAGTATAATACATTTGAAGGGCAAAATAGATAATCTCCATACAATTTTGTTTATGTTAGAATATGATTAAATTATCATGTTTGAAACCTATTTACAGGCTAAAGCATAACCCATTTTATGACTATTAACAGCATAAATTCCGACAACTTTACTTTAGCAACTTTTCCTAAGGTTGTTGAGTCAAGGTTTTATAGTTATTTTTTGTGTCATTTGAAACAAGTAGGTAGATAAAATAAAGTACTATTTAATTAAAAGGGAAATAATCGTGTGTCCAATAACCGTCCAAAATCCCCCTTTGATTACAAAATCTTTATCAAATAGTATTAAGTTGTGCATGTTTGTTATTGGTAATCTTACTATAAACATACATATAAAAAAAAACAGACAGATAGACATAAGGACAGAAAAACAGATAAAGAGTGACAAATATAAAATGAATATTTAAAACATTTTTGTACAGTAGACTAAGATTTTTTAAAATTTAGTGACACCTAGGTCACTTTGAATGGTCATCTAATATTGTGACATTTTTTTTCTCCCCAATCACATTATCCCACTCAAAAAGTCATTAAATTTAGGGTCTGTATAGATAAAAAAAAAATAGAGCTGGAAAAAAGCTGGTTGGTTGTTTTCGCCCCCCCCTCTAGTATTTGGTGTGGATATTACAAATTACAATTGTTCTACTTTACAAGAATAATTTGGGGTGAGCGGGTGTTGTGCTCAATCTTTTGCACCAATAATCACTAGAAATATTATTTAAATAAATCCTGTACATTATGACAACCTTGTGATAAGAAAGGGACGAGAAAACTTTTTGCCAATTCTAGTATTTGGTGTGGATATTACAATTGTTCCACTTTACAAAAACAATTTAGGGAAAGGGTGTTGTGTCCAAACTTTTCCACCATTAATCATTATAAATATTATGTTATATTCATCCTCTACATTATAATAACCTTGTGGAAAAGAATGGTATGAGAAAACTTTTTGCCAATTCTAGTTTTTAGTAGATATTACAATTGTTCCACTTCACAAAAACAATTTAAGAGAAAGGGTGTTTTGTCCAAGCATTTCCACCAATAATCATTATAAATATTATTTTATATCAAACCTGTACATTATAATAACCTTGTGCTAAATAAAGGGATGAGAAAACTTTTTGCCAATTCTAGAATTTGATGTAGATATTAGAATTGTTCCACTTTACAAAAATAATTTGGGGGGGAGAGGGTGTTGTTTCCAAATTTTTCCACCAATAATCATTATAAATATTGTTTAAATCAATCCTGTACATTATGAAAACCTTGTGGAAAAGAAAGGGACGAGAAAAAGTTTTTGCCAATTCTAGAATTTTGTGTGGATAGTACAATTGTTCTACTTTACAAAAACAATTTGGGGGGGAGAGGGTGTTTTGTCCAAACTTTTCAACCATTAAGTATCATTAATATTGCAATCCTCTACATTATAATAACCTTGTGGAAAAGAAAGGGACGAGGAAACTTTTTGCCAATTCTAGTATTTGGTGTGGATATTACAATTGTTCCACTTTACAAAAACAATTTGGGGGGAGAGGGTAGGACAAAATATATTTAATATCAAGATTTCTTTAATTTTTTTTAGATGTTATGACCTTATGGTAGCTTTTTTGATCAAATAGGATTGTTCATTCTCTAGATTAAAATTGATTTGTTTAAAAGTTTGGATATTGTTTAATTTTTTGTATGTTGTGGCCTTATTGTAGCTTTTTATAATACATCAAATATGATTGTCCATTTTGTAGATTAAAATTATTGGAATAAACCAATCAATATTCAGTAAAAGTACCCAAGTTATTGAGCTAAGGGTTATACAACTTTAGGCACATTGTAATTTACAGTCTAAAGTCCCCTCCCTCCCTATTAAGCTATCCCCAAAAAAAGTCTAAAGAAGGTTTTAGGCCATTTGAATGTTCTCCCATCCCCTTTAAACTAGGGGTGCATTCTAAAGGATATTTAAAAGCAATATATAGGCCAAAATACTACTAAAATTGCAAAAGATATATGACAAATGACTTTAATATCCTCTGTACTATGTATATATAGAGTTAAGCTAAGCTATACAAGCATAAATATTTTTTATAATGGATATAGATTACATGGATATTGTGAGAAAATATAACATACCCTAAAATAATGTTTCTTACTGCTGGCTAATAATAAAAGCCCCATCCCCATTTCAATTCCCTCTTATGACTTTAACTCATTCCCTTCTCTGACAATTGAAGAAAGAATTGACCATTATCTAAGGACTATATTAGGAACCTAAAAGAACAAAATATCCTTGGTCATAACATCCACATAATCTATATCCATTTGTACATTATAGAGAAAGATTTGTATGTAAAAGCGAGGCTTTTCTATGATTAAGGTAGGTCCGTTCATGCGTATCATATATCTATTATAGTTAATTTATGCATGTTAAAACTTTCCTATCGATTTAAAACTTTGTATGATGATGCATACGATTTAGAATGCATAGCATCTCTATGATCGTTAGTAGAAAGTCCGTACGTTCTACTGGTACCCAAAGTTTTAAGAAAATGTTCTCTTATCTTATTCTTTGGCTCTAAAAATTGGATACTTTTATCATTATAAATTGTTTTAAACTATGAAGTAGTGTCTACACTTTTCAACAAAAAATTTCAATTTATTATTTATCATTTGGGATGCATAACATTTACCATCGTCTTATCCCTTGGAATCCCTGCCATGTACACAGCATACAACCACGCATACAACTATACTTAACAACTGATGGGATCCGGAAATTGAAATTCATCTTGCAAAAATGGATATAGTAAATATATTATACATGGATATATTAACAGGGGAAAATTTTCTGTATATTACATAAGTTCCAAAGTTTTATAATCACTTTTTCTTATTCGTTGGCTCAATAACTATAGGAATTTTGATTGGTTGGTTTATTAAGTTGAGTGTTCAAACGTTTCAACCACTAATTGAACGCTACAGAAGGGGTAGTTTTGTGTATCATCATGGGGGATGTACATAGATCTTTCGGCCATTGTCTTATCCCTTAAGATACCTACATGGATATATTGTCAGGGAAAAATTTGTATATTTTGCCTTCTAATATGGACCTCATTTAATGATCAGTTCCTTCATGCACTAGTAGGAGAGTGGATGGTTGTATCGTTATTTTAGCCAGCAGCAAGCATCACTTTATTAGAGTACATGAAAATCTGGTGCAATATCCATGTAATAATATATCCATTCTTGCACATCGTAAATCTTAAAAATATGCTAGCTTTAACTTTACTCATGGGATATTAAGGGCTAAGATAATGGACAATAAATTTATTTTAAACCCCAATGATGATAATCAAAAGTTGTTAGGCCAACAAAAAGATAACGTTATTTTAAAACTTTGGGGACTCACTCTCTATCTAGCTCTACCAAAGGATATTGGCTGAGAAACGGTTCCATTCTAGAGGAGTATAAGTTTCCTTTTTTGTGAATTGCAATTATTTGTTGAAAAGTTTTTACACTGCTAGTTTAAACCATCTAATCAAAATTTAACGAAATACCCAAAATAATAAATCAAAGAGAGAATAAGACTTTGAGTACCTTAACAACATATTAAAACTATTTATTACAACAATGAAAGCATAAAACCTACAGATATACTGTTTTTAAAAGCGAAGCTTTTCTATAATTAGGGTCGGTCCGTCCGTATGTCCGTACGTCCGTCCGTAACGGATAGCTTTTTTCGTTAATTTAGGTATGTTAGAATTGTCCTATCGATTTCAAATTTTGCATTGAGATTCCTTTAATAGTTAGGTACGATTTAGAAAGCGTAGCAACTCTATAATCATCACCAAAATGTCCGTACGTCCATTTTAAACATGTTGATTTTTTAAATTTTTTAACAACAAATTTTTATGTGATCTAATCATCCGATTGATCTGATTTTTGGTATATTGATTCCTGGGACAACAGAGTATAATGTAATAAGCGAAGCAACTCTATAATCAAGTCCTAGAAATGTAAGTATGTCCATAAACATTATCCTGAATCAAGCAGTTTTTCAACACATTTTACTTACAATTTTGCTTTGACTCTTATACATTTATATTATGATTATTCAGTTCTGACACTATATAAGTGTTAATGTCCGTTTGTCCTACTGTTTAAGTGCTTCGCTTTTATGGATGTTGTCATCCTTGTTTTTATATAGTTTAGGAGTTTTAGAAATATGGTGATTAAGCAAGCTTGGTTGAATGACAATTTATAAGAAGTAGTAAAGCTTTTGGTAATAGTTTTCCAGTATGGCTTTGAAAATAGGCAATATCCGCTATATTAGAACCATCTCTCAGCTTTACTGAAAAATCATGTATAGCATCGTATTACAAACAATTTTCCATGACTATCAAAATGATTTTAAGAATAAAACCAGTTTTGTTAACCCCGAGAACCAGTTTTAATCCAGAGAGGAAATAAAAAGGATTCGGAGCCATAATGGAAGTAAATTATTCACCTTTGTGTATATTCTCCTTGGTGTTTCTCCACTTATTGCAGGGAGGAAGGGGACTTTGGGCTGTTTATTACACTAGTCCCCAAAGTTTTATAATAACCTTTCCTTTCAATGAATTTTGATTGGTTATTTTATTAAGTTGAGTGTTCAAACATTTCACCAACTAATTGTTATCTAAAGAAGGGGTATTTTTGTGTATTATTATTGGAGATGTACAACAATTTATCGACCATTGTCTTATCCCTTTAGATCCCTGACTTAATGTCTCTATAAGAAATACCTTGGGGCCAAAAGATTTTTAGGGAGTTAAATTTACACACCTAAAAGATTTTAAAATTTATCTATTTTAGAATGAATAACAAATACTTATAATAAATTAAGAGGGTGTCTGTCAGTTTATCTGTTTATTTGTTTGTACCACAGGATATCGCTAACCGCTTAACCTTTTCAGGGTTGCTTCTCACGGGTCCTGAGAAGGTTTATAACTATTTTGGAGGAGGGTACCACCACCCTCCCAAGAGAAATCGCCCCTAGAAAAAATCCCCCCCCCCCAATTGTTTTTCTTTTTTAAAAATTTCACTAAAATTTGAAGAAAAAAAAATCCCCCCCCCCCAAAAAAAAAAATTTTTTATTTACTTTTTCGTTTAAAATCTAAAATAATAAAATGGGGCGTAGCCGCTAGTGATATATGCATATATCTATCAATCTATTTTTGGGGGGAAGGAGTGGGTGGAGAATGTGGGGGAATATAGCTCCATTTGCTGAAAAAAAGATTTCTCCAAATTTTTCCAACAAGTTCAGACAGTTATTTTCAATTTGAGTAATGTTTACCTTTACCATAAAGTTAAATTTATTTTGTCTACAACTTTGCGCGGTAATTTTCCTAAAATCAAGGAGTAAACCTCTGAAAACCCTTCCTTATATTCAAACTATTTGCTGCGGCCCTAGGGAAGGATGGAGGATGAAAATAGCCTAAAACCACATAAAAGACATTTAATAAGCTTCCCTAAACAGTACATTACATTCGGACAAGTAATTTCCGAGATCTTTAGCTTCGGGCAAAAAAACCTTCCTACTTTATAATATACTAGGGGAAAATAGCATAAACCCCTCTTAGGACTAGAATATATAATAATAGCTTAAAACCAAAACTGTAACTTATGTAAGCTTCCCTAAATGAAGAACTCAATTGGTTCAGTGGCTATCGAAATTTATCGAAAGCCTCAGACAAAAAAGAATACATATTTCCAGTTTCTGCAGGAAGCTCAGGGGCGTTTTTTTTTGGGGGGGGGGGTAAAAAAATTTTAAGGGGGGGGGTAATTCGTTTTGGGGGGGGGGGGGGTAAAACAGCAAATTTTTTTTACACCCCCCAAAATTTTTACCCTGGGGGTAAAATTTGCTTGGGGGGGGGTAATTACCCCCCCTAAAATCTGTTGGCAGGGGTAAATTTAGAGTACCCCCCCCCCAAAATTTATCCCCAGGGTAAAAATTTTTGGGGGGGTAATTTAAATTTTATTAAATAGATAGTATTAAAAATGCGCGCGAAGCGCGCAAAAATTGTTTTTATTAGAGATTTTTTATTTTGGGGGTGGTATTTACCCCCCCAAAATTGTTTAGGGGGGATAAATACCCCGTCCTAAATGGTTGGGGGTGCCTACGGCACCCCCAGGGTAGGGGTAAAATTTAAATGGGGGGGGTAATCGCCCCATTATGGAGAAAAAAATATTTAAAGGGATTCTTTATTTTTTTTATCCAAGGACGTCTAAGATAGGGGAAATGTAATAATAAGTTTACAATTGAACAAGAATAACAACATCCATTAGAAGCAAAGCACAAAAAATCATCAAATTAATAATCGGAAAAAATAAGTTATAGACCAGATGTTAAGTTGTTATAGCAGAGAAAAGAAAGAGAGAGAATATATAAAAAATCAAAGAAATCTAAAAAATACTTTTTTTTGTCTTATAAAGCATTACTGGCCGACAGATAATTTTAGCTTTTTATTTTTAATATTAGTCAAATCATATTAATAGTGTTACGGACTGGCGTAAGGATAGACGAAGTGAATTTTCAGGTAGCTCCGCTACTAAAAACATATTTACCCCCCCCCCCCTCTTCTTTAGGGATTCATAAGCATCTCATATGATCATTGATCAAATCTAAAAACTAATAACATCGTTTTCTCGTATTCATTCGAATCCGGTGGATAAGAACCAGTTCTCATTCATACGAAAAATCTTTGTCTAGCATCGTATTATATCCAGCTTATATCCAGCTGTGAATATAAAAATGTACAATCATAAGATTAAAACCATTTTTTTTAGCCCGTGCCTTTGGCTAAAAAACTGGTTTTTATTCGTATAATTGTACTTTGTATATCCGCGGAAAGCTGTTTATAATACGATGCGAGAAACAACTAATAAAATATCCTGAATTTAAACAATTTAACGACATTTTAAAATCATATTTTAATTTATTTTCTATAATATGTATTTCTTCTCTATCTATCTATCTATCTTACTATCTACATAAACCATTTTTTTCTATTTCCTTTACATGTTGCATGTATTACAAGGAGGGAGAGGATAATGGACTGTAAATTATACTGGTACTTAAGGTTTTATGTCCAAGTACTATTATTCGTTACTTGAATCTTGAATGGTTGGTTAAAACAAGCAGTATTTAACAATTTTAATCTATAGAAGGGGTAATTTTATTTTTCAAAATTGGGTAATTGACCTATCCATTGTCTTATCCCTTAATATCCCTGATGTGTATTGCATGCGAGTCCCCAATTCATATCTCCGCCACTGATGAAACCAGGGAGGGAGGGAGGGGACATTGGGCTCTTTATTATTTCCCCAGTCCCCAAAGTTTTATAATAATGTTTTCTTATTAGATGTCTCAACATCTTTAGGGACTTAAGTTGATTGTTCAAACATTTCAATTCTAAATTACATGTAATCTATAGAAGGGGGTAATTTTGTTTATCATCATTGGGGACAATACATTAATTTATTGGCCATTGTCTTATCCCTTTATATCCCTGGTAGGAAACACTATCAGTTTTCCTGACTAATGGCCCATGCAAAATTGAATTGTGGGTGCTACAAAAATGTTGATACAGCCGTATGATTGTCTAAAAGTTTAATCCTATTTCGTGGGGGTGGTAGTTTTTTTCCTCTCACCTTAGTTAATCCATAAGATAATAAGTGGTAATAAATTAATATACATCCCCAATGATTATATTAAAATTTCCCCTTTTGTAGTTTAAATTTTTGGTTGAAAAGGTTGGTCACAAACAACTAGTTTGGAACCAGCCACACAAAATTCAATAAAAGTTCCAAAAGTTTTAAAGCCAACATATAAGATAATGTAACGTGCATAATTAAAGACTTTGGGGATTAGTGTAACAAACAGCCCAATGTCCTCCTCTCTCTGATATATTAACTAAAATGTACTAACCCTCCCCATAATAAAGGTGCAATTAAACAAATTGTTTTCGTTTAATTCTCTCTTTCTTTCAAGAGCACTACAGCTGAAGACCTAGCCCTTGTGGAGAATTTTGTTGCTGTATTTTATATAAATTAGCTGGAATTGTATCACCCCTTCCCATAAAAGAGGTGCAATTAAACAAATTGTTTTCGTTTAATTCTTACTTTCTAATAATCATAAAAATTGTATGTTTCATTTTTTTTAGAAAACTTCACTATAATAAGTATGTACGTTTGTATTACATATGTATATTTTTATTGAAAAATTGTTTAATAGCTCAAATCTAATAATAAGCTTACACATAAATCAAAGCTCATTTAATTGGATATTGAATAACCAGACAAAGTATAATAGCGGCTAAGCATTAAGGAGCCTCTAGGGGCCCTTCAATGAAAGGGGGGAGGAGTCAGATTAACCTCATATAGCTAATACCATATCCATCAGTTAGCGAGATCTTTTGTTTAGACACACAGGCAGACATTCACTTCACCCCAACCCCACTTTATATTAGAGTAATAGTTATATATTAACCCATTAGTGCCGAGCGCCACTTTTATGGGCCGATCGAGCTGTAAGTTTCAGGGAAGCTTTATAATGGTCAAAACGGAATTCGTATTTTTTTGTTTTGCTCTAGTGGCGTGCACAGGAAAGTTGCAAAAAAACCCGGTTCGGCTTGGCCATAAATACCAACCAGGCATTAACACCCGTTTTTGGTGCTTTCCCCCAGTTTTAAAACCCGGTTGACCTGTATAAACCCGGTTATTTTGACCAAAAATCGAAAAATGTAATTTTTGAACGCCAAAAGTGAGATGAACACTTTTTAGAACTTTGATACGATCCGTAATTGAAAACTACACAACCTCATGTAATCTAAAGAGCTACAAGTATAATACGAAGCGATTTATTTCAAATTTAGTGTTTCGGCTACAGGTGCCGCCGTTTTCGGGTAAAAAAACCCGTTGCTCGAAGTTTTAAAAGACACACACTACAAAAAAAGAACATATAAAATTTGGGTGTTACATATCAGAAAACGAGCATAAAACTATTGGAAGACACCTATAGAGATTACTAGGGTTATTAGGGTGGCTCAAACCCTTACTAATGACGTAAACTGTTATTTTATTGGTTGAAAAGTTAAAACCGGGTAATAAAAACCGAAACCGAGCCGGGTTTTAAAATTTTCGGGTATTTATGGCCAAGCCGAACCGGGTCATAATAGGGCGTAAAAAAACGATAAAAAAATCATATAAAAAATTATAATTTGAATAAAACGAATTCACAAATAGATGTACTTGTCAATAAACATTAGATTTTACAAAAAAATTCAGCGACTTTACTATAAAAACAAAAAAGTTAGAAGGGGTATTTTGAATTTTCATGATTTTCAAATTTTGTTGAGCTATACCAGCAAACGGAAGTAAGCTAAACTGCCTGCTCCAGGGGGAAATGAAAGTCAGGGTAGTAGAGGGGGGATTCATTCTGAGAATGATGCAATTATGAAGCCGGAAACCGGTTTTTTTTCCATTTTTCGGAACCGGGTTTTAGTGCCCGGTTCGGCACTAATGGGTTAAGTAAATTTTAAACCCTTTTTGTCTAACATGAGAAAATAGCAGGTGAACGTATATTCATAAAATTAGGCATATGTACATTAAGATATATAAGTTTTCCGGAATTTTAAAGTTAGGGTGAGATTTGAAATCTGCATCAAATTTTGAGGATTTTTTATAAAATTCGTTTTTTCTATAATTCTTTATCTAAAAGCGGAAATGCAATTTAAGTTAATTAATTTTGGCATCTGTGATTGGTAGATTTAAAAAATCCGCGCTCTGATTGGATGGCGTACATCATTCAACCAATTGGAGCGCAGGTAGTTTAAAATCCACCTATCCTATTGGTCAAAATTAATTAACTTAAAATGCATTTCCGCTTTTAGATAAAGAATTATACAAAAAACGAATTTTATAAAAAATCCTTAAAATTTGATGCAGATTTCAAATCTCACCCTAACATTAAAATTCCGGAAAACTTATATATCTTAATGTACATATACTTAAGTAGCGTAGCTACGCTTTGACACTTTTTGGCAGTTGGTCCGTTTGTCGTTTTATAAGTAATGAAGTTGCTTAATCGTTAAAGGAATTTTTAATGATCCAATAAAAGTGTTAAAATATTCAATGATAATCAGGAAAGGAGGTGTCCTATTGGATTGTTAATTAAATTGTTACCCAAAATAAAACTTTGGGTACACTTATCAAGTCTATATTGTTTAGTTTAGGTTTATGTAAACTAATAGTTTTAATTTAAAGTGGCCATAATTTTGTTTATCATCATTGGGTATGTACATCAATATATAGTCCTTTGTCTTACCCCTTAAGATCCTTGCATTGCATACTCAGCTTTTATTGATGTTGTCATCCTTGTTTTTGTATTTTGTAGTATTAAAATTTACTGCAATATCATTTACATGAAACTATAGACATAACAAGGATGACAATTCCATGAAAGCGAAGCTTTTAAATTGTAGGACAAACAAACATTAACTCTTGTAGAGTGTCAAACTTGATAAGCAGAACATTAATTTGAAAGTCTTAAGTCTTACTTTAAGGCTTTGGTTATAGAGACGCTTCAATTATAATAGTGTACCTTGAATCATTTTTAAAAACATCAGATGAAAAGGATAATTATTTCATGCAAATAGTTGTTTTCAAAAAAAGTTGAAAATTAGCAAGTTTAATGTAGAGGTACTGACTTTCTCTAAACGATTATAGAGTTGCTAAGCTTTATAAATCGTACCTAACTGTTAAAAGAAATCATAATACTAAGTTTTAAATCTATAGGATAATTCTAACATGTCTAAATTAACAAAAAGAGCTAACAATTCGGACGGACGGACGGGCTGAACAACCCTAATTATAGAATCTTCGCCTATAAAAAAAATACATTAGTTGACTCAACAAAATATTGTTTTTTGATATCAAAATAAAATGATCAGCAATTCTATGAAAATAAATATCAGCAAACTCTTAAGTTTAGTTTTAAATATTTTTTACAGGTGTCTCATTATTGAAGAATAGTTTGCATTCAAATTTTGACTTTCCAATAAAAAATACATACAATTATTTTAATAAAATTTTTATATTTTCAATATGATTTTTATATAATTTTTATATTTTTAATATAATTTTCAAGTGTACCCAGTTCTGTCTTAAGCTTATCAAACTCAGTATTAAGTAGTTTAGTCGTTTTGTCCTTAAATTTTTGTTTGTCGCTGGCTTGAACAAATTCAGCCGATTCTTTGAGTAGTTTTCATTTAGAAATTTTGTTGGAGCTATCAATATTTAGATTGTTTAAGTTCCTTCTAAGTCTAATTTAATAATGTGCTTGTAAAGATCATTGGCAGAATATTTACAATATAGCTTTGAAACCGATAAATATCCGCTGGATTAGAACTGGTTCTCAATCATACTGAACAATCAATTTTACAGCCAAATAATAATTCCACAAATAATAAAATAAAAATTCTATATTAATACCAATTTGGTTAGCCCGAACCTTTAGCCCCTTGAGGCTAACAAAACTGGTCCTAATTTCAAAATGTTTAATTTTAACATCTGCGGAAAGCTGTCTATAACACTCAACTAAATATTTATGTATGGTATCAAAATAAAATAATCAGCATTTTTATAAACATAAATATCAGCAAACTTTAAAGTTTAGTTTTAAATATTTTTTATAGATGTCTTAATTTTGAAGAATAGTTTGCATTTAAATTTTAAATATTGCATTAAAAATAAATACATTCATTATAATTATATTTTTTTGATAAAAATTTATTAGTTATTAAGTATTTTTAGTATTAGTGTAAGATTGTAAAACTTTTAAAAAGTATTTTGCCATAGATAGATTTTTGTAATGTTTGGCAGTAAAGCATTGTCAAGGAATTTAGTTTCATTTAGAATATTTGTTGGAGCTATCAATTTTTAAATTGTTAAAGTTCTTTTTAAGTCTATAAAGAGTGAAGTTTCGTTTAGAATGTGCTTGTAGAGAGCATTGGCAGAATATTTCCAGTATAGCTTTGAAACAGATTAAAATCCGCTTGATTGGAACTAGTTCTAAGCCATACTGAAAAATTATGTATCATATCGTATTATAGCCAGTTTTCTAGGAATGTTAAAATAAAATCATAAAATTAATACCAATTTTGTTAGTTATAATTTTTTATTTTAATATCCACGGAAAGCTGTTTATGATACGGTGTCATAAAAAAATATTACCTACTCAACAAAATATTGATATATGATATCAAAATAAAATGATCAGCAATTTTATAAACATAAATATCAGCAAACTCTAAAATTTAGTTTTAAATTTGCATTACAGATGTCTCATTATTGAAGAATAGTTAGCATTTAAATTTTTATTTTGAAATCAAAAGTAAATACAATTATTTTAAATATAATTTTTCTTTTTTATTTGTTGTTATTAAAGTATTTTTAAAACAGTATTAGTCTAAGATTGTAAAACTTGTTTGAAAATATTTTATAAGTATCAGCAACTTACCTAGTAATAAGTTGTGTGTCCAGAGTTTTGATTCCAGAGCAAACTGTTGATCTAAATTAAATTTTTGTAATGTTTGGCAGATAAGCCATTTCAAGTAAGATTTTCTATTTTAGCTTATTTTTGTTGGAGCTATCAATTTTTAAATTGTTAAGGTGGAGTCTATAGGGAGTGGAGTTTCTTTTTAAATGTGCTTGTAGAGAGCAGTGGCAGAATGATTCCAGTATGGCTTTGAAACCGAATAATATCTGCTTAATCAAAACTAGTTCTAAGCCATAATGAAAAATTATGTATCATATTTTAACCAGTTTTCAACGAATATTAAAACAAAATCATAAAATTAATGCTAGTGTTGTTAGTTATAATTTTTCATTTTAATATCCAAGGAAAGCTATCTATTATACGATGCAATAAAAAAATATTATTTACTCAACAAATTATTTATGTACAGGGTGTTTCAAGATAAATGTCTTTTTTAAAATCTTAACCCTTAACGGTCGGGGGGGGGGGGGGCGTTGAACGCCTCCCCATCCGGTTTTTTCTATCTCATTTTCTGTGTGTGAAAGATAAAGAGCCCAAACTGCTTGACTTTTTAAGTGTGGGTATGAGACATAACTGAGAGTTGAAATTTTTTGAATATCTCCATCCTGGCGGGCACAGGATGCCAGCAAACCTGGCAGGGTCATCCAGGTAAAGAGCAAAAATATTTTTTTAGACTTAAACAAAGCATTTTATCTTACCAAAATACTAAAATATCCTCTAGTAGTACATCCTCATATTAAATACAGGTGTTCAAGTCAATTTTAGGTTCCAGGTATGATCCTGCAGGTCCTGATCCTCCAGGTCTCCAGAAATCTTTAAAAGGCTCCTGTGGCCGCAATTTTTGACTTAGAGACTTCAAATTTCAAACTTAAGCTTTTCTTACATGTCTACATAATGTATTAAAATTTCATAAAGATCCGCCACCGTTTTCCCGCCGACCGCCGACTGCGGCGGCTGGCAGCTACCAAGTACAGCTGCGGCTGCTGAAATTATCAATGATGTGTCTACTACATATTTAAAATATTAAGTATTCCAAACCCTAAACGTATCGTATTTCGAGAAAAATCAAAAGGGAATTTAGAGACATGATAATATTGAAATTGGGGAATATTAATTAACGTCGCCAAGAATTCTATTTCAAGAATATGATATATATTCCCCTCTCCGTTCGTTCACAAATAGCTCCCTATTTATATTTTTCTAAATATTCAAATTTCTTAATATTTATTTACGAAGTGCTTCGTAAATAAATACTAGATTTTGAAAAATAATAAATTTTTACGTTGTATATTTCTATTTCTGAAATAAATCACGCAATCTTAAATGAAGTATGTTCGTTAAACAATTCCGAAATAAAATTTACTAAATATATTAGACTTTTAGGTTCTTTTTAGATAGATAGATAAACCCATAGATAGATAGAATCGAATAAAAAGAAATAGCCTGAAACCTGTCCATACAACAATACTTAGCTTCCCTAACAATTTAATATTGAGTAGTTAAGCAATTAAGAGAGAGAGAGAGAAAGAGAGAATATGAGAGAGAACGAGAGAGAGAGAGAGAAAGAGAGAGTCAGAGAAAGAGAGAGAATGAGAGAAAGAGAGAGAAAGAAAGAGAGAGAGAGAGAGAGAGAAAGAGAGAGAGAGAGAGAGAGAGAGAGAGAATAACATAAAGAGAGAAAGAGAGAGAGAGAGAGAGAGAGAGAGAGAGAGAATAAGAGAAAGATAGATTCAGAGAGAGAGAGAGTAAGAGAGAGAGAGAGAAAGAGACAGACAGAGAGAGATAGAGAGAGAGTCAGAGAGAAAGAGACAGACAGAGAGAGAGAGAGATAATAAGAGAAAGAGAGAGTCAGAGAGAGAGAGAGAGAGAATAACATAAAGAGAGAAAGAGGGAGAGAGAGTTAGAAGGAAAGAGAGAGAGAGAGATAGAGAGAGAGAGTTAGCATAACTTTTGACGGAGAAACTCACACACCCCTAAACTATATTAACCAATAGAAAATTTCAGCGGTAAACAAATTAACCAATGACAGATGAGCATTCATATAGGCGCTAAATAAAAAAATATTAGATTTTTGCATTTTAAAGAAATTTATAAACCATACGAACTTACGAAGGAAAAAAATGATATTTAGCGTGATTTTTTTCAACTTTTATAGAAAAGCAAAGTTGTTAGGAATTGCTTAGAGTACAACATATAAAAAAATTAGCCTTCTAGGATCATTGGTTATTGTTTTATCTCTTACGTAAGTTGGTCAAAAATTGATTTTTTTAAATGTTAAGGTAGGGTACTGTGCTTTTTTTCTTCTTAAAATTTTCATAGCCTTCGATTTTTTTAAAAACTATATTTTTATGTTTGGTTATCATATACCATCAGAGGAAATCAATTTGGGCAGGTTTTAGGCTAGATTTAAATTTTTGGACAAAAAAATATGCGATTTTAGGTACATCAATTTTCAAGCCCAAATAAACCGGTTTTAAAATGATTTTTTCAAAACAAAATATAAAAGCAAAGTTGTTAAGCATGAAAAAATCTCTAACATATTAAAAAATTAGCCAGATAGCTCGATTTTTGCTCGTTTTATGATAAAATGAAGGTTTTTTATTTTTTATATAAAACAGGCGCAACTTGTTACCATGCACAGTTGGGACTTCTCAGAAAAAGGTCATGCACCACAGAGAGTTGGTTGTCTGATGGATGTTACTTAACCTAATATTGTTTGGACAGAGAAGGGTGCGTTAAAGTCATCCTTAGTTCTCCTGGATTGCTGGACCAGGACCTGGACAGTACATCAAGTTGATAAGGTCCTTGACTGTAATTCCGCCCGTACGAGGTAATTACGAGGTAAACCAAAGTCTCTAAAGTTTATAATAACATTTTCTTTTCGTTAGCTTAGCAACTTTGGGGACTTTTAATGAATTGGGTGATTGGTTGGGTGATTAAATTGAGTGTCCATCTGTTTCAACCACTATTTGTTATCTACATTTTGTATCATAAATTGGGATATTCATCAATTTATCGGCCATTGTCTCATCTCTTTAGATCCCTCGTTATATTATAACAATTTGTTATACAAAAACCTTTAAATAGCATCTTATGTTATATTTATAGCAGCAAAACTACTCTAGAGATAACTTGGTGCGTCTGTCCATCTGTATGGCTAAGGGGAAACATGAATTTCTTGACTACTATTTAATGTAGAAAGCTAAAATTTTTGGTGAAAACTTGTAAGACCTATGCACATCAAGGCTACATTTGTCTTTCCTTATTATATTATACCAGGGAGGGAGACGACATTGGGCTGTTTATTACACTTGTCCACAAAGTTTTTTTGTCTAACAACTTTGGGGACTTTCAAAGAATAATGATTGGTTAGTTCAATAAGTGTCCTAACGTTTCAACTACTAATTGTAATCTATAGAAGGGGTAATTTTGTGTATCATCTTTGGGGTTGTACATCAATATATCTGCCATTATCTTATCCCTTTAGAGCCCTCGTTAAATTATAACAATTTGTTATGAAAAAATCTTTAAATATCATTTAATGTTATATTTTTTTTAGCAAAGCTACTCTAGAAATAACTTGGTGCGTCTGTCCATCTGTATGGCTAAGGGGAAACATAAATTTCCTGACTACTATTTAAAATGGAAAGCTAAAATTTTTGGTGAAAACTTGTAAGACCTATGCACATCAAGGCTACATACATCTTCCCTTATTATATTATACCAGGGAGGGAGACGACATTGGGCTGTTTATTACACTTGTCCACAAAGTTTTTTTGTCGAACAACTTTGGGGACTTTTGAAGAATAATGGTTGGTTAGTTCAATAAGTGTCTTAACGTTTCAACCACCAATTGTAATCTACAGAAGGGGTAATTTTGTGTATCATCTTTGGGGTTGTACATCAATATATCTGCCATTGTCATATCCCTTTAGATCTCATACATGCTCCATTATTACATTATACTGTTTAAATTTCTTTCTTGAAAACCTTTTTTTAGACAAGATTTTTTTCTAATTCTGTCTGCACGGTCATCAGTTTGTAATTTGGATGGGTTAGAATTGTTCTATTGTTTTCAAACTTTGCATGATGATTCCAATAACAGTTAGGTACGATTTAGAAAGCATAGCAACTCTATGAAAATCCGAATGTCCATTTAAAATAGGGTGATTTTTAACGTTTTTTTGCAACATTTTTTTGTGTGATATTCATCTGAATTTTGGAATATTGATTCCTATGACAACAATGTTCAAAATCTCTATTAAAATAATTATGTATTATATAAATCCTGGGCAGGCTTTTAACCTCTCCTGGTTTGATTGTAGAGAGGGGGGGGGGGGGAGGGTAGTTTAACCCCAATTTTTAAAAATCAAGTACAGATTAACTCATAACCATTAAATAAAAATAAATGGGCGGAGACAATAGTCTATGACCGTATTCTAATAGAGATTAATACCTGACCGTTTCGTTTTTTAGGAAATAAATGGGCGGAGATTAATGTCCGTTTTAATATGGGGCGGGGATTAACACACATTCCAATGACCGTTAAGATACACTCATGACCGTTTTAACCACGGCAATTTCAAATAAATATTTGGCAGGGAGGAAGTGGACATTGGGCTGTTTATTACACTAGTCTCTAGGGTTTTAAATTTCTTATTCGTTGGCTTAACAACTTTGGGAATTTTGATTGGTTCATTTAGTTGTGTCAAAACGTTTCAACCACTAACTGTGATCTACATTAGGGATGTGTGTTAATTTAAAGGCCATCGTCATATTCCTTCTGATCCCTGATTTATATAAATAGATTTATCACTGAAAGTGTATTAATGATAAACCCCCATGTCTGTTTGTTAATTTCTTTAGGTCCTTATTCATATTTATAGAAATGATAAGTAAAGGAGGATGGGGGGGTGTATTTGTGCTTAACAGGTACTTTGTGTGAAAGCACCCATCAATTTCCCTAACTAAGAAACATCATTTTAAAGATATTTCAGTTATTAATTTATAGTCCCAGACTTTTATACTTTTAGGTTAGGAAGGGATCTAAAAGGATAAGACAATGGCTGTTAAATTATGTACATCCCAACCAATTAAAATTCAGGAAAAGTCCCCAAAGTTGTTAAGCCAACAAATAAGAAAATGCTTTTTATAAAACTTTGGGGACATGTGATATAAATAGCCCATTGTTCCCTTTCTCTAATATTTACTTTCAATTTTAGGATTTGATTATAATACTTTACCTTGTTGTACTAAGAATCATTATTTAAAAAATCAGATGAATAAGATAATTATGTCATACAAAATTGTTTTGTCAAAGTGTCAAGAAAATCAGCATGTTTTAAATGGATATACGGACTTTCTGGTAACGATTATAGTGTTGCTATGCTTTCTAAATTGTACCTAACTGTCATAGGAATCATCATGCACAGTTTGAAATCATTAGGACAATTCTAACATGCCTAAATTAACGAAAAGAACCAACAAAAGAGAAAGAGAGAGAAAGAAAGAGAAAAAGAGATAAAATGAATATAAAAGATAAAGAAAGAAAACACTTGATTATACAGATGCTTCGCTTATAATATTGAACATTGTTTGAATTTTTGAAAAGGAACCAGCATGTTTTTAAATGGATGTGATTCTGGTAATGATTATAGAGTTGCTACACTTCATAAATTATACCTAACTATTATTGGAATCATCATGTAAAGTTTAAAATCGATAGTATAATTGTAACATGTCTATTTTAGTTATCATTTCACAAATAAAAAATTTGGCAAAAAGTAAAATCATCATGTTTTAAATGGACATACGGACATTCTGGTAACGATTATAGAGTTTCTAACAAGGCCAATAAAATCTAAAATATTACATTTATATAGTTCATAGAAGCGAAGCTCCTCTATAATTAGGTTTAGCCAGTTAATCATTAAACAGCTTCCTTAAAATTAAGTTATCCATCTTAGGTAAGCTTCATATAGGTCCCCGTATAGTTTAAGGGAAACCATAAGGGATAAGACAATGAGCGATAAATTTATTTACATCCCCAAAGATTGATGCTCAACTTAATGAACAAACCATTAAAGTCCCCAAAGTTGTTAAGCCAATGAATAAGTAAACGTTATCATAAAACTTTGAATTGACAAAATTGTCCTATAGGAAGAATTATTAGGGGGGGGGGATGTATGAAGTGAGAGAGAGTGAGTGTTTATTTAACTCCTCCCCCCCCCCCCCAAGAAATGCTAAGATTGCATTCCTAAGATACAGGGATAGAGCAATAATTCAGACCAGAAAATTGTAGACTGATCATTAATGATATTGTCTTCCTATTGAAAACTTCGGATCATGTAACTTGTAGATGCAGCGCTGCACTTACAAGTAACATGTTGTTAAGCCATCAAATAAGAAAATATTATAAAACTTTTGGGATTAGTGTAATAAACATCCCATTGTCCCCTATCTCTTTGAACTTTGAAAAGTATATTTGATGAAAATCTTCGTAAAAAAATCCGACATAAATCTTTAATAGTAACCTTTTTATAGACGAATGTTAGGAGTTATACATTATAGAATTGTAGAATAGCTTTGCTATTAAAAAGTTAAGTAGTATGTAGTTGAAATATTGAGAAGATAAATAATATCAATGGTCAGGTTTTAAGCTAGTTTCTCTATAAAATATAAGATATCCCTAGGAACATGGGACGAAGCTACTAGTAAGTTAGAAAGTTTCCCCTCCTTCCCCTAACAAAAGTTACAAGAAACAAAATCCTTTTAAGTTTTGCTCACTAATTGTTTTCCCCTTTTTTAGTGGCACAGCTGCTCTATAACTAGGTTAGGTCAGTCTAAAAGTCAAAATATCTTGCAATCAATATTAAGAAAAATCAGGGTTCTTAAGAGATAAGACAATGGCCAATAAATTGATGTACATCCTCAACAATGATACACAAAATTACCTTCTATGAATATGTCACTCTCTAGATTAAATAACTTAAACTACAATACACAAATAATCTTGTTGTATGTATTTCTATCAATGATTTTGGATCTAGTCAACCTTGTTTTTATTATTGCATGAAAGGATGGGGGAGGGGAGGGGAGGTCATGTTATAATTATCAAATTACAATATGACGTCTATTTGGGGGGGGGGGGAATGACATGTATACACGGGTCATTTAATGTGATTTAGATGTACACTTGTACATTTAAATTATGCTTATTTTGATATTCCGACCATAAACACCAAAAATAGAAAGACAGAAGGACATTTCAAAATATAGAGTAGCTTCGAAAGTTTGGAAAGTCAACTCCTAAGTCTAACCCAGAAGAATGAAGGGATAATAAATAAAAGTAAAAGTTTTCCTCCCCCACAATCTACAATACAAAGTAGAATGATGTCTGTCTGTCTGTCCCTTAAGATCTTTGTAACTGCTGGATTCTACTCTTCAGGGAATATACCTACTGGTCCTGTGGTGGTTATAGGCTATTTGTATTGTGTGGGGGGGGGGGGACACCATCAACAACCCCCAAAACCTATGTGATATTTTGTTAGCAGAACTAATCAGGGCAAGTTCCAACCTTCTCCCAATCACACCTAACACATGTTTTTGTAGTTTTACAATATACATATACTAGCGGTTACGCCCCTAGAAGCCTCTAGGGGTACTTAAGGTAGAAGGGGAAAAAGTCGACCTCATCCCATTTTAATATTAAGTTTTGAAAGAGTAAAAAAATAATATTTTGGGGGGGAAGTTTAAAACCTTCCCAGGACCTGTAAGAAGCTTTACTGTAAAAGAGAACAATACCGGTTCAGCGGTTAGCGAGATCCTTCGGGACAGACAAAAACGCTTACTACTTTATATAATAGGATAATTAAAAATACTGCTCCCCCCCCTCCAATTATTTATCATTACTTTTTACACTATCTACTTTGAGAAAATTACAAGGATAACAACATCCATAAAAGCGAAGCTCTAAAATGGAATGACTGATATTAACTTTTGTAGAGTGTCAGAACAAATTAAGCATAATATTTTTGGATTATTTTTGACAAAATTATACGTTATTTTTTTTGTAAAACTGTTAAATACAGAATAATGTTAAAAGGACAGACCTACCGACCCTAAGTATAGAAAAGCCCTGCTTTATAAAAAGTAAGGTTGGACCCCTTGCTCATATCAAAACCTCAACTTCCTGTTGTTGTATTAGTAAAGAAATATGGGAGGGATATTAAATTAATCTAATGATTTTATAAGTTTAAATTTTTAAAAGCGAAGCTTTTCTATAATTAGGGTTGAACCGTACGTCCGTCCGTCCGTACGTCTGAGATGGATAGCTTTTTTCATTAATCAAAATCAGAAATCAAAATACCAAAAATCAGATCAATCAGATGATTAGATCACATAAAAATTTGTTGTTAAAAAAGTAAAAAAATCAACATGGTTAAAATGGACGTACGGACATTTTGGTAATGATTATAGAGTTGCTACGCTTTCTAAATCGTACCTAACTACTAAAGTTATCACCATGATTATTTTTCCATGCTTCTTAGTTAGTTTAATATAATTTCTTGTATTCATTCGAATCCGGTGGATAGGAACCGGTTCTCATCCATACGAAAAAACTATGTCTAGCATCGTATTATATCCAGTTTTCTACGAATATAGAAATGTACAATCATAAGATTAAAAGTAGCCCCGAGTTTTAATCTTATAATTGTACATTCTATAACCGCGGAAAGCCGTTTATAATACGATACGAGAAATAACTATTATTGTTCATTTTCTTTAAAGACAAAATTATTTTCATATAATTTAATATAATGTTAAACATCAGTTGATTTTTAAAAGCGAAGCTTTTCTATAATTAGAATCGGTCCATTTGTCCGAGACAGATAGCTTTTTCCGTTAATTTAGGCATGTTAGAATTGTCCTATATATTTCTTGCATGGTGATTTCTGTAGTAGTTAGTTAAGATTGAGAAACTCTATAATCATTACCAGAATGTAAGTACGTCCATTTCAAACATGTTAATTCTTCTACTTTTTAACAACAAATGTGATTTAATTATACGATTGATCTGATTTTTGGTATAATGATTCCTGGGACAACAAAGTACAATATTATAAGAGAAACAACACTATAATGAGGTCCTCCTAAAAATCTGAGTATGTCTATAAACATTATCCTGTATCAAACAGTTTTTCAACAAATTTAATTACAATTTTGCTTTTACTCTTATACATTTATACTCTGATTATTCAGTTCTGACACTATATCAGTGTTAATGTCCGTTTGTCCTACACTTTCAGTGCTTCGCTTTTGTGGATGTTGTCATCCTTGTTTCTATATATAATTTTGTTTGTCCATAAAGCCCATAACAGATTAATTTTTAGGGTGATAGACACGTCCTTCTTGTTTCAAGCCTTTTATAATGACTCATATAACATTTCAGCTTTTTAATTTGAATTTAGGTTGCAATTACGCAGCAGTCTAAGTAATGATTTCTCCCTTCCCCTTCCCTTCCCTACCCCATCCCCTCCCCTCCTAATGAATTATCGAACTAACCACCAAGGGAGTTCACTGTTAGCAATCTAAATAGACCACTATTTCTCCCTTGTCATAATATCCACGTATATATCCTTTTCTACAATAGGCAAATGTATGTGTGATTGTCCAATAAGATCTCATAATTGTCTAGACCCTGCAATAAATTTGTCAGTACTATGTCAACATAAGTACCTATGTAGTTATATTATAAAAAAGTTAATATGTCAATATTATCTTTATATTCTTTTAAAACAGCCTAAATCAAAAGTGCGACCAACCGAAATCAGTTGGTTTAAGAGAACACCAACAAAGTTCAAGAAAAAGGATAAAAATCTAGAATCCAAATGGATAAGTCAATGGCCGAACAATTGATTTACATCCCCAATCATGATATACAAAATTTTCCCTTCTGTAGATTACAATTGGTGTTTAAAACATTTTGACACTAAATTAAATGAATCAACCAATCAAAATTCAATTTATTGTTTAGGTCTTGGGATGTTTTGAAGCAATTTTCTGATTTCCCTAGCTTCAAAATACAAATGAGAAAGATTTCTAGTTTCTACAATAAGAAGAGGCGCTAACATTTAGAAAAATTAGAACTAATACAAGAATGACAACATATATCAAAGCGAACCTCTGTAATGGTAGGACAAATAAACTTTATAATTATTTGTAAGTTGTAGAGTGTTAGAACTGAGGGCAGAATATAAATAGATATAAGGACATATAAGATTTTTAGGACTTGATTAGGGAGATGCTTCGCTTATAACATTACTAATATTATGCATGGTTAAAAACTTAAACATTTTAATAGATATTGAAAACAGAAATATACTTTTAATTTTTCATGACTCTATACATGTTTTTTTTATTATCTTTGTCTTAAGATGTATTATGTGTTAAACTTATAATTATTAAACTTTAAAAATTGTAATTTACAGAAGGGGTTGTGTATGATCATTGGGGATGTGAATCAATTTATCTGCCATTGTCTTATCCCTTTAGATCTCATATAAAGAATACAGGACTACAGCCCCTCCACCCCCCCCCCCCATCTAAGGTAATATGATATGAGTTGTCCATCTGAAGTCTATTATTAGGTTTTTTTTTTTTTTTTTGGGGGGGGGGGGAGGGGGGAGGCTTATGTTCATCATAGCTTAGACATTTTAAAGGCGAGGCTTTTCTATAATTAGGGTTGGTCCTTCCATCCGTCACAAATGGATAGCTTTTTTTGTTAATTTAGGCATGTTTGAGATATCAAGCAGTTTTTTAACAAATTGACTTACAATTTTGCTTCGACTCTTCTGACACTATACAAGTGTTAATATCCGTTTGTCCTACTGTATCAGTGCTTCGCTTTTATGGATCTTGTAATCCTTTCTAAAATTTTCCATGACTGAGTATATACATGTCATACATACATTTCCCCCCCCCCCCATAAAATGGGATTATCATCATCATAAATAATTAATGGGGGGTGGGGGGAAAGAAAGGAAGGGGTTGAACATAGGAATAGTGTGATCAACAGCTCATTGTCCCCTCCCTCCCTGGATATTAATTTTTCCGCCTCCCTTTTTATGTTTTAGGTTATGTCAGTCTAAAAGTCAAAATATCTTGCAATAAAAATTAAAAGTAAGAAAAATCAGGGATCTTAAGAGATAAGACAATAGCCAATAAATTGATGTACATCCCCAACAATGATACAAAATATGGTTCTGATATCACAAAAACCAATCAACCAATATTATTTTTTTTTATAATTCATTCTATAAAAATAAAAAACTCATCAATATTTAATTTTTAAAAAAAATTTGTATAAAAAGTAAAAAAAAACACTGAGAAAATATTAGGTGTAGAGGTTTCGTGTTCTTTCTAGACAGCTATATTGGCTATTTTTCCAAATTTTGACGGAACGAAAAAATTTATTGGAAAATATCAGTAAATATTAACTTTCAGGATCGTAAAAATTTAGAAAAGATTTTAATATTTCTGTTTCATGTCCATTTTCAACCCTTTCCCTAATTATTATCAACGACTTTGGACCGTTCGTAGATAGGGGGAATATCTGAGAAATATTGACCCGTGGGTTTCAAATTTCCATCGTCAAAGATATATTGGATTTATTTCAAGTAGACATATGTCTGGAAATTATATTTTGATATTTCAAATATAAAATTTACATAAAGATAAACATTTTCTGCAATCACATTTTTATTCTAGCTTCAAAAATAAAAAAATTACAGCCGTTTGGAATTTATAAGTAAAAAAGGACCTAAAAACAAAGGTTGTTAAATAAAAGGGTGAAGGAAGCGAAAATTGACCTTGACTTACTTAAGGTCGGAAATTTATCATAACACAGGGGACTTGCACAAAAATTTTTAGCCCTCTAGCTCTAATAGGAACTGAGATAATAGGGGGGGGGGCAAGGTGCGGCAAGGGGCCCGACTGTAAGGGGTTAATTATTCATAGAAAATAAAACAATTATGTAAAATGCTTTATATATTTGGAATACATATTGTGGGGCATTTATGTTTCAAATATTTAAAAATGACTATTTCAACAAATTTTGTCCTAAAAACTGTTTTTTTTCCAAAGGCCTTTTTTTCGAAGATTTATGGATTTAAAGGTTGTGAAAAAATATGCACATTTTTAAAATTCAAATTGCGTGGCTTGTGTTAATAGTAGAAAAATGTTAAGCATATTGTTAGAATTGTCATATGCTTTAGTTTGTGAAAATATAAGTACCTTTTTGTGCTATTTTTACTTTAGGAGCTACATTGAAAAATGTTAGAAAAAGGTTGAAAAGTTTTAAGTAAGTTGGAACATTTTACCACGTAGCTCCCATACTATATGTAGCATTGTTCTTATAAATCGAAAAACTAGAGCTTATGGCGATTCTAACGGTATCCATAACGTTTTTCTACTATTTATACAGGCCGAAAATTTGAATTTTAAAAATGTGCACGTTTTTTTCACATTTTTAAATCCATAAATCTTCGAAAAAAGGCCTTTGAAAAAACCGGTTTTTAGGGCATAATTTGTTGAAATAATCATTTTTAATTATTTGAAACATAAATGCCCCACTATATGTTTCCCAAATATGTAAAGCATTTTATATAATTGTTTTATTTTCTAGGCATAATTAAGATTTTAAAAAAGATATTTCTCTTGAAACACCCTGTATGATATCAAAATAAAAAATATAAATATCAGCAAACTCAAAAGTTTAGTTTTACATATTCATTACAGATGTCTCATTATTGAAGAATAGTTTTTATTAAGATTTTCATTTTGAAATCAAAAGTAGATACAACTATTTTAATATGATTTTTAACACACATCTATTGATAAGTATTTTGAAATTATTGTTAGTGCATGATTGTAAAACTCTTTGAAAAATATTTTGAGATTAATAAATTTTTGTAATGTTCAACTACTTACATTATAACACTCCATAAGGAGATAATAACTATGAAAGAAGAAACTTTTGTTGGAGCCATCAATTTTTAAAATTGTTAAGGTTCCTTCTAAGTCTAGAGTGTGGAGTTTAATCCTAAAAATTAAATGTGCTCAACTCATAGAGAGCATTGGCAGCATAATTCCAGTATATAGAACCAGTTCTAAGCCATGCTGAAAAATTATGTATCATATAATATTTTAATCAGTTTTCTACAAATATTAAAATAAAACCATAAAATAATACTGGTTTTGTTAGTTATAGTTTTTCATTTTAGTATCATGTGATAAATAAATATTATTTACTCAACAAAATATATATATGTATATGTAATCAAAATAAAATGATCAGCAAATTAAAAAACATAAATATCAGCAAACTCTAAAGTTTAGTTTTAAATGTTTAAGATAGATGTCTCAATGTTGAAGAATAGTTTTTATTAAGATTTTCATTTTGCAAAAAAAAATAAATACAATTATCTGAATTTATGATTTTTTAATACAAATTTATTGTTATTAAAGTATTTAGTTAATTAGTATTACTTTAAGATTGTAAAACCCTTTTAAGAATATTTTCCCATCTATAAATTTTTGTTTGTTTATTCCTGTTCATGGTTTTTCTAAGTTGAATTTTTTGTGAAGTTTCTTTTGTGTGCTTGTAGAGCATATTTTTGAAATATTGCATGAGTAACGGTTAATTTGTTGTTTTCGATTTTCTGAATAGTTGTCCTTTGCATGGAGGGAGGGGACATTGGGCTGTTTATACACTAGTTCCCAACGTTTTCTTAATAAAAATAATGACAACATCCATACAAACAAAGCTCATAAATGAGATAAAAGGACAGAAATGAATAAGCAGAACATTAATTTGTAAGTCTAAACAAAATTGTAAATAAATTTGTTGCAAAATTGTGTAAATACAGGGTTCTTTCATTTTTTGGATTTATTTGTAGTCTTGCCTTGCTTATAATATTGTACCCTGATGTCCTAGGAATCATTATTTAAGAAAAAACAGATGAATAGGATAATTATTTTATACAAATAGTTGTTTTCAAAAAAATTTTAAATCGGATAAGAATCATCACACTAAGTTTAAAATTGATAGGACAATTCTACCATGTCTAAATTAATGAAAAGAGGGAACCATTACGGACGGACATACCGACCTTAATAATAGAAAAGCTTTGCCTTTAAAAATATTTAATTAATTACTTTACTCATCAAATTATTTATATTTGATACCAAAAAAAAATAATCAGCATTTTTATAAACATAAATATCAGCAAACTCTTATGTTAAGTTTTAGATATCAATGATAGATGTCTCAATTTGGAAGATTTGTTTTTATTTAGATATAGATTTTGGAAAAAAAAAGAAAATATAATTAATTTAAACAATTTTTTAAATTCTAATTTATTGCTATTAAAGTATTTTTAAAAAAGCATTAGTGTAGAATTTTAAAACTCTTTTAAACATATTTTGCCATTGATAATTTTTGTAATATTCGGCATTTATAATAATTTTTTGTTTTGTTGGTAAGACTTTTTTGATGATTACAGTAAATTTTGGAGTGATTTTGAATCATGTTATATATTTCTTATTTTAAGCAGAAATTTATTATTTTGTTGACTATTATTTTAAGATCCTTGGTAAAAGCATAGAACCGCTATAAGCTCTAGTTTTTGGAAACATTTTATTTTCTGTAGGTCAGAGCATCCAGCATGCCATTTACTTTGACTGTTAGTGATCCTACAAAATTTAAAACTATAAGTTAATACGTCACTTTCTTCTTCGCTACTTATGGATGTTGCCATCCTTGTTTATATATATCTTTGTGACTATCTATTGATATAATTCTAATTTTACCCTACAACAAGTCCCCAAAGTTTTTTTATTTGTTGAATTAACAACTTTGGGGACTTTAGTGAATTGTGATTGGTTGGATCATTCATTAAGTTGGTTGTTCAAACGTTTCGATCACTAATTTTAATCTACATAAGGGGTAATTTGTTAATGATCATTGGGGATGTACATCAATTTATCGGCTATTGTCTTATCCCTTTAACTATCTAATTATCTATTGTTATAATTCCAATTTTACCCCACAACAATTTGTAGTGTCCACTCACTTCCACATATTATCATTAGGGATAAGATTATAGGCGATAAATTATTTATATCTACAATGATGATACACAACATTACCGCTTTAGTAGATTAGAATGAATGGTTGAAACGTTTGAAAACTCAACTTTATAAACCAATCAATCAAAATTCAGTAGAAGTCCATAAAGTTGTTTTCCAATGAATAAGAAAACGTTATTATAAAATTTTGGATACTAGTGTAATAAACAGCCCATTGTCCATATTATCACTTTTAAACAAAAAGTAATAGGATCTGTGTGTGTCTACCACTCTGTCTGTACAGAAGGATCTCACTAGATGCCTCTAGGGGCGTAGTCACTTTAATTCGTATAAAGACACAATTCTTTATTAACAGATTGTGTGTCTGGCTGTCTGTGTGTATGTTTGTCTGTCTGTAGACGAGGATCTCGCTAGCTATCTAGCCAATATGGTTTGTCTTAACAGTAAAGCTTTCCATGTACGGCATTGTATGAACACCCAATTTGTCCATTTAAAACAAAAAACCTTTCAGAAATGGAGTGCGAAAATAACTGGGGGATTCTTTTGATTCAGGACTGAATATACATCACTTTACAGTAACAAATGGACATTGGACTGTAAATTATATTGGTCCCCAAAGTTTTATAAGCACGTTTTATCATTCGAGTTTAGTTTTGGAAAGAAAAAGTGAAACTAATTTTTGGGTAGTGGTAATTTTTTTCTGTAGGTGATTTCTTTTGGCAGGATGGTAGTACGGTACCCTCCCCATAAGTAGTTATATGACATATGAGAAGGTTCACTGTAAAAGAGAACGATATTACTACACATAGACACACACCCTAATACTATTATATAAGTATATAAGAATTATACTATCTGAAAATATTTTTCTTGATTAAACTTTACTGTTCTCTGTTAATTTTATTGCTGAATACTAAGTATATTATCTTTTTCTTTAGATTATTGTTGCTGCGTTACTTATAGACAAATAGACAGACAGACATATAGACAGACAGATAGACAAACTGATAGTCAAATTTATAGATGGACAGACATATAGATAACAGATAGACAGACAGACGGACAGATAGACAGACAGATAGACAAACAGACAAACATACAAGCATCATATTTAGCCCTGATTTTCACCAATTCAGCTTTTTACATGTCTTTTCTTTAAAAGTCTTTTGTGAAGGAATTACCAAATCGATATAACTATTACTTGGATGTTGCACCAGATTGTAATGTACTCTAATAAAGTCATACTCTCAGCTGTTTAAAATATCAAACCCATCATCCACCGCCTTCAACCCATCCTCTCAATCCTAGAGGATGAAAGAACCGACTAATAAATGAGGTCCTTATTAGCAATCTAAAATGACGACAAATTGTCGCCTGTCAATATATCCATGTATTCTATATCTATTATTACAAATAAGAAGGTTAACCTTTTATTCTTCAATTATTTCAGGGATCTAAAGAGATAAGACAATGGATGATAAGTTAATATATAAAACAGATTATTGGTTGAAAAGTATGAACACTATTAGTTTGGAACTAGCCAATTACAATTCAATAAAAGTTACCAACATTTTTAGTCTATAATGATGAAGATAAACTGGTTATAAAACTTTGGGTACCAGTGTGATTTACAGCCCAATATTCCCTTTCTTTCTGAACTATTTGAAGCGCAGCTATTGTTTAACTAGGGTTTAGTTGTATATAAGATAAACCGTCCATAGATCATTCTATAGTCACATAAAAAAATAGCTAAAAACATGCCACAACACTTACAAAGCATCTGTAGTAAGGAGGACGGTCTATAGAGAAGCTTTGCTGCCGAGCCCTGGTTCTAAGAATCAACATTCAACAGTCAACAACACAATACCAAATTAAAATTCATAGCATTCCAAAAGTGCTTCTTCAACAACGTTAAAATAACTTCTAGAATAAAATGGCATAATTTACTTGTTTTCATCATTGGCATTTATTTGTAATGAAATGAAATGAAATGAAATGAAATATTTATTTTATGACACATACAAAAAAATATATATACATTACATGGTATAATCACAAACAAACAATAAAATTGATCATGATTACTTATAGTTTAATAATAAAGATAATAGTATTCACATTCAAAATTCGTGTCAAAGGACTAATTAATCTCTCTCGAGGTAATATTAAGTAGCCTTTGCAGATAAGAAAAAAATGATAAAAAAAATATAATAGATAACATGAAGCTTAATTATTTAAAATAAGAACTTACGCATTATATATGATGGGGATTATAATGTGGAATTGTAAGGAAGGGAATTGGAGGGAAAAAGTAACATGATGTGTGTTTGTAATATTGACTATAAACTTTTATAATTAATATGAGGGGTAAATCAGTGAAGACTTGTAGAACAGACAGAATAAATGTTTTACATTCTTAGGTGGCAAGAACGGCAAAGAAGTCTATAACATGTTATGTCTATTTTTGCTAGAAGGCATTTTTTTAGCTTACTCTTAAATTGATTTAGGTTTAAGGCATTTTTTATATTATCACGGTCGTCAAAACTGTTCCATATCTTTGGAAATGAACAAATAGGAAGCCTCTCTACTAAGTTAATTCGAGAAAAGGGGACAGTTAAATTATTATTGTTTCTCAAAACGAAGTTACCATTTAATTCACCTCGTCTAGGCCACATATTATTAAAAGACCTTGGCAACAAATTATTTTTGTACTCATACATAAATTTTAGTTTGAAGTAATGAGCTAGAGATTCAAAGGGTAAAATATTGAGATTTTTAAATAAAGGACTAGAATGGCTATAGTAGGTTGCTTGCTTAATACATCTCACAGCCATTTTTTGTTTAGTGATTATGCCAGTAAGATTTGTGGGTGATGCACATGAGTAGATAAGGATTCCATAAACTAAATGACAATGAAAAATAGAGTAATATAGAGCTTTGAGAGCTTTTTCAGTGAGTAGACCTTGACATTTTCGGAGACAAAATAATGATTTAGAGAGCTTTTTGTTTAATTCATTTATATGAACCTTAAAATTCAAGGCTGGATCCAAATAAATACCCAAGAATTTTATAGCTGGAATATCACTTTCATGGTTGACAAAGTCAATTCTATGTCTAAGTAAAGGGTTAGGGTTAAGGGTATTTGGATCATTATCATCAAAATATAGATTGATTTCATTCCATGGAATAAGGGAGGGAGTAGGATAAAATATAGTGAATTTTGTTTTGTTGGGATGTAAAGACATTTGATTAGCCCTAAACCACTGGGAAATATTTTTGAGTTCTGCATTAACAAATTCAACAAGCTCATTTAGGTTTTTACCAGAGGCTAATATAGTAGTGTCATCACAGAAAAGTAGGACTTTTAAAAGTGTTGACTTAGGCAAGTCATTAAAAAATATAAGAAACAAAATAGGACCTAATATGCTACCTTGAGGCACTCCACTATCTATCTCTAATGGATCAGAGTCAAAAAGGCCAAATTTAACAAATTGATTTCTATCTGTTAAATATGATTCAAACCAATTAAGCAAGTTCCCATTAATACCAAATTTCTGTAGCTTCATAAGAAGAGTATTTTTAGGCACACAATCAAATGCTTTGCGAATATCACAAAAAATTCCAATAGTATACTCCTTATTATTCATAGCTTTACTTACATGATTGAGTAAATGAATCATAGGATGATATGTTGAATTTTTTGCCTGGAATCCAAATTGAAGTTCATCAATAAGATTATTATCAGAAAGATAAGCTTGCAAATTAATGGCAATGAACTTTTCTAGAATTTTTGAAAAAATAAGAAGAAGAGAAATTGGCCTGTAATCATTAAGATTGAAAGGATCTCCGCCTTTTTTGAAGACAGCTGTTACTTTAGCCATTTTGAATTGTTCAGGTACAGAGCCAAGTTCAATTGATTTATTGAAAATATGACATAAAGGATCTAGAATTTGTGAAACGACTTTTTTCAATAAAAAAGATGATATTCCAAGGTAGTCACAGGATTTTTTTAGGTCAAAATTATTAACAATTTCAGTTATAATTGCAGGTGTGATTGGGGGAATGTTAAATAGGTTGCCAGATTCTTCAAGATAAGAGTTAGGGGATCTCTCAGTAGGGGGTATAGCCTGTCGAATGTTAAAAGCAATGCTAGAAAAATGCCTATTAAATGCCTCTCCTATGTTCTTATCACCAATGATCTCATTACCATCAACAATAATCTTATTAGTTGAAAATTTTCTTTTTGAATTCAAACCAGCGACATCTTTAATAATTTGCCAACTCTTTTTAAGATTGTTTTGGTTGGAGACAAGTAGATTACTATAATATAACTTTTTTGCAGTTTTCAGAACTTTGTTATACACGTTTTTATATTTAGTATACAATTCCTTATTTTCAGTTGTTGGAACTTTTGCTAATCTAGATTGTAATTCAAATTTCTTATTCCTAGACCTTAATATGCCTTTGGTCATCCAATTTTGGATCATGTGGTAGTTTTTATTAAATCGAATTTCCTTAACAGGAATATTTCTCTCAAAAGAAGCTTGAAATAAGTTTTGGAAGATAGCATAGCTTTCTGTGGGGTTATTTTTGGCATAGACTTCATTAAAAGACAAATTACTTAAGTCATCTTTAAAGCTTTCAATATTAATGTCAGAAAAATCTCTAGTGGAAATTACTTTTGGGTTTGTCTTATGTTTATTAGTGCTAATAAAATGAAAAGTTGAGAAATGGTCGCTCAAGTAAGTAGTTATTACTCCAGAAACCATTTGATCCTTAATATCATTTGTCCAGATGTGGTCAATAAGCGTAGCTGTATTGTTATGGGCTGAGACTCTTGTAGGGTTAGAGATCAGCTGCAGGAAGCCAGCGCTAAAAAGCATGCTGACAAAATCAGCTGTATAATTATGTACATTGTAAGCAAACAAATCTAAATTAAAGTCTCCACAAAGAATTGCTTTACATTTTCGCTCCGTGATAGAGTCTAAAATGCCTTGAAAATGTTCCAAAAATAACTCTATTTGCATATTAGGTGTAAGATTGTTTAACCCAGTGCTAGGGGGTCTGTAGAAATTACCAATAACAATTTTTTTCCTGTTGCTAAACTCCAATTCTATGAACAAACTTTCAATAATTTTTTCATGAAAAATAGAATACTCATTTAGAACAGAAAAATTTAAAGATTTGTTAATATAGAAAGCTACGCCTCCACCCACAAAAGTTGTTCTTGTTTTAACCCATTAATGACAATAGGGTCTTAAACGACGCACAAATTCAAACCTATACTATCACTCTATTTTTTTGTGCTGTCCTTTTTAAATGTTTGTAAATAACTGAATAGAGCTTCAAGTTTTGTGTTCTACATTGCTTGGGCTCTCACTTAATTCGATGACCAGATGAAATCATATTTTCATGGCAGAGGTGGAAAAAATAGGAAAAAATTTCCACACCAGGTCTAACTTTTTTCTATTAATGAATTAAAACATACTTATTTATAATTAATTATAGCATTTATTATATATTTTTAGTTTCTGCTAAGTTTTCTTTAATTTTAGTTAGTTTACATACTTTTTTTTGATAATTTGTTGTGCGTCGTATTCGACGCATTCGGACTAATCATTTTAGCCATTGCGTCCTTTTTGACCTTATAGGACTAATCATTTTAGAATTTTACTGTATAATCTCCTATAATCTGCTAGTTGCTTCGCCCCTAACCTCTAGGGTGGGTGGGGGATGTCAGGAAAATAGCACAAAACCATCCCAAGGTGTTTATAAAGCTTCCCTGATAAGTAAAACCAATTCAGACCCTCAATTTCTGTAATCTTTGGCTTGAGACAAAAAACCTTACTACTTTTTAGTATGGAATACAATACAAGCAGCGGCTACGCCCCTAGAGGCATCTAGGGGCCCTTAGGTTGCGGGGGGAGTCAAATCCCCTCTTTCAATTACAATTTTTTTAAGAAAAAGTTTTTTTTTAAATTTTTTATTTTTTTTTATTTTCTAGGGGTGATTTCTCTCGGGATGGTGGTGGTACCCTCCTTCAAAATAGCTATAAACCTTACCAGGACCTAGTAGAAGCTACCATGTAACGGAGCACCATTTAGGTTCAGTGGTTAGCAAGGTCCTTTGGTACACACACAAAGACATACAATAACATGTTACTTTATTTTAAGGATATAAAAATAGTAGCGCAGATAATCTACAACTAGGGTCTGTCTGTACGTCCACCTGTCTGTATTTCCATAATTGCATCCAAATAAATAATAGCTACCTTACAACTAGGGAATGTATGTATGTCTGTCTATATATCAAAATTACAGCCAATTAAAGACTGTAAATATGTTTATACTTCTGTAATTTTTATTGCAGCCTAGATGTTAAGGGATTCATGAAAATAGCGCAGATACTCTACAATTATGGTCTTTCTGTATATACGTCCGTCTGTATATACACAATTGCATCCAATTAATTAACAACTACACTACAACTAAGAAATGTATTTGTTAGGGATCTAAAGTAATAAGTCAATGGCCGATAAATTGATGTACTTACTCAGGGCTATTATACCATAAATCCTTTGTAGATTACATTTAGTGGTTGAAACATTTGGACACTTAACTTAATAAACCAACCAAAATACAAAATACAAATACAATTCCTCAAAGTTAGCAAGACAACAAATAAGAAAAAAATATTATAAAACTTTGGGGACTAACAGGGGCTGGGAGGGGGGGGCGAGGGTTTGTCATGTATTGGGTTGTTCAATATAATTGTCGACAAAATCATATTTCTTAGCTAAAGCATTGTAATAGAGTGAAAGGATATCTCTCTGTGTATCTGCTTAACTGATATGCTTCTTTTTTTACTTTGTAGCTTCTCTTAGGTCCTGGGAAGGTTTATAACTAACTATTTTTTGGGAGGTTACCTCCACCCTCCAAAGAGAAATCGCCCCTTAAAAAAAAACCAACACAAGAAAAAATAGAATAAACTACATGAAATTAATTTTTTTTAAATCTAAAATAAAAAAAACAATGTTGTTGAATTCAATGACCTCTCCCCATCTCAAGTGCACCTAAAGGCCTCTAGAGGCGTAGCTATTGGTACCAAATAATTATATTCTGAATTGTTTTATACAGACGAATGGACGTACAGACAGACACTGATTGTAGAGTATCTGTGTGATGTATCCTTATAATAAAGTAACAGGATATACATTCTATATATATGTGTCTGTGTGTACTAAGGGATCTCACTAACCACTGAACCGATATGGTTCTCCTTTACATGGTAGCTTCTCATAGAACCTGGTAAGGTTTATAATTATTTTGGGGGAGAGTATCACCACCCTCCAAAGAGAAATCGCCCCTTTAAAAAAAAACCAAAGAGAAATCGCCAACACAAAAAAATAGAATTAACTTGATTAAATTAATTCTTTTTAAATCTAAAAAAAAACATTGTTGTTGAATTCAATGACCTCTCCCCATCTCAAGTGCCCCTAAAGGCCTCTAGGGGCGTAGCTACTAGTACCAAATAATTATATTCTGAATTGTTTTATACAGACGAATGGACGTACAGACAGACACTGATTGTAAAGTATCTGTGTTATGTACATCCTTTTAATAAAAAAACAGGATATACATTCTATATATATGTGTCTGTGTGTACAAAGGGATCTCACTAACCACTGAACCGATATTGTTCTCCTTTACATGGTAGCTTCTCATAGGACCTGGTAAGGTTTGTAACTATTTTCGGGGAGAGTACCACAACCGCCCCAGGAGAAATCACCCCTAGAAAATAATAAACCCCTCTCAAAATTTTTTATCAATTTTTCTCTAAAAACTGTAATTAAAAGAGGGTGTTTGACTCCCCCCCAACCCAAGGGTCCCTTAATGCCTCTAGGGGCGTAACCGCTGCTAGTATAGTGTTCCATACTATAAAGTAGTAAGGTTTTTGTCAGAAGCTAAAGATTATAGAAATTTCGGGTCTGAATTGGTTTTACTTATCAGGAAAGCTTTATAAATATCTTGGGATGGCTTTATGCTATTTTTCTGACATTCCCCACCCACCCTAGAGGTTAGGGACGAAGCAACTAATAGATTATACAGTAAAAGCCTAAGATGATTAGTCCGATATGGTACATAATAGACGCATGGGAAAAATGATTAGACCGAATGCGTCGGAAACGACGCAAAAAAAAAACTTCTTTGGTATGCCACGAATCAAAAAATCTAAAAATACAAATGTCTTACAATCCCTTAAGGAAGCTGTGTTTAAAATTTGAAGCGATTCTGACGACAGGGGGGAAGTTCGGCACTAATGGGTTAAATAGAATAGGATGATATAAAGATATTTCAAAAATGGATGGAATAACAATGGAATAACATTCTTGTAAACAAATGATGTCAAAAATAACCCCTTTCTCTTTCCAAAAATGAATTAGATCAGAAAGGCTAGAAAATTTAGAATTAATAGATTGAATATTTAAACTGAGGATAGAAATGTTTTTTGAATTTTTAAATTTTTCACAAAATTTATCAGGAGAATAGTATGAGCTCTGTATGTCTAATTCTCGATAAATATCAACCTCTTCATTTTCTTCAAAAAGCAATCTGTGAAAATTGTTGTTACTTAGATTGTCTGTCCCAAATCTATGAAATGATTCATTCATTTATAATAAATCCAATGTATGAAGAAACAATATATATACAAACACACAAACCAAAAGTAAGAAAGGATAGAGAGGGGGTGCAGGGAAAGGAGGGACTGGATAGGGGTGGGAAAAAGGGGGGGGGGGTGAAAGTCATAAATACATACAGGTGTACAAGGGGTGTAGGGGTTGTAAGAAGGGTAGGAGAATGGGAGGGGGTAGGTATAGATCTTACACTTCCGGTAATACGGACAATTTTTACTATTTTTCATATCCTATATTTGGGGTGTCCAACAAATTTTAAAATATTAAAATCATTAAAGAAAAACAAATGTTTTTTAGAAGAGGTATAAAAGATAGTTTGTATGGTACTGAATAAAATCCTAATTATTATAATAAAATATTTTTTTATCTAGAGCTAAAATTATTGTATATTGAGAAAAAAACAGAGGAATCAGATAAGAATTAATGCTAAATTTAGGAGAAAAAAATAGGGTTTTTTTTATTTGAAAGAAGATTCTTGTAGCAATGCACAATGTTTCCGCAATTTTCTTTTTATGAGGCATCCCTAAGAGATGAGATTTTCTCATCTTGCAGTTCATGTAAAAGTTCTCTCCTCCAGGTTGTTTTTTTACTTACCTGGTTTTCCTTTTTAGGGATTATATTCCAAGACTTGGTTTGTTAAATCATTATGTCCTTTACTAAAAGTGTGCCCCAGCCATTTTCTCTATTTCATTGTAAGTTTGATTTCTGACATATCACTGAGCTTTAAAAAGCTCTTTTTGAGTATCTTCGCCACTTATATTTGCATTTTTGAATGCTTTAAGTTTATACCTCATTCCAGAGTAGAAGAGATTTTTATTATACAGACGAATTTAGGGTCCGATTTTGTACAGTATAGTACTTCACAATTTATGGGTTTAGTTTTACTTTTCAGAGAAGGTCAGGGGAATAATGATAATAATGTAAATATATACACATACACTTTGTGTACTGTTTATTCATGGATCTTGAGGGATAAGACAATATTTGGTAGAAAACTTTAGACAATGTTAGTTTGAACCAACCAATCAAGTTTATTTAAAAGCTAATAATTTTTTAAGCCATCAATTGGGAGAACGTTGTCCCCTCCCTTCCTTTAATATATAGTTATTACCAGGGAGGTATGAGACATTGGGATGTTCATTACATAAGTCCCAAAAGTTTTATGATAACGTTTTTCACTCGTTGGCTTAACATATTTGAACTTTAATCAAATTTTGATTGGTAGGTTCAAAAAGTTGAATGTCCAAACCTTTCAACTAATACATATAATTTACAAGGGGTAATTTTGTATATCATTATTGGGATTTAGATATATTTATCAGTTATTGTCTTAACCCTTAAATCGCTGACTTTTGACTATTTATTGTAAATTTTTTTTGACCTATTTGGCAAAGAACCAACCGTTGCTTATCACATATTATATACAATATCAATGGATATATAACTACCTGGATATTGCACCACATTTTTTGCCTACTCTACTAAAATTGTGCTTCCAGCTGTCTAATATAACGATACCCCACCTTCCCCACACCTCCTACTGAAGGAACCTACTAACCAATAAAATAAATGATGACTATAGTAGCAAGACAAAATTTCCCAAACCGCTTGATCTATAGGGTTCCGTTTTTGCTGGGAATACAACCTAGTTTAGAATAGCTGAGCTCTGGAGGGGAAAGGGCATTGGCTTGTAAATTATTCTAGTACCAAAAATAGGTACTCTCATTTGTTGACTAAAAAAACTTTTATTCCATCTTAATTAGGATGTACAAACCCGGAATGTTTAAACTTTTCTACCAATATTTATAATCTACAAAAGGGGAAATTTTATAAATCATCATTAGGGATGTACATTGTACATATATCTATCATCCATTGTCTTATCCCTTAAGAACCCTGCACATTGATGACTATTTAACTAATCTGTGTAAAAAAAGAAAACAAAGAAATGCATGGAAAAGACTTTGTATCTTTGTGGACTTTTATTAAGTTTTTATTGGTTGGTCTATTAAGATGATTGGTCAAACGTTTCAACCACTAACCAAAAGAAGGTATAAGTTTGTTAATATAAAAATGGGAATATACATATATTTATCGTCCATTGTCTTATCCCTTTAGACCCCTGCGCAATAATGACTATTTAACTAATCTGTGTAAAAATGAAAAACAAAGAGTTGGTATAATTTCCATAAAAAAAGATTCAGGAATGCATGGATAAGACAATTGTTTATAAAATAATCTCTCCCACACAAAAAAGTATATGTAAAATGCCAACTACGGTTGAAGTTGCTAATAATCATATTGGGAAATGTCAATTTTATCGCTACTCTCCTCTCCCTCCCTGTACTAAATTCTTAAACATTTATTGACCTATACCTCTCCACCCCCTCCAAACCATAAAAAAAATATAAAAATGTAGATATTTCATTCACCTTCAGTTAAGTTATATGTTTAAAGTATTAAAGTATTTGTTCATATCTGTTTTATATGTCAAATTTAGAGAAGCTATATTTTTTATCTATCTGTAAATAGTTTTTAGCTGAAAAGGGGGACGAAATGGTGATCCATAATAAGAAAATGGGATTATTCCACAAAATTTCCTATAATTTGGTGCTAACTGTTTTACAGTTATTTAAAAATCTTTATGAGGAAGGAAAGAAAAGCTGTAAATCTTTTTTTTTATATTTTTTAAACACGAAAGCAATCAACCCTACAAAAAAATAACAATTAATTAATGTACAGTAAATAGATATAATTCAACATGGGTGATTTATCTTGGAAGGATAGTAATGTCCTCCCCCTAAATAGCTATAAACCTTCCCTGGAACTATAAAAAGCTATAATGCAAACCATATCGGTTCAGCGGTTAGCGAGATCCTACGGTACAGACAGACACTAAGGCTGACATCCTATTACTTAAGGATGGTTTTGAATATAAATTAGAAACTCAACAGACAATTACCAAATAGATTCAGCGGTTAGCGAGATCATTCATTACATAAAGACATCCTGTTAGTTTTATGTTAGGATGTTTTTCACTTTCCATTACAAACTTAACAGACACTAAAACCAACAAAAAAACAAGGACTACTATTTTTAATATCACGAAATCATTTCTGCTTCAAAAAAGAAACAAAACTTTAGCAAACTATGTATTTCTTCTTTTATTTTTGTAGCGAAGCAACTCTGTAACTCTATGTAAAAAATCACATTAGGTTTGTGTTTATCTATCAGTGAAGGAGTGGACATTGGACTGTTAATTATACTAGTACCAAAAGTTTTATAATCAAGTTTAAATATTCGTTGAATAAAATTTTCTGTACGTTTATAATATTTTTATTAAAAATTCTTCTAATGAAGTAATAGGTTGTTTGTCTGTTTGTATTAATAAGTTTTTATTAATTATTATTATTTTTTATAGGGGGGGGCTTACTGTTCACTATGCAATTTTTGGGAAAGTACCAACTAAATATAAGAAAATTAAAATGATATTCTTATGGCTGTATTCACTCTTTTTGTTTTTATATCAATTATTTATTTCTTATAATTGAATAATTGGATCTTTATTTATATTAGGAAATACAAAAAAAGTAATATAAAACAATATTTTGTTTTATTTTAAAAGCTAAGGTTTTCTCTAATGAGGGTTGATTTCTGTACCCGTTAGTATAGTAGTAGGTTACTGTTAAGGGGAAAAAATGTAGATCAATTTGTAGACCCTGTCAAAATTTTGTATTTGGTCTTTGAAATGAGCTAATAATATTTAAAAATATTAACACAGCCAAGTTGCTACAATTTTCAATTTGCTAGCAGACATCCCCACCACTTTGGTGCCAGGTAGTTGTCTGTGTTATACATCTATTCTTTTTCATTTATTGTTGTCATAAGATATGTTTAATATATGTTTACAAAGAGAGAGAGAGAGGAGATAATTTGCTGTTCATTACACTAGTCCCCAAAGTTTTATAATAATGTTGTCTTATTTATTTAATTCAGCAACTTTTGGGACTATTATTTAATTTTGATTCATTTAGTTAGTGTTCATAAGTTTCAACCACTAATTGTAACCTAGAATAGGGCTTATTTTGTATATCATGATTGGGGATGTGCATCTATTTATCGGCTATTGTCTTATCCCTTTAGATTCTTGTGTTTAATATATGTTTACAAGGGTTTTAGTCTGGGAATAGTTTACTTTCTTACACCTGGCGAGTAAAAAACAAGGATAGTATTATTTTTAGGTAGCGAAGCTCATAAAATCTTATATAAAAGTAACAAGATATATGATTGTCTGTGTGTACTAAAGGATATTGCTAACTGCTGAATCGATATGGTAGCTTCTCATAGGTCATGGGAAGGTTTATGGCTAATTTAGGGGAGGGTGACACCACCCTTCCAAGATTTTTTAGTCTGGCCATTGTTTACTTTCTTAAACCAGGCGAATATAAACAAGGATGACAACATATTTAGCAAGCAAAGCTCATAAAACCTTATAAAAAAGTAACAAGATAAATGTTTGTCTGTGTGTACCAAAGGATCTTGCTAACCTCTAAACCGATATGGTTCTTCTCCACAATGTAGCTTCTCATAAGCAAGGATGATAACATATATAAGAAGCGAAGTGAATAAATCCTTTTAAACAAAGGTTTTGTGTTTGTCCATTAAGATCTCAAAATCCAATTAATTGATTAGGTTCTCCATTTGAGGTGTCTACCATCTTTTTCTCTCTCTTCTACCTTTTTTATACTATCGTAATTGATGATCAGATGGAAAATTTAATTAATAGTTATTAGGAAAAGTCATATAGTAGATTCGCTACCATACAATCAAACTAATTCCCTATGCTCTAAATTTAACCAAAATATATTCTAGAAAATTAAATTTTACATTGTGTAATTCTAATTAATATCTTAAAATTAAAAGAGTTAAAAAAAACGTTAAAATTATATACATATCTTTTATTTTATTTATAACATTAAACAATAGACATGTAGGATAAGGTTTGATTGCAGCTGCAAGGAAAAGGTCTTCGTGCAACCATATTTTGTCAGCCTCTAAGCCGCATCCACCATTCCAAACTGAAAAAAAAATACTTTTAACTCAAATGTAAAGTCTTAAAAACGTTCTATTTAATTGTTTTACGTGTGTGCCTTGAAAAGGGGATTTTAAGTTTCTCCATTTAGGGAATATCAGTATGGACAGTAACTACCTTGACTAAAAAAGAATAGACTTTAAAATCTTCATACTTTAATTAGATGACTATATAACAAGGACTAGTGACAAAGCGGCCTTAGGCCGCCTTAGGGTCCGAGTTATTAGAAAACAACAGAGGGACATTTCAAATTATAGAGTAGCTTCTCTACTAAAAAATATTTTAGCAGAAAATCTTACATGAACTTTATATGTCTGTCTGGTACACAATCAGAATTATGATTTACTTTAAAATAAAAATAGAAAACAAATTTGTCTGTGAGGATTTCGCTGACTAAAAAGCATCATATATTCAATTATCTTTGTCAGTCAGTCCGTCCATTATGCTAAAGTTTTAGTAATTAGATTTTATGGTTTTAGAGATGTATGTTTAAAGTTTACTGTATATATTTCTATTGAAATCTAATGTTTTAACCACATTGTCTATCTTATTAGATTTTTATTAAGTTCACTAAGTTTATGGATGTAATCATATGTTTCTTTGTACTCTAATTGAAATGTCTGTCTGTCAGTAAGAAACCGTAAAGGAGTAATTGTGAATTTCTCTTCAGTTATTAAAGATAAATGACTGGAATTAAAAAAAAACATCCCAATACTGATGAACATCCAGTATATAACTTACTTTGTCCGTCCGTCTGTTGGAAAGCTTTGATATGCATCTACTATCAAAGATTTTGTATAAATCTATTGTAAACCTTTCCATGTTTTTAGCTTTACTAAAGACTTATAAATAATGTTATCCTTGTTAAGCTTTAACATTTCTTAGAAATTCTTATCCTTATCCTATCAAGAGTAAAGGCACATCAAGTGTAAACCTCGGTGGGTTAGGGCCCCTTGCAAGAATTAGGCTTATGGGAAAAACCTATCCCTTCTAATTTACAATCTTTATAATAAAGTAACAGGATATACATTCTACATGTGTCTGTGTGTACTAAGGGATCTCACTGACCACTGAAACGATATGGTTCTCCATTGTTTCTCACATTGTAGCTTCTCATAGGAACTGGTAAGGTTTATAACTATTTTGGGGGAGAGTACCACAACCGCCCTAGGAGAAATCACCCCTAGAAAATAATAAACCCCTCTCAAAATTTTTTTTTACTTTTTCTTTAAAAAACTGTACTTGAAAGAGGTGGTTTGACTCCCCCCTAACCCAAGGGTCCCTGGATGCCTCTAGGGGCAAAGCCGCTGCTAGTTTATCTATAATACAAAGTCTATAATACAAAGTAGAACGATGTCTGTCTGTTTGTAGCAAAGGATCTTGCTAACCGCTGAACCGATCGGGTTCTCCTTTACAGGGTAGCTTCTCATAGGTCCCAGGAAGGTTTATATCTATTTTCTTGGGGGGTGGGACACCCCCAACTCCCCAAACAAATGTAAAATACCGCCCCCCCCCCCAAAAAAAAAAAAAAATATTTTTTTTTCTTTTTAAAACTAAACTTAAAATAGTGGGGTCAACTACCCCCCCCCCCCCCAAAAAAAAAAATACGAAAAATTGGTTTGATTAAACCTCTTGGGGCGAAGCCGCTAGTTTATAAAATATGGAAGTGTATTTTCAATGCTTGATATGTACTCGATATGGGAAAGCACCTTAAACATCACTTGCTTAATTATTATTAAATATATTTTTTACACGAAGCACCTCTATAATTACAAATGTCCGTCTGAGGGTAAAACATAATTCTTCATCTGCTATTAAAGATAGACGGCTTTAATTATAAATTAAAAATGTATTTTTCCACTTTATATGCCGTCGGTCTGTCAGTATAGCTTTTAGTATTTCCAGGGAAGACTTTATTATCTTATCTTATCTTCTATTCAAGTTTTGTATGATTTACAACATACAACAATAAATAACTAATAAAAATATTTTTATTTGTAAATACATTGTCAATTTGATTTCAATGTCCCATTCTTAATATCTAATCTACTTAACTGATTGGGTTCTCTATTTTATATAAACTTAACATCGGTCCCGTGTTGGTTTTAGGCTATTTAATTTTTAGATTTAAGTCTTGAAATGGGTTTAAGCTTTTTTTCTAGTCCGTAGATGACAAAGGGGCAAACGCTAATAATATATAAAGTTTTTTGTCTGAAGGTTAAAATCTCAATAACTACTAAAGCAATTGGGTTCTCAGTTTTAGGTAAGCTTCAAATAGGTCCCATGGGGGCATTAGGTTATTTCATTTTTAGATGGTTTTAAGATATTTTTTCTAGCCTGTTTCTGCCCCTTTAATTACAGAGCCCCTGGTTGCTAGGGACGCATCCGCTAGGTATGCATTCTTTTATTCAGAATTAGAAATATGGATTTTGTTAAAATTTCCCTGACAATTCTATGCCCGTTTTTCTTTGGGGTGGGGGGGGGGGGCCGGGGGGTTCACTGTATATTCACAGGGGAAATATTAGAAAATAAATATAAATATATTAACTTGCACATAAAGATTACTTCAAGTTCAACTACTTACGTTAGAATTTCTGTCTGGCTGATTTCAGTTATTTATTTTATAATAAAAGCCTTTGATACTATGAACGTAATAACATTCTTCCTTAGCGTTTTCTTTTTTTTAAAACCTCTCTCTCACACTTGCTTTTTCTTCCATTTTTCTTTTGATTTCTTTATTTGATCTTCAGATACGTATTTATAATAATACTTTTTTCATTCTTTCAAAAATGAAATTTGAATTAAGGAATTTATTTTCCAATATACATTTTTTTATATAACCGTCACGAAAGAGTTAAAATGTTTTTAATTTTTGTTTGTAAATCTGAACACATTAAAAGTGGCGCTAGAATCAATTTGTTTTAAAACTAAGTTTTCTTAAATTTACTATATTGTGATGTATAGTCCCTTTCTTCCTGACTTAAGAGCAATGCATGTATTATATAGTTTAGCTTTTAGTTCTTGTGTCAACGGTTTCGGAGCAAGACATTGCTCTGCAACACGACACGAACATAAAAGTGAACAGTTGTCTTAATATTAATGTTATTATTGTATGTTAACCTTGTATTGAATTAATACACTTTATAAGAATATTTAGCTGTTTGTTCTTGCTATTACTATACGTCATTTTGGCGCAGTAGTGTAGTACGAATCTACGGCTCAGATTTTCTTTTAATTGTATTATTTCTTTGCTTTAGTTTTGTTCAGGAATTTTTGGACGCCATGAAGGTGGACATTGATTATTACAAGAAGTTGTCCCCGGCGGAGAAGGAGGAGTATATGCTCCAATTGTTGGCCTCGCTGCAGGGTGATATTCATTCCAATGGGGATAAGCTGGATAATCTTACTGGAAGAATGGCGCCGCTGGAGGCGAAAGTGCAGGAATTGACGGATAATGTTGATACTAATGTTGCTGCGGTTACTGGACTGGCTACTCGGATAGACGATTTGGAAGATCGTCTTAATAAGGTGGTGGAGCCTAGTGTTGATAATGATATCAAGACTGAAAATGTGACTGTTGTGAATGAGTTTATGACTGGCCAGCAGCGAATTCTTGAAAAGATTGCCCAGCAGAATAGTTTGAATGACCAGCAGAATGGTTCGAATACCCAGCAGAATGGGTCGAATAACCAGCAGAATGGTTTGAATAACTCTATGCCGTGGCAGAGGACGGCTGGTGGATCTGGAGGATTTGGAGAATCAGAAGAGAAGCCTAAGTTGTTTGCTGGTGGTTCTCGGCCTATTTTTGGTGGTATGCAGGGAAATGAAGATAAGATCATAAAACTTTGGGAATTGTCTAGAGTGGATGCTGTGGACAATATCTATAATGGAGTTCTCATGTGGTGGCCAGCCCTTTCTGAGGTTGATGCGGAGGATTTTAATACGCTCAATTTTTTTGAAGCTGGACTGAGTGATTCGCAGGTTAGTTGGTGTAAATCTCTTGTTTATGTACCAGATAGATCTCTGTATGTTTCGCAGGGGGAGGAGAATGTGCATAGGTACAATGAAACGTGTGCTAAACTTGATGATCAGTTCAGAAAAAATGCGCCTGAATTTGCAGTTGACGATGATGTGATTTTCTTTGATGATTATTTGGAGAGATTTTGGATGACTACTAGACGTTATCATATGACTAATCATCAAGTGTGTAAGGAAATTTTGTTTGATAAATGTGTGGGTGTAAGAACCGCTTGTGGATATACACTAAAACCTGCTGATATGGAGAATAGACAATTAACATTAAAGGGGTACTTGTGTAAGATGCGGGAGACATTTTTACCACCCGACATGAAAAATGTGTGTAAAGATGCGTATTTGAGTGTTAAGCAACATGAGAATGATAAGATTGATGCATTTTTTGATAAGATACTATCTTTCTGGAAACGTGCGTATCCGAAACCAACTGATGATATGTTTATGGATTTCTATTCTCAAGTGTGTAATGTGGTTTTATCTCCACTTTTGGCTAATCAGATGCGTCAATTTGCATTGGATTTGGAGCGTGACGGACAAGTGCGAATGATAACGAAGTTTCGGACAGAGTTAATAGTTAAAGCACAATTGATTGTTAAAGGGCTACAATTTAATCAAATTTCAGGGTCAATGGCTAGAGGATGTACAACAAACCAGATGGCTTTGGCTAAGACGATGGTTGGTGGCGTTGGTTCCAAGTCAAATCCTGTAACTATTGATCAGGTTAGTGATGAAGATAATTTGTCATATGAAATAAATCAATGTGAAATTGATTTAGCTGATGAATTTGGTGGACCAGCTGAACTTATTCCTTTAATTGGCGCAATTCAAGGTGGTTTTATTTGTTATTATTGCAACAGAAAGGGTCACATGATGAGGGATTGTTTTGATATTAGAGATAAAAAGTTGCCTAATCCTAAAGGAAAATACTTTTTGCGGTGGGGAAACAAGCCTTTTGTTCCTTATAAGACGGGGCAAAAGAGTTTTAAAAAGAATGAAAATAGTTTGGATAAAAAGAAATTGGTTGGTGAAATTGAAGGAGAGGTGAAAGAAGGGGAGGATACGAAGGAAGTGGCGCATGTCGATGGTTTAGGGGCAAGCGATTATGAAGACGACCTTGTAGCGGAAGTCGAGGCATGGAATAATGCTATTATAGATGACATTTTATGGTTTTAATGTTTTGAATGTATTATAATCATAAAACCTTATTCCATTTTCTACTTGTTACGCGGCATTGTTTTGATTTATGCGCATTGTAAATAAACAACAACAAAACAAAATTAATGATAAAGAGTGAACGAAGCAACTCTAATTTTGTGATAATTTATTTTGATGGTTTATTTTGAATTATGAAAGATAACATATTGTTTATAAGCCTATATGAAATTACGAGATTATGTTATAATGGAAATCAAAATAATTAATTTAGTTTTTGATTATGTTTTGTTGAAATTATGAAAATTCATTTTTGTTTCAGACTGTTGTGGAGTCTAACAGGGATAAGAATAATAAAAAGTGAAAATGAAAAATGAATTAGGAATACAATTTTGTAAAATTGCTATTGAAAAATATTAAATTGAATTTTAAATTGAATTAAATTTGATAAAAATGTGAAATTAGATATTTGAAAAGTATTAAATTTTGATGAAATGTGGAAAATTGTTTTAAAAGATGAGTCAGTTATTGTGATTTAAAGTATTCGATTTTAAAACAATTATATTGCGATTTAGTGATGTTGATTCAGCAAAATTTTTAATGAAGTTTAGAATTTCATGAAGCAAAATTGTTATAATGCATTAGATATAATCGTGGAGAAGTCTCTTTCTATGAAGGAAGGGAGGGGCTGTCTCTCGGAGCTGGTATGCACAAATATGGTGGAGCTGTCTCTTTTGTTGGAGGAGAAAGGGGGAGTGAACATATTTGCAACGAATATTGCACTACCTCTCAGAGTTGGTATGCGCAGATATGGTGGAGCTGTCTCTTTTGTTGGAGGAGAAAGGGGGAGTGAACATATTTGCAACGAATATTGCACTACCTCTCAGAGTTGGTATGCGCAGATATGGGGGAGCTGTCTCTTTTGTTTGAGAGAAAGGGGGAGTGACCATATTTGCAAAGAAATTTGCACTGTCTCTCAGAGCTGGTATGCGCAATATGGGGCGGTGTATAGAGGTAGCTGAAATGATTATCGGGCGTGGAGCGCGCCATGCGCAGAAAGTTGAGCTGCGCAGAGAAGCAAAGCTGCGCAAGAAAGTGCTCTCAGGTATTGAGATATATAGTTAGTTGAATTTCGACTTTTAAACCTTTTATACATCTCAGTTTAATCTGACAATAATAGTTTTGTTAGGTAATATTTTATTGAATTTCAAAGAATTGAACTTATGGTATTTGGAAAGATTAATTTGCTTGGTGATTGATAATGTTTGATCATGTCATATTTCTTAATACAACTTCTTTTATTGTGTTACAAGTTATTGGTTCAGTGAAACATTTATTTATGGCATCTAAAATCATTGTATTTATTTTAGATTGGCTGAGAAGAGTGTTTTTGGTGATTGGGAGATACTGTCATCATTATTTATTTGATGGTGAGTTGTTATGATTTCATGTTGTTACCATTTGATTACCATTATATATATATTGATGTTCGAAAAATAGTCTTGTAAATTTGTTATATATATATTAATATCAATATTAATTCTTATGTACAGTGATTTTCCATCAATTGGCATCTAAAATTTTGTAATATTTTAGATTGGTCGGAGAGAAGTTTACTGATTGTGGATTAACAAATAGTTTGGGGAGTTTCTGTTGGCCGGAGAATTTCTGTTGTTGATTGTGGATTAAGAGATATTTTTGGACGTTTCTGTTGGTGGATGAAATATTGTCGGTGAGTGAATTGTTTTATTCAGTTCTTTTGTTATTTGTTGTAGACAGATAGATAGTTATTTGATAGACAATTGGATAGTTACAACCTCATAACTGTTGGTGTGAGTTAGATAGCTGTTTTATAAGTTTCATGAAGATTCTGAGATGGCGGCTGGAGCGGCTGAAGTCTATGTTCCAACAAAGATTGGTGGCATGGAAATCCTGACCTTAATTGATAGCGGCAATGCAAGAGGCTGCCTGATATCTCAAGTGTTGGCTAGAAAGCTCGATTGTGTGATTGAAGAAACGGATTCGAAAGCAACAGGCGTGCAAGGTTCCAGCATCAAGATTGATGGTGTTGTTCGGAATGTTGAATTTCAGATTGGAGGTCACAGTTTTCAAGAAGATTGTTTTGTTATTTCCGGCATGACTGTACCTATGAACCTAGGCAGTTATTGGTTGAACAAAAATAACGTGAAGACGATATTTGCCAAAGACGGCAACAGGATTGAGATGCATGGAATCAGTGTGAATTTAGTAGCTAAACGGAAAATTGTAGTGAAGAATTTGGTTCATACAGTTTTGGAGAAAATGGAGAAAGCAAGAACTAAGAAACCTGAGATTAATGTAGCTGAGTTACAAGACCAAAAATGGATTTGTTCATTGAAAAATCGAATAGAAATTCCTGCATTGAGTACAGTGGTGGTAGAAGTTTCAACTAAAGGAAATATGCCTGAAGGACAGTTGTGTTATATAGCTCCTAGACAAGGTTACTGTAGCCGAAACAACTTGTTGATAAACGAAGGAATTACTGAGGTGGGAAAGAACGGTAAAATTATGACTAAAATCACGAATTTTGAAACTGTTACGAAATCTGTTCCTGCTGGTACTTTGGTTGGAAATTTGTTTGTGGCGGAGAAGATAGCAATGCTGCAAGAGAACAGGGTTAAAGAAGATGTGTCAACAACATTAAAGAAGATTCGTTTTATTAAAGATAAATTGAAGTTGGATAAAGTTCCGTTTTTAAAGGATAATGTTTCTTTGAAAGGAAGGATAGTTGGTTTGTTTTTAAAGAATTTCAAGGCATTATCGATTGATCCTACGGATATTGGATCTTGTACTTTGGAGGAGTATGATATTCAGTTGGTTCCTGGAGCTCAACCTTTCAAGAATAGGATGATTAGACTCAATCCTCATCATGCAGAGAAACTAAAAGAACAGATTGATTTATGGTTGGAAACAGATGTGATAGAAGAATGTAATTCACCGTTTAATTCTGGAATTTTTGCTGTTAAGAAGAAGGTTGGAAATACTAACGAGGTGAAAGTCCGTTTTGTCCTGGACTACCGCTCATTAAATGAGATAACTGAGAAGATCTGTTACCCTTTGCCTAACATTGGTGAGCTATTTGACAAACTTGGAGGAAAGAAGATTTTTACGTCTATTGACCTAACTTCAGCATATAATTCAATGCATTTGAAGGAATCTGTCAGGAAATATACAGCATTTTGTTCTAATGGACGGCAATATTGCTTCAAGAGGCTTCCGTTTGGATTGACCAATGCTCCAAGTGCATTTGTAAAGTTGATGGATAGAGTAATGGATTTGAGTCCTGAATTAAGGGCATTTTGCCTAGTTTACCTGGACGATGTTCTTGTATATAGTATGAATGTGGAGGAACATCTGGAACATTTGAATATTCTACTACGAACATTCTGTGAAGCAGGCCTCAAGATTAATCTTGGAAAATGTACATTGTTTGCAGAGGAAGTGAAATTTCTGGGCCATATTATAAATGCAGAAGGCATATTTATGGACCAAGCATATATTGAAAAGATTAAGAATTGGCCAGTACCTGAAACAGGTAAAGATATTCAAAGATTTACTGGTTTCATAAATTATTATGGTTCATATTTCAAGAATTTTTCTGATATTACAGCACCATTGAACAAATTTAGAAACAGTAGTAAAATAGAATGGGATGAAAAAAGTATGGAAGCTTTTACAAAGACTAGAGAATTGTTCTGTGAAGAAATAAGTAAATCGTTCCCGGATTGGAGAATGGAGGCTGAACCATTTGTGTTGGATACAGATTGGTCATCTACAGCTATGTCTGCGGTGTTAAGTCAAAAACAAAATGGACAGGAGAAGATGATATCGTGTTGGTCACGTGTTTGTTCAACTCATGAAGCCAATTATGCAGCACATAAAGGAGAATTATGTGCATTAGTAAATGCTGTTGAAAGATTTGAATGTTATTTGAGACACAAGAAGTTTATCGTGAGAACTGATTCAGCTGCACTGAAACATCTATCTACTTGGAGGCAGAACGGATATTTTGTTGGTCTCACCATAAGGTGGATAAATTTTTTATCCACCTTCAGTTATGAGGTTGTACATAGGCAGGGCAAGATGCATACTAATGTTGATATATTGTCACATACTGCATTAAAGGATAGTAAAGATAGGATATCTAAATTATCGACAGACGAACAAGGAGAGTTAATATTGGATACTGTATATCAATTGGAAGATCCTAAATTATGTCTTATTGCAGGAATTGGAGCAGAGACGGCCAGTCAAATATCATCCAGATTGAAGGCGAGAGAATTTAGTCGTAGCCTGGAGAAGGATCCTGTTTTAGTTGAGGTGAGGAAATTTATTGTAAATAATGTCAAACCTACGTCCAGAGAATTGTCTCAAATGCCTTATCGTGGTAAACAAATATTAAGATTTTTTGAACATCTGAGTTATAAGGATGGTTTAATTATCCTGACTTCACCTATGCGGCTTCAGAAAGAATTTCAATTTATTGAACGGGTAGTGGTACCTATTGGAATGTACAATAAAGTTTTCTTGTTAGCTCATGCAGATGTTACAGCGGGGCATAGGGGTTATTTGGAAACTTTGAGCAGGATTAATCGTCACTTCATTTTTCCCTATGTATCTAAATATGTAGCGGCGGCAGTTGCAAATTGTGTCATTTGTTTGAATAGACGTAAAAAACCTAAACATAATCATAATATAGAATTTTCTCCTTTGGCTGGGGAAGCTATGGCAGAGTTGGCCATAGATGCTTTAGGTCCTTTGAATGAGTGTGAATATAATGGAGTCATTTGTAAGCACATTTTAATAGTAGTTGACAGTTGTACTAGATATGTGTGGTTGTTTGCTATTGAAGATGTTAAAGCTGAAACAATTATTGAATGTCTGAAGTTTAATTTATTTTCTGTTTGGGGACTATGCGAGCGAATTAGGACTGACAATGCACAAAGCTTCAAATCAAAAGTTTTTAGGGAAGTTTGTTTAAGGTTGGGAATTGAACAAATTTTTATCCCTCCAAGATCAGCAAATTCGAATTACAGTGAAAGATACAACCAATCGGTGTATTCGTTTCTTAAGACTGATTTACGTTTTCAAGATGGAGATTGGGCTTATAAACTTAAAGCTACACAATTTTGTATGAACACTTCTTTCAATCGGAGGTTAGGATGTTCCCCGTATTTTAAGATGTTCCTAAGAAACCCTAAACTTCCACTTGACTCATTTGACCCGTTAACACGCTCGAAAATTAAACATATGAATTTTTCAGAGTTATTGGAGTGCCTTGACAAGAATTGGAGGACTGGACAAGAAAGAACTGAGAAGTATTTGCAGGTAGAAAATACAGAAAGGATAGGTCGGCCGGTAGCTATAAATTCCTATTGTTATATTTTTTATGACGTCACAACGATTGGTGTAGCTCGTAAACTCTGCTCGTTATGGGTGGGTCCGTGTTTAGTGACAAAAGCAATTTCTGATAGTTTATTCGAGGTTCAACCCCTAGAAAAGTGTAGATTGAAAGATAAAGGGGTGAGAATTGTACCAAGAGATAAAATATATGTTATTGAGAGTACTTTAGACTTGACTCCAGATGAAAAGATTGACTTAGTGATTACAGATGAATGTTTCTCTGTGGATAATACCTTGAAAGTAAACTATGACTTTCCCAATACTTTGAGAAATTTAACTTGTTCAGGCGTTTCTGGAGAGGAGAATAGTTGTGGCGCTAGTCCAGAGGTGGTTGGAAGGCGGAAGGATGGACAGGTAACACCAGATTTTTTGGAGAAATCTTTTTTGGGTGTTGGGTTGTCACAGCAAAGGTCAAATGTATCTCAGGATAATGAAAATTTAGATGATTTAGTTGAGGATCTTAGTGATACTTTGGAAAGTACTCATATTTCTGATAGTGTAGATTCAAATGATATGACTGACAAAACTAAGTTAGACTCTACATATTCTACTATTAGTAAGGATAGTGTTTTTCATGGAGATTATGCCTCTGATAATAGCTTAGTAGACAACAGTTTGGGTGTAGAGGATGTTAACATGGAATCTGCTAGAGAGTTAGAGTCTCGGATGAGTATTTTAGAGGACACTTTTCCAAAATTGCAAAGTAAAATTGTAAACTTGGAACAACGAAGGGGAAGTGTTAAACGAGGTAGAGATGTTGAGGAGGATGAATTAGATAGATCGTTAGATAATGCAAAATTGCAAAAAATGTCTGAGACTATTCCTGTTAAAGGTCGTCCTAAAGGTTCTACAAATGAAGTGCAATTACAAAAATTAGAAGAGGATAGACAAAACAGAGAAAAAGACAGATTAGAACGTTATTCAGTAGCCGATGTAGTAACTAGGAACCTCGCAAAATTGATTAAAAAATAATATTTGTAATAATTTGTATAATATTTGCAGGAGAAGAGATTACCACGAGAACCGTAGGGAGCGTGATGACAAGAGAGGAAGCGGCGGTGATAGACATGACCGGAATGACCGGAATGACCGGAATAGACGAGATGGAGATCGTGGTATGCGCAAGAGGTCACCGGACGCTTGTATTTCAAAGAGTGGACGTGCTGGACCAGTACCTGTGAAGAAATCCAAGGATGATAGAGGAGTCAGGTACTTGGATATTTTGTTATTTGTTGTTGTGATGCAGGTTTATTGTTTGATTGTTGTTGGTGGTATGTATACGTCACAGGATCCACGGTTAGCAGCTTATGATTGTTCTCAAATAAGTAATGTTGAACTTAGATCAGCTGCCTGTTTGCATGATAGGATGGAACCGGTTAGATCTGTGGAATTATTGGGGTTAGCAGAAACCGATTTTATATTGTCAGAAGCCATTAGTTGTGAGGTTAGACTAAAATTGGAGCGCTGGTTTTGCGGTACCGCGAGTCATGTGCACGTACTAGACGTGCCACATGAAAAACAGGTAGAGTTGAGTATGGACGAATGTAGAAGGGTTTTTCATTCTGGCAAGTATCAGCATGATGGTATTAGTTTTAAAGTAAATATAGACTTGCCAACTGTTCACAGTTTCACAGTTAATGGAACATTGTCACCTTTCTGGGATGTTGGTGGTGAAAATATTCAATGCAAGACACTGGGAATATACGCGCACAATATGTGGTTCAATTTAGGTTTTGCTGTTGGGACTTTGCATATTTTAGTGAAAAATACACCCGTTTTGATCAAGGGAAATGTTGTTATGGATTATGATAAAAAGACGATTGTGGCGAATTTTGAAGATAATCATTTGTGGGCAACATCAACTTCTCCATATTTTCCGTATGTAGTACGAAAACCGGCCAGTAATTTTAAGGTAGTTTTTCAAGATACATTCAATTTAACTACTTGGAATGAACAACTTTTTGTTTCTAACTTGGAAAGGAATATTTTAGTTAAAATTATGGGAACAGAGAAACTTACTTTGCAGCATCTGGATTTCAACATTTTTGTAACAGAATTGGAGGGTATCAAGTTTTTAGAGGAACCGAAGGCGGCTGTTAGAAGTTATTTTGGGGATTTGTTAAAACAGGAAGCTAGATTTGATTTGAATGCTATGTTTTTGGCTAGTAGAGAAAGGAATGAGAGGATGATGGAACTTTTTAGTATTTCTAGATGTGCTCAAACAGAAGTTAGGTCAAATGTACAGATGCATCATGGGTTCAGAATTATATACCTGGGAGAAATTGCTAAGTATGAAAAGTGTACAGCGGTTGAAATTCCAGTAAAGTTAGGTGTGGATTATGGATGTGCAGTAGGACACTTGATGGTGGATTATAAAGGTGAAACAGTTGGAATACAAGAATATAGTAGAATGATTGTAGCAGTAGAGGATATAAAATTGTTAAATTGTTCGCAAAGTCCGGTATTTTTGAAATTGACAGCTAATTTGTTCCTTGGGAATCAGGGGCAGGGACTCGAACTTCTGCATATTGCCAATGAAAAATCAGAACACGTGGGACAAAAGATTTTTCTGAACGACGAAAAGGTGTTTATTGCTGATTTTAATAAGACTATTAAATATCAGGGATTAGAGGATTTTGAGGATTTTAATGGACAAGCTTCTAAATTGGATTTTGTTGATCATAAGTTGTCATTTTTCGAACAGGTTACAGGTCCTTGGTTTGGTTTAGAACATTTGTTCAAAGATATATTACCATTGTTTGCCAAGTTTGTTTTGATTGTGTTAATGTTGTTGTTAGGTATAATTCCTATGTTGGCATTGTTGTATTGTTGTTGTTCATGGTGTCATAAAAAAAGATTTACTGAGGAAGAATTTAATGCTAGATCTTAAATTTTTTATGCTGAAATTTAATTATATTGTATTTTTGCAGGTTGGTTACGGCGGCAACAATGAATCAAAAGTTATTGAGCAATGAAGAAGATGGCCGCCACAAACAATCTGTCAATGAAGGAAATCAAGTCAAACCTGGTCTACCAGTATCTGCATTGGTCAGCAACTCTGCATCCCGGCTGGTGTTGGTAATGTCGCGCGTTGAGCTGCCCACGTTGAGTGTGGGCAGGGCGACAAGGAACATATTTTTGAGCAGTGAGGACATGCCACTGGCAGATTTAGCTCGTCTTATTGATAATGAACCAAGGTTTAAGTTGAATTTGATAAACATGTTATCGGTGCAGTTGGAGATGGGAAGATGCATCCACTCCATAGACTGGCCTGTGGACAGGATCCCTATCTTTACCAGCCAGAATTCAAGACACCTCAACCTGATGGCGGCTGGTGAGCATTCTAAAGCTATAAATAGAAAGTTGTCATGGAACGAGACAACTAGTTTGAATAAGTTGAGTGCGACCATATTTCTCTCTAAGCTTGTTTGCGAAAATTTACCAAGTTTGGTGTTGCTTGCTAAGATTGAATACCTGGATGGAGATGAGAGAAAAAGCTGTCAAACGTTGGGCGAATTGTTACCCATAATCAAACATATGGGGGAACTTGAGGATTGGCATCAACTTTCAAAAATTGACGTCATACCTGCAGATGGTAAAATGAGCCTTCAGACGGTGTTGAGAACGGTGGGTAACAGCGTTGATCCGAGGTTGAAGACGCAGGTTGTGTCAGCTATCCGGCTCCTGGCACATTGGAAAGATGTCGTGAATAAAGTAAGCTTTATTCTGAAGCAAATGCCATCCACAACTTTGTTAGAGTTACAGAAAGATTGGCTTGATGGAAAGTCTGAACAGGATTTGAGTGCTAAAGTGTTTATTGACTCCATTCAGGTGAATGAATACATGAACTTAACAGTCTACATTCCACGCATTGTAAACATGAATTCGGTGAGTTTAATCACCAGTGGAGAGATGCCTGCTGAGATACGTTATGTTAGATTGGATGGTCAAAGAGAAATAATTGATAACCTGGTGAGTGCCACATATGCAGGTAGTCTGTTGAATGATAAAGTAGACGCAAGAGTTCTGACCTGGGAAATGCAGATGCGCTGCAAGCGTCTCCGTCCGACTCTAGCCAAGCAGATATTGTTATGTGATCCAAGTACCACTTTAGAGAATGTAGTGAAGGAAATCAGATTGGAGTTGGATGGAAACGTTTATACAAATTTGTTGACAACCAATATTGAGTGGAAGTTTAATCCTGAACACAAAGTAAATGAGTGGTTCGAAGGTGATTTCAAATTGGTTACTCGGTTTGGGGATCCTGTTTGTGTTCAGATGGATCAGCCCTTAAATCCGAACATTCCTGTTTGTCTGGACCTTGAATTGTCAAATCAGCAATGGCGTGTTGATGAACAAGTGAGGGAGGAAATGAGGATGGAACACACGCCTGGAATATTGATGATGCTGGATAAATTTGGAGAGGAGGTTAGTCGTAAGCATCAAAAGATTTTGGATAATCAGGAGGAGGTTGATAACGTTGCAACCTCGATTTCGGTTGCGGTTACTAGTGGATTTGAAAGATGTCTTCATATGCTTGGTGATACTGAGGCAAGGATGTCTCAAGACGGCTTGTGTGATGAGACCGCAAAACTTGGAGTGAATGATGATGAAGCTATCATGCCCATGGATATTGAAGAATCTGGCAAGAAGAGCAGAACATCTGGAAAAAGAAAGTAATAATTATAGTTATGTGTATTAATTCATATTTATTTTATTTTATGCATTTAATATTTGTTGAGGCAGTAGTAGTCTCAAAAAAGTTTAAAATTCATGTTTCATATTAATGCTCTATAATACCATGCTTAAATCTGATGGTTATATGTTAACCAATGTTATTTTTATATCATGTATTTATGATAACTATGTAATTAATGCATTAGGTGTTAATCAATGCATTTTTCAATGATTATATGTTAATCAATGTTTTTTTCTTAAAAAAAATATTAAAAAGAAAAAAAAAAAAACACATAAAGAAAAAAGGAAAATAAAAAAAAAACACAAAAAGAGTTCTAAGGAACCAAAATAAATAAAAAAAATGTGTATATGAAGTGTTTAAAGATCTGGAATAAAAATATATAAAAAACAAAAAAAAATATGGCAGGTGTCATACCAGATCAACTATTATCTATTTAATAAGCGTTCAACGCTACTTATAATATCTATGATAATTAACATGTAAAACCTATTGTATATTTAATCTGAAATATTACAGTTTGAAATCCAGGTTCATGTTAAAGCCAGGGAGAAATGTGATGTATAGTCCCTTTCTTCCTGACTTAAGAGCAATGCATGTATTATATAGTTTAGCTTTTAGTTCTTGTGTCAACGGTTTCGGAGCAAGACATTGCTCTGCAACACGACACGAACATAAAAGTGAACAGTTGTCTTAATATTAATGTTATTATTGTATGTTAACCTTGTATTGAATTAATACACTTTATAAGAATATTTAGCTGTTTGTTCTTGCTATTACTATACGTCAATATTATGAATTTAAATTTTCTGTTTTAAGAATAGTAATTAAATACTTCAACATTATGTAAATAGCAACATGAAATAAAAAAGATGAATTTATTCTTAATAAAGTAAAATATTGGGTCTTATCGTTCTGGGCAATGAGAGTTTATTATGGATTATTGGAGCACTATGAGTTTTAAACATTTATCCCTTGGAAGACTTGAGCTCATATATAGACATTTATTTCCTATATAGATCTGTCATGGATCTTGATGCAATAAAGCAGGCTGTTTTGTAAATGTTAAAAATTGGAAGATTTCATTAAATAAAAGTAATCGCAAATATACTTAGTAAATGACAACATCCTTAAAAGCGAAGCTCTGTAACGGTATGACAGACGAACATTAACTCTTGTAGAGTACTGAATATACAAAGTATGAATATATAAGTTTTGACAAGATTATACATAAAATTGTTCCAAAACTTTTTAAATACAGAATTATGTTTAAGGATATACTGACATTTTTAGCACTTGATTATAGAGATGTTTCGCTCGAAATATTATACCTTATCTAAATAGGAATCAGTATTCCAAAAATCAGATCAATTGGATGATTTTATCACATATAAAATTGTTTTAAAAAGTCAAAAAATCAACATGTTTAAAATGGACGTACGGACATTTTGGTAATGATTTTAGAGTTGCTACGCTTTCTAAATCATAACTAATTACTGCAGGAATCACCATGCAAAGTTTGAGATCGATAGGACAATTCTAACAGGCCTAAATTAACGAAAAAAAACTATCTGTTACGGACGGACGGACTGACCAATCCTAATTATAGAAAAGCTTCGCTTTTAAAAAGTGACTTGGTTTAATTTTCATTTTAAGAAATTTACACTCATTTGTAGATTAAAATTGATGATTAAAAGTGGGGACACTTCCAATTTGAACCAACCAATCAATATTTGATAAAAGTAACCAATTTATAATACAAAGTAGAACGATGTCTGTCCGTCTGTCTGTACGTCCGTCCGTCCCTTAAGATCATGGCAACCTCTGAACCGATCAGATTCTACTCTTCGGAGATTATACCTTCTAGTCCTGTGGTGGTTTTAGGCTATTTTCTTAGGGGGTGGGACACCCCCCCCCCAAAAAAAAAAAAAAAAATTGCGAATTCGCTATTTATTCGCGAAAATTTGCAATCCATTCTCATTTTTTTCCCGCTGGGTAGGTAATAGATGATGTAATTATACCTCTTGGGGCAAAGCCCCAAGAGGGTAGGGGCGAAGCCGATAGTTTTAAATTATAGAGTGAATTACCCTTGCTTTGAATTGGTTCCATTCTTGCTCATAGACTGTTAGATCAGACATAACCCGCTCCAAATCACATCCCACCTAATTAAATATGGTTTATGATAAAAAAAATGATAAATTGGCTTTTAATTAATTCATATGTAAGATGTTTCGCCTTATAGTAGCTTGTAAATTTAAATTTCAGTAATAGTTATTTCTCTCATCGTATTATAAACAGCTTTCCGTGGATATAAAATGTACATTTATAAGTTTAAAACCAGCATAATTGTACATTTTCATATTCGTAGAAAGCTGGATATAATACGATGCTAGACATAGTTATTTCGTATGGATGAGAACTGGTTCATATCTACCTGATTCAAATGAATACGAGAAAGATACTTCTAGTGTTAACTCATTAATATTTGTTGGATTAGTACTGGTTCTATGTTTTACTAGTTGAATTAAGTTTCTGAATCACATCCCATTAATATCTTGTATTTAATTTTACATTTACTTCACAAAAGATAAAAAATCAAGTTAAGCAGAGTAACCCAAACACAACAAGTAAGTCAGGGTATGCCAATATTTCATCAAGTAAAGTAAGGTATTCCAATATTTAATCAAGCAAAGCAAAGTATGCCAAAATTGCGGCAAGTTAAGCAGAGTATGCCAATATTTCATCATGGAAGGCAGAGTTTGTAAAAACAGGGTGTTGACACACTCTGCTTAATTTGATTCATACATCTTTTTACCTGCGGCTCCAAATGCTGTAGTCTTGACTTGAAGGTACCAAGAACAAGCGCATACTCTGCATACGATGCATCAATACTAAATAATAGTTGGTGTTTCAAACAGAAACATGCAGAACACAAGATTGGTAATGTGTCGGCTTTCTGGAGCACACCGTGTCATACTGTTGTTGTGAAATTTTCACTTAGAATTGTTTGTCAGAATCACAGTTCCTTGTCCCAGGTCTGTATAGTCCGGATCCTAAATCCACTAATGTCTATAAAAACAAGGATGACAACATCCATAAAAGCAAAGCACTGAAATCAAAGGACAAACGAACATTTACACTTGTAGATTGTCAGAACTACAGATTTAATGCATCAGTACAAACAAAATTGTAAGTAAATTTGTTGCAAAGCTGAATAAATAGATGATACTGTTTAAGAACATACTTACATTTTTTAGACTTGTTTATAGAGATGCTTCGCTTATAACATTGTACCTTTTTGGAATAGGAATCAGTTTTCAAAAAATCAGAAGAATCGGATAATTTTAAAATATAAAAACTTGTTGTCAGAAATATTAAAAATCGACATGTTTAAAATGGACATACGGACATTCTGGTATTGATTATCGAGTTGCTACGCTTCCTAAATTGTACCTAACTACTACAAGAATCATCATGCAAAGTTTGGAATCAATTCTAATTCTAACCTGTTTAAATTAACGAAAAGAGCTAACCGTGACCTACGGACGGATGGATGGAACGACTATAATTATAGAAAAGCCTCGCTTTTAAAAATGAAAACTAACTTTGGTTGACGATCTACAACAAGTACAGCATAGTTTGCTGCTTGGTCATCCGTTGGTAATTCATTCTAAAGAAATTCGTAATTCACAAAAACCAAAGTTTCTGCAGAAAATTGTCTATAATATGATACGATACATGATTTTTCAGTATGGTGGATAAACAGTTCCAATCCAGTAAATATCATTTGGTTTCGAAGCTATACTGGGAAAAAAATTTACCTTTTTAAAATATTTTTTTTAGAAACATGTTTGACTTCATAGAGAATTTTCCAAAGATCTGTCTCAACTTTATTGCTTTTTATTTAGAACTAGCAGCTTCGCCCCTAGCCTCTAGGGGCTTTGCCCCAAGAGGTTTGATCAACTTAATTTTTCGTATTTTAGATTTAAAAAGAAAAAGTTAAAAAAAAAAAAAATTGGGGTGGGGGGGGGGGTATTTTCATTTTTTTGGGGGGTATGGGGTGTCCCACCCACCAAGAAAATAGCTTAAAACCATCACAGGACCAGTAGGTATATTCTCTGAAGAGTAGAGCCCAATCGGTTCAGAGATCTTAAGCTTCAGACGGACAGACAGACGGACAGACGGACAGACAGACGGACAGACATCGTTCTACTTTGTATTATAGATAGCTAGTCGGTGTTTTTAGTAATAGATGTAAAATGGTCCATAGAATTTAAATATGCAATCGTTTTTTTGTAGACCTCTTATTTTTGAAGTAATTTAAGTTTTTTTTTAAATAGTTAAGTCGGTTTTAAGGTACTAAAATGCAACAAAATAAAAGAAGAAAATTGCCAGTATGAACAAAAAAGACCTTTAATTTGACACCTTACTTTTTAAATTCTGTTGAGTAATTATTGAAAAAATCAATTTATTAACCTCGGTTTAATCAAAATTTCGAAGCTAAAAATGTTTTAATTTTTTTAATTTTTTACTTTTTTTCAATTTTGCTTAGAATGGATTCGTAATATTATTCTGATTCTAAAAGTATAAATGAACCCATATTTTTTATTATATTTAAGTTTAAAGGTTTTATTAAACCGAGGTTAGAAAAATAGATTATTTCAATAATTACTCAACAGAATTCAAAAAGTAAGGTGTCAAATTAAAGATCTTACTATTTTTGTTCATACTGGCTATTTTCTTCTTTTATTTTGTTGCGTTTTAGTATCTTAAAACCGACTTAATTATTTTTTTAAAAAACTTAAATTACTTCAAAAATAAGTGGTCTACAAAAAAAACCCGATTGCATATCTAAATTCTATGGACAATTTTACATCTATTACTTACTAAAAACACCGACTAGCTATTCTAAATAAAAAGCAAAAAAGTTAAGACACCTTCTTTACTCTGAATGAGATTTCAAGTTATGTCAACGTTATCAAACGCTTTGGTGATATCACTGAAGTATGGCATTCAATTCAATTAAACATGCATTTTATTGAGAAAAAAATCTTGCTGTAAGACGTACTTTTATTATTATGTGATGTGTATGACATAGAAATGGACTGAATCATAGAGTAGCTTTGGGATCAACTGCAGTTCACGGTAAAATCTATTTCCAAAAATCTATGAATTTGAAAGGCTGCTAGCTTCCAAACGGCTGAACGTATAGATCATGCCCGCACACTGTTTTAAGCGGCATAAGAAGGCCTACAAATAATCTGGATTAGCCATATATCAATAATGCATAATTATCTCGTAGTGCAGAGAAATGCGCGAAAAAGAACTATTTTACGCATTTTTTCTTCAGTTAAGCTTTCCCTATGCATCATTAAATCTTGGCTATTCCAAATTATTTGTATGCCTTCTTATGCAGCTTAAACTTGTGTGTGGATATGATCTGTACGTTTAGCCGTTTGGCAGCTAGCAGACTTTAAATTTCATAGTTTTTTGGAAATATTCGTTGCCAGGAATATTTTACCGTCAACAGCAGTTGATCCTAGCTTTGTAACCAACAAATATACCAACCCTTAGTCTCTGCCATTTAGCTCTTACAGTATCATAAGTTAACTCAGACATTTTTCAATCTGAAATTTTCAATTATTAGGTTAAGTAAATTATAAAAAAAAATCTAGGGAGGAGGATGAAAATAGCCTAAATCCATCAGTTTCTAAGACTTCCATGTGACAATAAAAAAATATAACCATTTAGGACATATGTAAAGCAAAAATAAAGCTAAGCAAAAACCTTACATACTAGGGAGGTCTAAAATACTTTTAGCAAGAAAAAACACAACGAATTGATACCCCGTTTTTTATTGTTGTTTTGAAGGGTTCATTAAGAATTAAATAGAACTAAATGTAAATATGTAAATGCGTTTGATGGGCCTATCGGGGCTTGACTGCATGAAATGACATTACAGTGTGTTATTTAAACAAGAATGTGAACATCAAACAAGGATGACAACATCCATAAAAGTTAAGCACTGAAACGGTAGGACAAACGGACATTAACACTGAATAATCAGAATATAAATGTATAAGAATCGAAGCAAATTGTAAGTAAAATTGTTGAAAAACTGCTTGATACAGAATAATGTTGATGGACATACTTACAACTTTAGGATTTGATTATAGAGTTGCTTTGCTTATAAAATTGTACTTTGTTATCCCAGGAATCAGTATACCAAAAATCAGATCAATTGGATTATTAGATCACATAAAAATGAGTTGTTAAAAAAGTAAAAAAATCAACATGTTTAAAATGGACGTACGGACATTCTGGTAATGATTGTAGAGTTGCTACGCTTTCTAAATCATACCTAACTACTACAGGAATCACCATACAATCATTGAAATCAATAGGACAATTCTAACATGCCTAAATTAACTAAAAAAGCTATCCGTTACGGACGGACGGACGTATGGACGGACCGACCCTAATTATAGAAAAGTTTCGCTTTTAAAAAGCTTAACTCTAATCCAGGGAGGGGGTATAGTTTTACTTAAATTTTAAAACTTTATTGCAGAAAGCTTATCTTATAAAAATATACTTAATCGACCTTGAAATAACCCATTGCAAAAATGAAGTGCTTAGTTAACATGCAAAAAAGTAAAATTAGTCAACCGTCAAAAATGATTTTAGAGTTGCATTGCTTTTTTAAAGCGAAGCTTTTCTATAATTACGGTCGGTCCACACGTACGTACGTAACGAATAGTTTTTTTTCGTTAATTTAGGCAAGTTAGAATTGTCCCATCGATTTCAAACTTTGCATGATGATTCCTGCAGTAGTTAGGTACGATTTAGAAAGCGTAGCAACTCTATAATCATTACCAGAATGTCCGTACGTCCATTTTAAACGTTTTGAACATTTTAACAACAATTTTTTATGAGATACAATCATCCGATTGATCTCATTTTTGGAGTACTGATTTCCAAAACAATAAGGTACAATATAACAAGCGAATCATCTCTTTAATCAAATCCTTAAAATTACAGAATGTTCTTAAATAGAATTATGTATGTTGTTATTCTTGTTAAATTGTACCCTATTAAATTTTATTACAGGAAACGCCTTGCAAATGTTGAAGCATTTGTTGCAAAAATATTATGATCAGATCAAGGATCTATGGACAAGGATCTAGAAAATATAGAAAATCTTCGCTTTTATAAATTGATCAGAATCTATTAATAGAATTCAAATTCTTAGTACTTTGAAGAGTATCTACGCCTAGGCGTCCAAGGGGGGGGGGGAGAGGGGGGGGCGATAGATTTCATCAGAAATAGCAGCACCAAAAATCTAAAAACTGATTATGCTGATTCTCTAATAAATAACATGCCACCAAAAAAACAATTATCTGTTCAATAATTTTAAATAAAATTGTTCCTAAAGATAAAAAAAAGGTTTCGAACTTGCCTCTTATTTAAAAGATTGTCAAAATGATTAAATGAAAAAATAAACATTTATTTTAATTTAAACAAATTTAAAGCTACTTACTTATCATTATAATTTCGAATTGTATATTTTGAGACACCTTCTAACGAAGTCTATAGACTATTTAGACTAGTATGTATTTCAAATAGCGCCATAATCTTATTCTTGGAAGTAGGGGACATTTTAACCACGTTATTTTCTTCGTTTACTTAAAAACTTATTTAATTTATTATCTCTAATCTCTAAAATCCCCAATCTTAACAACTAATAATTTCAATCTACAAAAGGTGTACTTTGGTTTATCATCATTCAGGATGTTTATCAATTTATCGTCCATTGTCTTATCCCTGAAGAATCCTTGTTAGTGCATAATGTTTTTGTATTTAGACAACCCCTAGACACAAGTTTTTTTAAAGCGTAGATCTTCCGATCTAGGCATTAAAACAGAATAAACAAGTATAAAATAATCCATAAAATAAGTCAGCATTTGGGTATTTTTTTATGTTTTAAAGGAAAAAAGCGACAGGAAAATAATAAAGACAGACAGACAGACGAACAGACAGACAGATGGATAGACAGACGAACAGACAGACAGATGGTTAGACAGACGAACAGCCAGACAGACATCCGGACAGTCAGACAGACAGACGGATGGACAGACAGACGGACAGACAGACGGACAGACGGACAGACGGACAGACAGACAGACGGACAGACGGACAGACAGACGGACAGACAGACGGACAGACAGACAGACGGACAGACAGACGGACAGACAGACGGACAGATAGACGGACAGACAAGAAACTACTTTAATATTAAATTAATGTAGGGCTTTGCTCTATTTACTAAAATATACAATTGTGTCTTCCTATTTTTTTCCAAGAATTGCAGAATCAAATCGTGTCAGTATTACTTAAAGTTAAGCTTTTCTACCATTAGTCCGTCCGTCTGGCCGAAACGGATAGCGCATATGTTAGAATTGTCTCATTGATTTTAAACTTTGCTTATGTAAAAGTTATGTACTATTTAGAAAGTGAAGCAACTCGTTGACCAATTTTTTTAAAACGAACTCTTTTTTTGTCCTAAACTAAGCATCTCTGAGATCAAGTTTTACAAATTAACTGTGTCCATATTAAGTATCATGTATAATTATGGGACAGATTTTCCCTCAGACTTCTGGATATTGTTGAATATAAGCTTGTTCGTATGACTATCTGTCTAATTTAGGCACGTTGTCATCCTTGTTGCGTTTGAACATCGTTGAACATATTTAGATTTTGGAATTTATTTTTTTTTAATAGTATGAAAAACAATATGTATTATATAAACATGCATCATTATTATGTTTATGTATTTAGACAAGCCCTAGACACAAGTATTTTTTAAACGTAAAATCAAAATAAAATTTAATAGTACTTTTTAATCTTAAATAGTACTTTTTTTAATTTTAAAAGTCCGTCTGTCCATATGTCAGTCTGTCCGTCTGAAAAGTTTTAGGGGAAACATGATTTTCTCGGCTCCTTTTCAAGATAGACGCCTGAAATTATCAGGGATTAATTATGTTCAAATTCCGAATACTTCTATAAAGTTTAATTGGGATTTGCTTATTGATTGGGGTGCTAGATCGATTCCTAGCTTTTTAAGTGTTCAAGGTTTTATTCAACTGGTAGTCCAGATAGACGGCTGAAATTTTTAGGGATTTGATAAGTTCACATTTTACATATTTTCACAAAGTTTCTTTAAGATTTATTTATTTGTTGTGGTGCTAAATCGATTCCTAGATTTTCACATTATTTTATTTCAATGTTTAGGTAATTTGTATTACACTGCTCTATAGTTCATTTTTGTCCGTATGTCCATCCATAATTTTTAAGCTTCGCTACTATGAATGTTGTCATCCTTGTTTATATAATGACTTAGATATTTAGTATTTTCAATGTTGTATCCACAAACCTTTTGGAAGTACAAAATTAATAATTTCAAATTCATTATGCTGAACGGCATTATATTTTTGATGATTAAAAATAAAATTTATGCAATATAAATTATTCTAATTAACAATCTCAACAAAGTCAGAGATCTAAAGAGATGAAATTATGGCCAATAAATTGATGTACATCCCCAATGATAATACACAAAATTACCACTATTGTAGACTTGAATAGTGGTTGAAACATTTGGACACTTAATATACTAACAAATCAAAGTTTAATAAAAGTTCCCAAAGTTGTTAAGCCAAAGAATAAGAACACGTTATTATAAAACTTTATGACCTAGTGTGATAAACAGTCCAAAGTTCCATTCCTCCCTGCTACAAAGTACAGAGAGCGCCAATAATGGGTAAAAAAGTACTTGAATTTTTTGTCTTGTTTGTCAAATATAATAACTATCAACAGTAAAAACAAGGATGACAACATCCATAAAAGCGAAGCTCTGAGTCAGTAGGACAAACGAACATTAACACTTGTATAGTGTCAGAACTGAATAGTTAGAATATAAATGTATAAAAGTCGAACGAAACAAAATTGTAAGTATGCTTAAAAACTGCAAGTATTACATAAAAATTTGATGTTATCCTATTAAAGTATTTATATAAAGTAATAAGCTTTTTTCTGTCTGTAGCGAAGGATCTCGCTAACTATTGAACATATATGGTTCTCCTTTACAGAAAAGCTTCCTAAAGGTCCCAAGGTGGTTTTAGGCTATTTTTTGCCCATCCATATCACTTTGATTATAGAGCCCATAGATGCTAGGGGCGCAGCCACTAGTAAAGTTAAAAAAGCAACATATTTAAAATGGACGTACGGACTTTCTGGTGACGATTATAGAGTTGCTTCGCTTTCTAACTCGTATCCAACTCCTGTAGGAATCATAATGCAAAGTTTGAAATCGATATTACAATTACTTAAAAAATAAAAGGTCTACAAAAAAAAAACGATTGCATATATAAATTATATGGAACATTTTACATCTACTACTTACTAAAAACACCGACTGGCAACTGGTAACTGGAAGGCGACTGAATCTAAAATATGAAATTTAAGCTTTAAAACAACTTTCTGTGAAGCAAAATATTTAAATGCAATGCTGAATAAATGTAAATTTGATACTTTCTTTATAATTAAAATAATTATGTAGCTTAAAAGATAAATAAATGATTATAAAAAAGTCAAATTAATTTTCCCCTTAAATCACCTTTCCAATGAAGATATCAATGAACTCGAAAAGCAAATTCCTAATATTTGGGAGGAAGGATAAGGGCTTGCTTAGTTTTTGAATGTTGAATATTGGTTTCCTTCCATGGTTGCTGGTAAAAAAGTCACAAAATTCGCATATTTATATACAGCTCTTTAATTTTGCAAATATTCTTGCATATTCATTATTTGTTGAGTAAATATACATTTGATATTGAATTATATATTGATTACTATAACATTTTTATATGTATTTTTTAACTTAAAATTTTAAAGATACTTTAGGTTTTTACCCCTATTCAAATATTTCGATCCTCCCTTTTCACAAATCAGGTGAATTTTTTACCCTTCACATACAAGAGGGATCTAAATGGATAAGACAATGACCGATAAATTTATGCACATCCCGATGCTGTACGTATTGGTGCAAAAAATGGGGACAAATTTCAAATTGTTTTGGCGTGTGACGTCATACCCCCATCTCTTTTCTAGGGGGTTTCTTTCCTCCTTCCCTTTTCTTTCCCCTCACTAAACGTAAATAAACAGCCCCGTAAAATCAATTTAAAAAGTGTCCCCATTTTTTGCACCAATACGTACAGCATCGCACATCCCCAATGATGATACACAAATATTTATAATTAGTGATTAAAACGTTTGAACACTGAAATTAATGAAATAACCAAATAAAATTCAATAAAATTCCCATTGAGTTGGTGTTCTAAGAAATGAGAAAACGTTATTATAAAACTTTTGGGACTGGTGTAATAAATAAACTGCCTAATGTCCCCTCCCTCCCTGGTAATTATCTATTATCCATGTAAATTTTATCCCAAGAATAATTCTAGCTGTAGAGAATTTATTAGATCGTAAAACACTAGAGGGAAAAAGGGTTAAATAACTGTATCACCCCATCGCAACCGCCTTTTGCAACCTTTCTATTGGGTCATAGAAAATCAACCAATTGTGTAGTTTATATTAACACAGCCAAGTAGCAGAAAATAATTTAGAAGCAGACGAAAGAGTTCTTTAAAAAAGGAAGGGAGGTAGTTGTTTGTATTTACATCTATACTATAGACCTGTTGAGAATTTAAAATTTTATAAATAAAAATTTAAATATAAAATGAAAGAAAAAGAATTCTATTTATTAAACGTTTGAGATCTATTAATTATTTCTGTTCCTACATTTTTTTCTCAAAAAATACTAATCAAAAATTTACATTTTTGTTTTTTTGTTCTATTTTCCTTTCTCTGAGAGACAACAAGATAAAGGGGTCAACTGAATTTAAGTTGCCGATTGTGTACATAGTTTCCTCGGTGTTTCCTCATCCTATCTCAATATTTACTACTAGCTAAAAAAGTTTCAAACTTAAAATTTTTGATGTATAATGTAAAAATCATTTATACATTAAATATTTTAATTTTTCAAATTTAGTTTTTTTTGGAAGTTTGAAGTTTTTTAGCTAGTAGTAAATATTGAGATAGGATGAGGAAACTGAGTACACAATCGGCAAATCAAATTCTGCTGACCGATAAAGGGGCTAAAGGGGTGGTGTCATCAAACCGACTCTAACCGAATATATTTTCCATAGATTGTATTATTTGTAAACAAATAGTCGATTTATATAATTCAAATAATTGGAAAATATTTGCAACATTGCAAATAGTTCAATCAAAGTACATTTGATTATCCTTATATTGAAGTAAGGGGATGTTTGTCTGTTTTTACTGTTTGCACTAACTGCTGAATCGATCGGGTTATCCTTAACAAGGTAGCTTCTTATAGGTCCCAGGAAGGTTTATAACTATTTTAGAGGAGGGTACCACCACCCTCCCCAGAGAAATTGACAAAAATATAAAAAATAACAAAAAAACGCCCTGCAGACATTTTTTATATTAACTAAAAAAATACCTAACACTATCTATCGGCGAAAAAAATATTTTATGATAATAGCTGATATTAAAAAAGATTGAAAAGAAACAATTGTACGTGTCCCTAGAGGCCTTTAGGGTTGTAGCCGCTAGTATAGTTATATGGTAGTTTGTTTATGTAGAAATTGAATAATATCTATGATCTTTTCACTGTGTATTCTTCAAAGTAAAGAATTTATTTTGAATTTAAATTTAGATTTTATAGGTTGTTTTTCTAGTGCTTTACTTTAGGTTAGGTTAGATTGGGTTGTATTGGGTATAGGGTAGTCCCGCAGGAAAGTCTAGGCACTGCTCGGTTAGCACCTTGGGATTGAGCATAAACAAAAAAAAAATTAAATTATATTAAGGGGGTGAGGTGAGGCTCTATGCTTTTCGTCAAGAAATATTAATATTATTATTATACAAACAGAATTTACCTTCAATCAAAATATAGATAGATAATTTATTTATATATTGGATATAATATACAAGAAGAAGATACCCACTATGTAATATAGATAGATAATTTTATATCTTATTTAGATGTGTATCAGAAATTTAATTGTATATATCTATAATACGAAGTAGAACGATACCTATCTGTCTCTCTGTCTGTCTATTTGTCTGTACCAAAGGATCTCTAATCGCTGAACCGATTGCGTTCTCCATTACAGGGTAGCTTCTTGGGAGGGGGGGGCTCCCTTAACCCCCAAAAAAATGAAAGATCCCCCCCCAAAAAATTTTTTTTTTTAAACTAAAATTAAAATAGTGGGGTAGACTATACTCCCCCCCCCCCCGAAACAAATTTTACAAATTTTTCTTTTAAACCTAAAATACGAAAAAATAAGGTTGATCAAACCTCTTGGGGCAAAGACCCTAGAGGCTATATAGTATATAGAGAGTATATAAGAACAGACCAAACGGATTTGATCAAGCTTCCTTGAAATGCTCATTCAATTGATAAAACTTTAGGTAGCAGTATTATTACAGTCAAATGTTCCCTCCCTTCATATATTAACCCAAATTATCCTATTATATAAAGTAGTGAGCTTCTTTTGTCTGTAGCGAAAGATCTCGCTAACCGCTGAAACGATAAGGTTCTTCTATGGAGTGAAGCTTCTTATAGGTCTTGAGATGGTTTTAGGCTATTTTTATGCTTCGCATAGAGTCCCTAGATGTTAGTTATGTAAAAAGCACAAAGATTAATACTACAGCTCAAATTTGTATTTATTTTCTTTCTTTGTCCTATCTCTAAATTCGGATAACAGATACTAAGATTAAAAGTAGTGTTCTAATTCAGGTATCTAAAGGGATAAGACATTGGCCTATGCATTAATGTACATTCCTTAATCATGATATACAAAATTACCCTATACGTAGATTACAATTAGTGGTTGAAACGTTGGGACATTCAACTTTATGACACCTTATATGACATCTCTCCTTATATTGACACCATATTTCTATGTAAAAATCACAACTAATGGTTGATACAAAGGTAAAATTTATTTAATTTCTTTTCTCGTATTCATTCGAATCCGGTGGATAGGAACCGGTTCTCATGAATACGAAAAAACTATGTCTAGCATCGTATTATATCCAGTTTTCTACGAATATAGAAATGTACAATCATAAGATTAAAACCAGTTTTTTTAGCCGGTGCCTCCGGCACCTCGGGGCTAAAAAAACTAGTTTTAATCTTATAATTGTACATTCTATATCCGCGGAAAGCCGTTTATAATACGATACGAGAAATAACTATTCTTGTCTCTAAATTCCGGATAACAGCTAAGATTAAAAGTAGTGTTCTAATTAGCAAAGTAGGTTTGCTTACTATTTACTTCATACCAAGGGAGTTCATTCACCTCTGCCTATCGCTTTTCAAAGGTATTCTTGTATGGAATATTTATTATTACATGTGCTTCTAGCTCTGTGTTCGAAGGGAGGGGCACGGGGTATAGCCTAAAACCATCCTGACTCAAATATAAAGAAAATATAAATCTTAAATCGATTCTAATATTTTAGTTTATTTTAGATAAAATGAAATATTGGTTTTAATACGGATGTGATGTTACACCTTGCTTAATACTGTGCTATGTTATTACCTCATATAAAAGCAATAAAAACACATTTTATTCATCGCACACACATACACACATCTGGGAGGGATGGGACATTAGAAAATTTATTACACTAGTTCCCAAAGTTTTATTATAACGTTTTCTTATTGATTGGCATAATAACTATGGGGACTTTTATTGAATTTTAATTTATTGGTTCATTAAGTTAAGTGTCCAAACGTTTTAACCAGTAACTGTAATCTACAGAATGGATAATTTTGCGTATCATCATTTGAGGTTTTCATCAATTTATAGTGCCTTAACATAGAGAAAAAAATAAAAGAGAGGAATCGAAGCAATTAAAAGACGAAAATAGGCAGTGGGCCTAGAGGCCTAATCAGCGCTGTTGCCGCGCTAAATTTTATTGCTATTCCACCAATTTTCAAATGGGAGGATTACAAAATTAATATTAATAATTAGAATATAATATTTAAATTAAAAATAAAAAGAAAATTTTGTTATTAAATATAAAAAATACTAAAATAACAACATCTAAAATAATATTTTTTTTTCTTTTTACTTTTTCCTCAATCATATGATTAGATATTGTTGTTTAATGTTTTAATTAAAAATTACACAGAATTTATTTTTATTTAAAATTTGTGCATGAAAGATGAATCCTTCCATTTCTAAAAAGGGGGAAATTTTTTCATAATAAACATTCAGCTGATTCTAACCGCCCACGGCTGTTTGTTAAATATCGCTTTTCTTTTTATTCACATTATTATTTATGATTGATATACAAAAAGCCCTGGGCGGCTTTTGATTTTCGTCTGCTAAAATTTCTTTAAATATTTAGGGATGGGGAAGTAGTATTTTACCATGAAAAGGGGGTGAGTATTCATGCTCTTATCCTTTTTCCTTATGTGCCTTAAGATCCCTGCACACATATACACACACAACACAACTACACAGAAAATTTCACACACAAACATAAAATGCAATTACAACTAGGGAGGAAGGGGACATTGGAATGTAAATTACACATTGGTACACATCTATAATACAAAGTAGCTTGATGTCTGTCTGTCTGTCTGTCTGTCCGTCCGTCCGTCCGTCTGAAGCTTAAGATCTCGGTAACCACTGAACCGATTGGATTCTACTCTTCAGGGTATATACCTATTGGTCCTGTGGTGGTTTTAAGCTATTTTCTTGGGGGGTTGGGACACCCCCAACCCCACCAAAAACAAAAAAATCCCCCCCCCATTTTTTTATTTTTTATTTGCTGAAGATTTCCTTGGTCCTTTAGGTTTTGTAGAAGATTTCCTTGGTCCTTTAGGTTTTGTAGAAGATTTCCTTGGTACTTTAACGAATTTCGCCTTAATTTTTTTATCACCTCTTGGGGCAAAGCCCCTAGAGGCAAGGGGCGAAGCCGCTAGTGGTTTTATAACCTCGTTATCTTATTTTTTTTGCTCAACAAATTGTATTTAATTTTGAATGGTTTGGTGCAAACTTTCAATATTTAGATTGAACTATTGAATTAGGTTTTAGCATTTTTGATACTTCACAACTAAAAAAAAACATTAAAGACATACTAAAGTACATTACAAATTTTAAAGAAGCTGATAAAAATTATATAATGCGTAATATTAACGTGTCGACTTACGTTATGCGTTTTGTATGGAACAGTTACAAAAAGGTAACAGGTATGTGCCTTTTCTAAGATTATACCGCTAAACTATAAATAAGGTGTTCTATGCATTCTGTGAAAAAAAAAGATTAAATTAATAACAATAAACTATTTTGCAATAAACTTTAGCAAATTTTAGTGGGTAAAAAATGATAATTGTTCATGATAATGATAATAGTAGCTGAAAAAGAGAAAAAAGTGACTCTTGTAAAATATTTTTTATTAACTTTTGTCCAAGTTGACTTTGTGATTATTTACATTTGTGTTATTAATGATAATAATTATTATCATTATATTTACTGAATCCTACTAAAGTGAAATAAAATTTAATTTTAATGTAATCAATTCTTCATTGGTTTAACTGTAAAAACACTATAGCTATAAATTGGAAGAAGGTATTGGAATGGTTTACAAGGAATTTCCGGCCCACCATCTCACTGGTTCAAGATCTTTCGGATATTCAGGGATAAGACAATGGATGATAAATTGATGTACATCCAAAAAACAATGTGAAGATTAAAAATATTTTTAACACCCACCAAGTGAAAGAGCGAGATTTTTAAACAATTTTTCTCATATTTATTCGAATCCGGTGGATAGGAACCGGTTCTCATCCATACGAAAAAACTATGTCTAGCATCGTATTATATCCAGCTTTCTACGAATATAAAAATATACAATCATAAGATTAAAACCAGTTCTTTTAGCCCGTGCCTACGGCACCTAGGGGCTAAAAAACTGGTTTTAATCTTATAATTGTACATTCTATATCCGCGAAAAGCCGTTTATAATACGATGCGAGAAATAACTATTATAGTTCAATGTTCCCTCCCTTCTCCCTGTTAAATCTCGCACACATATCGCATTATCTAGCCATTATATGGAGAACAATCCAAAAATCACCCCCCCCCCCCCTATCTCCGACAAATCAAACAAATAAGAATTTAAGGAATGGGGCTTGGAAGCCTAAAAAGGTAAAAGTTATAACATTATTGTTTAAAAAATAACACTTTTCATTGTTTTTTTTGTATGAATAAATAAGTAGATTTTGACATTAAACATTAAAACCTGTTATGTCGTGGCCTTTGAAGCTTTCATGAAAAGCAGAAAACTAAAGGTCCAGTGGTATTGTGACAGACGACCAGCCAGACAAGGATGGATATACGTACATACAAGTCCAGGTTATAGAGTAGCTTCGCTACCAACAATGACGTTGCGGGGAAATATAATTACTATTTTTGCAATATTTTATTATTCCAGCAAAATAAGTCCAAACAAAACAGACGGATAGATGTACAGACATACAGACAATCCCTAGATATAGAGTAGCTTCGCTACAAACAATGACGTTGGGGGAAAATATAATTACTATTTTTGCAATATTTTATTATCATAGCAAAATATATCCCAACAAAACAGACGGATGGACGTACAAACATACGGACATAAACTAATTATAGAGTAGCTTCGCTACAAACAATGATGTTGGGGGAAAATATATAATTACTATTTTTGCAATATTTTATTATTGTAGCAAATATGTCCAAACAAAAAAGACAAACAGCCAGATGGATGTACAGACGTACGGATATAAACCAGTTATAAAGTAGCTACGCTACAAACAATGACGTTGCGGGGAAAATATATAATTACTATTTTTGCAATATTTTATTATTGTAGCAAAATATATCCAAACAATACCACAAATTTCACAAATAGTTTATCTAAATTTTCTATGCTGCTAAAGTATTACAGTTTATTGCGATTTAATTTAATTTAATAGCGAATTAGCTATTTGAGTAATAGATGTCAGTCAGTCCGTCCGTTTATCAAAAGGATTTTTGCTTACAATATTTCGTGGTTTTCCAATTATAGCATACTTTAAAAAGAGGAGAAAACAGGATCGGGTAATTCTAACATGCCTTAATTATTTTTGAAAGCTATCCGTTCCAACGAACTAACGTATTAACCGACCTTATTTACAGGAAAGCTTTGCTATGAAAAAATAATAATTTAGGTCTTTTTAAATAAACACTTTTGCGGCCAAATGAGTCATTTTTTGCAAATTATATTTCGTTCCTAAGGTTATCATATGTAACACAATTACAGAATAATTTCAGTTACTTGGGACCTAAAGGGATAAAACAATGGTCAATAAATTAATGTACGTCTCCAATGATGATACACAAAATTAGACCTTTCTTTAGATTATTGGCTGGTTCATTAAGTTAAGTGTTCAAACTTTTCTACCACTAATTTTTATTTTAATTATTGGTTGAAACGTGGCTGAACTTATAGAACCAATTAAATCAAAATTCAATAATAGTTCCCAGAGTTAGTAAGCTACATAGAGAAAAAAATAAAAGAGAGGAATCGAAGCAACTAGAAGACGAAAATAGGCAGTGGGCCTAGAGGCCTACTCAGCGCTGTTGCCGCGCTAAAATTTATTGCTATTCCACTACTTTTCAAATGGGAGGATTAAAAATTATTTAAAAAAATATTTTTTTACTTTTTACTATTTCCATATTTAGGGCAAGAATATTAGATTAGATATTTTCGTTTTAATGTTTTAATTAAAAATTACATAGAATTTTATTTTTATTTAAAAAAATGTGTTCATGAAAGATGAATCCTTCTATTTCTAAAAAGAGGGAAATTTTTTTCATAATGAACATTCAGCTGATTCTGACCGCCCACGGCTGTTTGCTAAATATCGCTTTTCTTTTTATTCATATTATTATTTATGATTGACTTACAAAAAGCCCTGGGCGGTTTTTGATTTTCGTCTGCTTCTAAATTTAGGGATGGGGAAGTAGTATTTTACCATGAAAAAGGGGTGAGTATTCATCCTCTTATCCTTTTTCCTTATGGTAAGCTAATAGATAAGAAAACGTTATTGAGAACTTTGGGGACTTGTGTAAAAAAAAAACAATAAGCCAATAGCCGATAAATGGATGTACATTCCCAATGTTGATACATAGAATTACCCTTTTTTATATTGCAGTTATTAGTTAAAACGTTTAAAACACTTGTCTTACTGAACCTAACAATAAAAATTTATAAAGTTAATAAGCCAAAAAATAAGAAAACATCAAATACAACTTTTGGAACTTGTGTAATAAACAGCCCAATGTCCCCTCCCTCACTGGACTGTAATGTAACACAACTTTAATAAAATATCCTTAGAACCGACTTTAAATCATGCAATAGTATCAGGGAGAGAGGGGACATTGGACTGTAAATTATACTTGAATCCAAAGTTTATCATTTTCACTGTCTTATCAACTTTAGGTACCTTTTATTACATCTTGATTAATAAGGCCCAAATTTTTTACTAATGATTTTAATCTACAGAAGAAGTATTTTTGTTTATCGTCATTGAGGAAGTTCATTGTCTTATCCCTTAAAATCCCTCAATTGTAGTAGTAAGGTCTCTCGTAAATAAGAAAGCAAGTTCTATTGGGGGGGGGGGGGACTTTTATTATTATATCATTGATGAATAATATAGTAGGTAGTTGCAGGGATCTAAATGGATAAGACAATGGCCGATATGTACATACTTAACAATGGTACACTAAATTACCCCTTTTGAAGATTACAATTAGTGGCTGCTACTTTTGTACACTCAACTAAATGAACCAACAAATGAAAAAGTCCCCAAGTTTGTTAAGCCAACGAACTAGTGTAATAAACAGCCCAATGTCCCCATCCTCCCTGAGTTAGTTTAGTATCGAAAGTACTCTATAATTCTCTTTGTCTGTCCATCCCTAAGTCCTCCATAATGATATGGGGTAAATATGATTTGCTCGGCTGCTATTTAAGATAAGATTTAGAGCACACAGTATACAACTTACTTTGTCCGTCAGTCTGTATGTGATGATACAAAAGACATTTATACATATTGATATAAAAAAGTTCCGTGATTTTCTACTACTTATATTTTATTGAATATCTGCTCTATAACTGACTTTGATAGATTTAATTCTAAGCTGGATCTTTAAATCATTTTAGTTGTGAGCCAGATCGGGGTGAGCCAACTTTCCACCAATGAGAGCACAGCATTTTATGAAATGCCGCGCTGTGATTGGCTGAAATTCGACGCACCCCGATTTGGCTCACCACTAAAATGATTTAAAGATCCAGCTCTGGTCAGTTGTTATATCCTAGTACTAGCGGCTACGCCCTCAAGAGGCCTCTAGGGGCACGTAAAATGTTTTATTTTCAATATATGTTAAAATCAGCTGTAAAAATCTCTTGGGAGGTAGGTGGTACCCTCGACCAAAATAGTTATAAACCTTCCCAGGACCTATGAAAAGCTACACTGTAAAGGAGAACCATAACAAACAATCATCCTGTTACTTTATTATAAGGATATTGAATAATATAGAGAGTAAAGGGTGGGGTTTTATTTTTTCTCAAGGGAAATAGAATTTAACCATTTCTCTCTTTCCTATATATTTATCTCTATCTCTATGAATGTTTCTATTTATCTGTCTCTCTATTTCAATCTCTTTTTTTCTTTCTAACTATCTATCTTTCTTTCTTTCTTTTCTCTTAACAGTGTTCTCCATTCTCTTATTCTTAAATATCTATCTCTCTATTTTAAATCTTTCCAATTTGCTATTTATCTTTTTATCCTCATTTTTCTTTTTATTATACTTTGAACACTTAACTTAATTAATCAAAATTCACTTAAGTTGTTCAGCCAACGAATAAGAAAACGTTATTATAAAACTTTAGGGGTTAGTGTAATAAACAGTCCATTGTCCCCTCTCTCTCTGATAATATCTCTTTATCTGACTATTTAAATATTATTATACTGGCACGGGTTACTACTATGCATTATCTGGTTGTACCGTTACGTCATAGAGGCTAGATAGATATATATTATAAATAAATAGATAGATAGATACATAGATAGATTGATAAGGTGTAGATATACAGATAGATAGATAAATAGAAAGATAGATAGATAAATAAATAGTTACATAGATAGATTGATAAATAGATAGATAGATAAGAGATAGATAATTTGCGATATCAGCAATAAAAAGACTATAGGGGTGAAAATTGCTTAATTTATATTCTATGATCATTTTTAATGGACATTCTTGTTATGAATTGCAAACAAAGTACTATCCTTTACAGAAGGGGTAATTTTATGTATCATCATTGAGGATGTACATCAATTTATCGACCATTGTCTTATCCCTTATAAAAAGCATATAAGGGGTTAAAATTACTTAATTTATATTCTATGATCATTTTTTAATAGACATTCTTGGTAGCAAGAGGGAACAAAACACTATTTTCTATGATAGAAAGTAGTAAGGTTTTCTCTGTCTGAAGCTTAAGATCTCAATAACAACTATACTGATTAGGTTCACTATTTTAGGTAAGGCTAATATAGATCCTGTGATTGTTTAAGGCTATTTTATTCGATTTAAGTCTTGGGAAGGTTTTTAGCATTTTTTCTAAGCCCCCCTCCCCATGCCCCTTTAAATACAGAGCACTGGTTTTATGTAAGAAAGAAGTAAGGTTGTTTGTTGGTCAATAAAGATCTCGCCAACTACTAAAGAGTATGAGAATTTTACAGGGATCAAAAGGGATAAGACAATGGCCGATAAATTGATGATACACAACATTAGCACTTCTTTGGGTTACAAATAATGGTTAAATTATATGGACACTCAATTTATTAAATCAACCAATCCAAATTAAATAGAAGTCCTCAAAGTTTTTATTAAACTTTGGGGACTAGTGTAATAAACAGCCCAATGTTCTCTACCTCCATGTAATTTTTGGTACACTTTACAAAGGTAGAGAATGGTTTTAGGCTGTTTACTGACTACCCATCCTCTCCTAGACACAAGGGGCGCAGCCGCTAGTACCTTTGTGTGTGTGTGTGTGTGTATTTATTAAGATCTTAGAAATTTATATCTTTAAAGTTTAATCTAAAAGAAATTTCTTTAAAATCTAATACTAGTATTTATATACAAAGAGAGAGAGAGAGAGAGAGAGAAAGAGGGGTCAATGGGCTGTTAATTACACAAGTCCCCAAAATTTTTTAGTGGTGTTTTCTTATTCGTTGACATATCAATTTTGGGGACTTTTGATTAGGTTGAAATGTTTCCACCACAAATTTTAATCTATTGAAAGGGTAATTAGGTGTATCATCACTGGGGATATACATTGATTTATTGGCCATTGTCTTATCCCTGATTTATATAATATTTTGTATAAACCACTACAGACATGGTAATCTCTAGTATATAAATATATCGACATAAAACTGATATCCTAGTTCTCAAATCTACAGTAATCCCATAAAGACGTTTATACAAACTAACATATAAATGATTATGTCTAAAAGTAGCGCAGCAAAAATGAAAAAATTAAACACAGTTAGAAGTCTTAATAATCATAATAAATGAGTATAGAACAACTGGTTTTTCAAGTAATTGCTTTTCTTATACCTAACTTTACTAGTAATCATCAAATACAGAATTACCGTCAATACATGATAGAAGCGCCACCAAAATCTAAAAATGGTAGGTCAATTCTAACAAAACATGAAAAAATGTGTTTTTATATTTTTTTATACTTTTTAGCTATATTAGAGAATGAAACCGGGTGTTTTACAAGTATTTTGAATTAATCTCATTAGATTTGCTTTCTAAACATCAATAAAATTTTCCTATAAAATATCACAATATTTTAGGTATTTATTTCTAAAAATAGATTATGACGTATTCCCTAATAGTGCCAGTTGAGCCCTGAAGCCCCTCTCCCTATTTTAGGAACGGGAAATATAGATAGGGGTAGTTTAACATTTCTTTGTTTGCTGTATTGCAGGTTAAGTTAGGTTTGGTAGACCCGCAAGGTTAGGGCACCCAAAAAATTTTAAGGGCAATTTCTCCCCCCCCCCCAAAAATAGTTATAAACCTTCCCAGGAATTATGAGTAGCTACACTGTAAAGGAGAATCTAATAGGATTAGCGGTTAGCGGGATCATTTGCTACAAACACACACATACACACAATTACGTAGCCGCTATTCTTTATACATATTAAGATCTCGCAAACGACCCAACCTTCTTAGGCTATGGGCGCAGCTTCTAGCATTAATTTAATTTAAAGCATATAAGCATCGAATATACGAAGCCTTAAAGTTATAAGAAGGTGCAATTTTTATATAACATAAATATAACTATCTTTTTAACAAGCCAGGCTTTTCAATAATTAGAGTCTGTCCGTCCGTACGTAATTTATTTAGGCATAATTATTTTAAACTTGGATGATGATTCATGTAACTATAAGTTAATATAAGTATGATGATACACAAAATTACCCTTCTGTAGTTCCTTTATATTAGTTTTTGAAAAATTTTAACACTTAATTAAATGAACCTACCGTTTAAAATTAAGTATATTACCTGAAATTGTTGAGCCAACAAATATGAAAACGTTATCATTAAACTTTGGGGACCAGTGTAATAAACAGCCCAATGTCCCCTCCCTCCCTTGGTTGTTTGAAATTGATAACCACTAAATATATCTTTTTACCTACTTACAATCTATCTGAATAATCTATTGCAAAAAAACTGCAAATAAGAATACATGATTATAAATAATCCATGTATAATCTTTTTTATTAGTAGCAAAGCTACTCTATAAATCTAAATGTCTGTCCGTCCGCAGGTATCTAAAGGGATAAGACAATGGCTGATGAATTAATGTACATCCCCAATGATGATACACAAAATTACTCCTTTTGTTGATTAGTGGTTGAAACATTTAGTCACTTAAACTAATGAATCAAAATGTAATAAAGGTCTTCAAAGATGTTAAGCATACGAATACGAAAATATTATTTAAAAACTTTTGTGACTAGTGTATAAACAGCCTAATGTCCCTGGTCTGTCCGTCTGTAGGAAACGTACTATTTAACTGCTATTTAAGATAGACGGCTAGATTTCTTTACTTTTATATTTATCTTCAATAAGCATTTTTTATCAATCTGCTTCGCTAATTTTGGATGTTGTCATCCTTGTTAAAGGTACATTTGACTTTTTTTCATTCATTTTCCTTAAGGTTATATGCATATATTCTAAAAATAGACATATCCAAAGAGCAGGGGTCTTAAGGGATAAGACAAGGAATTATTGGTCGAAAGTTTAGAACAAGTTGTTAGTTTGTACAACTCAATCAAGATGAATAAAAGTCCCCAAAGATGTTAGGCTAACGAATAAGAGATTGAATACATTGAACTCTAGGTACCAGTATGAATTACTGTCATATGTCCCCTCCCTCTATAAATTTGTTCTTATTATAGCATCATACACTAATTATAGGACATATGTTAAATATAAAACAAGTTTAATATATTACTGTATGATAGTTAACTGTCCTTTCATCGTTGAAAGTATTGCTATATTATTGTTGCTGTCTTATTATGGTCGTAATTATACTGGTTTTAAAGTAACTCTTTACAAATTGGAAAAGACAATTGAACCTCAACCAGGGATGTAAAGGGATAAGACCTAGGCAAACAAATTGATGTACATCCCCTTGAAAGCCCCCAAAGGTTTTAAGTCAAAGAATAAGAAAACGTTATTTTAAAACTTTTGAGACTAGTGTAATAAACAGCTAAATATCAAATCTCTTCCTGCAATTGAACCAAAAAACAAATGAAAGCGACATTTTACAATTTTCGGCTTATTTAATTAGATCTTCTTGCTTTTAAGAAAGTTTTCCGTAATTAAAGGTAAAGCTGTATACTATATTTCTATTTAAATTACATTTCAACGAAACCTAGCTACCGATCACCTAAATAGTTCGTTAGTAGTAGAAGGATGTTTGTCAGTCTTTTATGTTTTTTTTTATATAGTTTTTTTTTGTATTTAAAGGTAAAGCTGTATATATTCCTAATTACATTTCAAAGAAACCTAGCTATAGATCAGCTAGTTCGTTAGTAGTAACAGGATGATTGTTTGTCTGTATGTGTATGTTTGTACAAATGTATCTTGCTAACCACTAAACCAATGTGGTTCTACATTTTAAATCAAAGATTTTTTTTTACAATTTTCGGCTTATCTAATTATTTCTTATTGCTTTAAAAAATAGTTTTCCGTAATTAAAGATAAAGCTGTATATTCTTATTTAAATTACATTTCACAGAAACATGTGTGTGTTTGTACAGAAGGATCTTGCTAACCACTGAACCGAAATTGTATAAAACTATAACCTCCTAAGTGAATTCACTTTTAGATTATATATAAAGTAGTAAGGTGTTTTTGTTTGTTCTTTCACACATCGCTAACCACTGAACCAATTGAGACCTTTATTTTGGTAAAGCTTAACTGTTAAGTTGACATAGATCAAGGAATGATTGAAGATTTAGGCCTTTGGGGGTTTTAGGCTATTTTCCTGTACCCCCTTCTTACCCGTTTGAATACATATCATCTAAAAGCTTAGGGCACAGACGCTATTCTTATTATCGAAAGTAGTAAGGTGTTTATTGTTTGTTCTAACAATTTAACCGATTAGGATCTTTATATATTTTGGGAAGCTGTACACATACCCTTAGTTGGCTTTAAGCAAATTTCATCTTTATGAATATACAGGGAGGGAGGGGACAATGAGCTGTTTATTACACTACTGCCCAAAAGCTTATAGTAACGTTTTCTTGTTTGTTGACTTACCAACCTTGAATTTTGATTGGTGGATTCATTTAGTTGAGTGACCAAACGTTTCAACCAACAATTGTAATCTACACAAGAGGTAATTTTATGTATCATAATTGGGGATATGCATCAATTTATCGGCCATTGTCTTATCACTTTATATCACCGGATATATTCTACCTTATTTTAAAGCTTAAAGAACCTAGCCCAAAGTAATTTGAAAGGTCATAAAAGCTTCTCTCCATTCAAGAGTATTCAATAAACCTATTTAGTGACATGTATTTAGAAAAATAGTATAAAGTAGTAAGGTTTTTATGTCTGAAGCTTAAGATTTCAATAATAATTGTACTGAATAAGTTTTCTTGTTCACATAGGTTCTGTGATAGTTTTAGGCTATTTTCTGCCATCATTTACCCTTTAAATGCAGAGTGCCTAGATGCTAAAGATTTTTCCAAACATGGCCCCTTTTTTCAATCTTATTTATAATAAGTTTTACAATGTTCAAGGGCCCATGAGAAGCTACATTGTAAAGGAGAACCATATCGGTACTGTGATATTTATCTATCAGAAAACAAAAATATAGGTTTAATAATTATCTGTCTATTTATTTTTCAGAAAACTAGTCCCCAACGTTAAATAATAAACTTATACAAAGACAAAAGAAAGTCCGTCATTGAGGGTGGTTAAACTCAACAAAATCTCCCAAATTTCAGACCGGTTATGGGGTCGATTTTTGACCCACTCTTATTGGTCATTTGAAATGTATGACGTCATTTTTATTGGACACTATGCACTGTTTCACTCTTAACTAAAACCTGTCCGAATGTCTGTCTATTTAGTTTACATAAATGAGTTGAGGGAGGGTACGTTAGACTTAAATTATACTGGTACCAAATGTTAATAAACACAACCTATCATTTGTTGACTTAAAAACTTTGGGGACTTAAATCTTTATTGGTTGATATCAATTAGCAATGTTTAAACTGTTCCGTTAATGACTTAAATCTATTGATGGGGTAGTTTTGTTTATCATTATTGGGGGTGAACAAAAATTTATCATCAATTGTCTTATCCCTTACAATCCCTGACTTTACATTCCTATATAGAGAGGGGTCTAAAAGTGAACCTACCATAAAAAGTTTGGGGGGAAATTACCCTTTACCTAAAAACAGTTAATTACTAAAGATATATTCTTCTGAATAATCAGGGAGGGAGGGGACATTGGACCACAAATTACACTGATACCCAAAGTTTTTAAACACCAAAGATCTTAAAGGTGGGTTAAAACTTTAATAGCAGGGGTAATTTAGCATATCATCAATGGAGATTTATATCAATTTATCGTCCATTGTCTTATCTCTTAAGATCCCTTTGAATAATGAAAAGAGGGGACGGGACACGCTATGTAATTCAAATAGTGTTCTCAAGTTGTTGACACTGGTACCCAAAGTTTTAAAACACTTGAGAACCCATTGGTTGGATGAAAACCTTATGGTACTTTAATCAAATTTTGAATGCTTAGGTTAATATTGCAGTGTACAAAATTTCCAACCATATTGGATTTATTCTACATAAGGGGTAATTTAACATTTCATCATTGGGGATTTACATTGATATATCATCCATTGTCTTATCCATTAAGATCCCTGTAAAATAATAGAAATAGGGACGGGATACGCTATGTAATTCAAATAGTGTTCTCAAGTTGTTGACACTGGTACCCAAAGTTTTAAAACACTTGAGAACCCATTGGTTGGATGAAAACCTTATGGTACTTTAATCAAATTTTAAATGCTTAGGTTATAATTGCAGTGTACAAAATTTCCAACCATATTGGATTTATTCTACATAAGGGGTAATTTAACATTTCATCATTGGGGATTTACATTGATATATCATCCATTGTCTTATCCATTAAGATCCCTGTAAAATAATAGAAGGGACATGCTATGTAATTCAAATAGTGGTCTCAAGTTGTTATTGAATTTAATTAGGAAATGGAGAAAGACTTACTACAAGGCTAGCTAAATCCGTATATAAAAGTAACAGGATGTCTATCTGTCTTGTGTGTTAACTTTAAGATCTCTCTATCTATTGTACTGTTATGATTCTGCTTTACAATAAAACTTCTCTAAAGGCAAGGGAAAAATATCTTCAACCCTAAAAAATGGTCTTCTGTTTGCAACTAAAATTAAAAGTTGAGGGTTAACTACCTATCCAACTTCAATCAAGAGCCCCAAGAGGTCTCTTGAGGCATAGCCGTTTGTTAAACTAAAATACGTTCTGTAATTTACGATAATTAAAAATATAATTGACACCCTTGTTCAGTTAATGAAAAAAAAAGATTAAAAGGGAGCGAATGGGTTTTGGACAGGAAGAGAGTGACGGAAAAATTGGTAAATTTCAGGGATCTAAAGGGATAAGACAATGGCTGATAAATCGATGTGCATCCCCAATGATGATACACATTCTGTAGATTAAAATTAGTGGTTGAAACGTTTCATTACTCAACTTAATGAACAAACCAATCAAAAGTGGTTAAGCCAACAAATAAGAAAACACTGGCTAAGATAATGATACCCCTCAGCTACCCTCTTTACCCCATCCCTTTCCATCCATCTGACTATGTTAGCAGCAACCTAAATTGACGACAATTTCCCCGCCTGCCATAATATCCACGTATATTATATAATATACTAGTGTAATAAACAGCCCAACGTCCCCTCCTTCACCCTGAATTTAATAAGCTTCACTATCTTGGATGTTCTCGTCATTGTGTTCACAGATAAAAATATATTATTTTCATTTGAAGTTTGAATGTTTACTATACAAAAAATTCTGCGCGAAAAGATTCTTATAGAAAGACGGATTGGTGTTTTTCCTAAACAAACTACATTTTAGCTTAATAACATAGCAAGTAAAATAATATCTAAAAGTAGTGCAAGTTAACCCATTAGTGCCGAACCGGGCATGAAAACCAGGTTCCGAAAAATGAAAAAAAAACCAGTTTCCGGCTTCATAATTGCATCATAATTTTCTTGGAAAATACGTTCCTAAATTGGTTTTACTTTTCTTAGAATCTTTAAATTTATCTAATAACCTTTACAAACTGAAATTTTAATTCATACACTTTATTTCACTCTCTCTTTAGATTTTTTTTTGAAAAAGACAACATCAAATATGTTTTTGAAAACATGTTGTGTTCATCACAACATGTTGTAACATAAACAGAGGTAGGCTTTTTATAAAAAGAATGCTGTGTTAATGCAGAGAAGGAAAAGAAAGGTGAGGGCAAGCGGAAATATTTTTTTTCAATCTTGTATAATTTGGCATTTAAACTAAGACTGTAAAACATATATATATGTCTTATGCTTAAATGGCTCTTTTGGTTAAGGCGTCAGGTTTCAGATATCAAGTTTCAACTGGGGTGGTTCAAGACTCACCACTGAAACAATATTTTGTTCAATCTTACATACTTTGACATTTAAAATAAGACTGTTGAACACATACATATGGTGCATTATTTGCCAAATGTACCACTTTTCTGCACTACCTCTCCGATTTTGTTAATACTCTATATTTTGGTCCGTTGGGTCATTCAAGGATGCTGGATGGCCAAAAAAAAGTTTCAGAGTCCCTGGATGTCTAGATATCTAGCTATCTATGAAGGTAGGTAACAAAAATGTAAAAAACACCCATTTTTTCACAATTTTAAAAATTAATTTTTTCATCAATCTTACATCCAATCTATACATTTTATACACCAAAATGATCCTTTATTCATGTAAAAAGCGCACATAATTCTATTTTAGCCAAAACTCTAATTTTACAGGGTGTCCAACAAAAAGTGTATTTTGGATATCTAGCATAATACCCAAAATACCTGTCCGAAAAAAATCATTTTTTTTAGCTTAAATCCTGTGTTTTATCTGTGTGCATATGTGGTATATAACGGTTCGGACCACCCGGGACTATAAGGTTGTCAAATTTCACTTTGGGACACCCTGTAAATGTGATTTTTGCGTCTGTAGAGCTAAAACTTGGTCCAAATTGGCTATTTTTTTCAAATTACTCTAATATGTGTTTTAGTATGTTTGGCCATAGTGTTTTCTGACCAGATCAATAATTTCATATTTTTTGGACATCCTGTATTTTCAAAAAAAGAGAAAAAAAAATTTTGTTTTTTTTTTAATTTTTTTCTATTTTTAAGTTACTTAAAACTGTCATATAGATACAGATTTTGACTAATAACAATAATATTTGCCTATTTTACAATTTCTTACACTTTTGGGACACCCTGTGCATGTTTTTGAAAAATGATGGTTTTTGCCCATTTTTTGGGGGAAGGAGTCGTTTTAGGGCCATAGACTATTTCTTCATTTTTGTAGAACTTTTCAAGACACATCATTTGTTATTTATGCAAAAACCACAAAAACCGAACCGTTTTGCCGTTATTCACCGCCAAAGGCAGAATTTTTTTACGTTTTTGCCGTTCTGGAGGTTGTAATGGGCATTTGTGGTAAGAAAACGTTGATTTATCAAGATCCCTCTTAAATACTTTTATTTAGGTAATTTAATTTACTAAATTTCATATTAAGTAAAATTTTTTGTGCAGCTAACCGTTTTTCGTCGAGATGGATTTCAATTGTTAAAACAAGAAAATTAAGTGAATATAACATAAATAAATGCTATAACATAAGTGATAAAAGAAACATAAATCATGTGCATTTGAAATTCCTTTTGACAATAATCGGTTGGATATACAAAAAAATTTACTTCACATGAAATTTAGTAAATTAAAATGCCTAAATAAAAGTATTTCACAGTTATCTTGATAAATCAACGTCTTCTTACCACAAATGCCCATTAGAACCTCGGGAACGGCAAAAAACGTAAAAAATTCTGCCTTTGGCGGTGAATAACGGCAAAACGGTTCGTTTTTTGTGGTTTTTGCATAAATAACAAATGATGTGTCTTGAAAAGTTCTACAAAAATGAAGAAATAGTCTATGGACCTAAAACGACTCCTTCCCCCAAAAAATGGGCAAAAACCATCATTTTTCAAAAACATGCACAGGGTGTCCCAAAAGTGTAAGAAATTGTAAAATAGGCAAATATTATTGTTATTAGTCAAAATCTGTATCTATATGACAGTTTTAAGTAACTTAAAAATAGAAAAAAAATTTAAAAAAAAACAAAATTTTTTTTTCTCTTTTTTTGAAAATACAGGGTGTCCAAAAAATATGAAATTATTGATCTGGTCAGAAAACACTATGGCCAAACATACTAAAACACATATTACAGTAATTTGAAAAAAATAGCCAATTTGGACCAAGTTTTAGCTCTACAGACGCAAAAATCACATTTACAGGGTGTCCCAAAGTGAAATTTGACAACCTTATAGTCCCGGGTGGTCCGAACCGTTATATACCACATATGCACACAGATAAAACACAGGATTTAAGCTAAAAAAAATGATTTTTTTCGGAGAGGTATTTTGGGTATTTCACTAGATATCCAAAATACACTTTTTGTTGGACACCCTGTAAAATTAGAGTTTTGGCTAAAATAGAATTATGTGCGCTTTTTACATGAATAAAGGATCATTTTGGTGTATAAAATGTATAGTTTGGATGTAAGATTGATGAAAAAATTAATTTTTAAAATTGTGAAAAAATGGGTGTTTTTTACATTTTTGTTACCTACCTTCATAGATAGCTAGATATCTAGACATCCAGGGACTCTGAAACTTTTTTTTGGCCATCCAGCATCCTTGAATGACCCAACGGACCAAAATATAGAGTATTAACAAAATCGGAGAGGTAGTGCAGAAAAGTGGTACATTTGGCAAATAATGCACCATATGTATCATGCTAACATAGCTCATTTGGTTAAGGCGTCAGGTTTCAGATTTCAAGGATGGTGGTTCAAGGCTTACCACTGAAACAATATTTTTTCAATTTGTCTATTTTCACAACTGATAATTGGTCTCCAATAAAGCTCATTTATAGAATGTTGGTTTCCTTATCCGTATGTTGCAGGTTCGAGGCTCTCCGAGAGGGGCAGGGATTTTGTTGTTGTAAAAAATTGGGAGTTTCTGTGTAATAAAAGTTGTCGCAAATATACGTATTAAATGATTATACTTTAGATAATAAAGGATTATTATGTACACTAATAAAGTGAATTTTTAGCTGGCTAAAATAATTATATGCCAACTTCCATGCCATCCTCTTCTACTGGATGAATAAACTGACCATTAAATGGTGTCAATGTAGGCAATCCTAACATAATGTCCACGTATATCCTATATCCATTATACTTTAGATAATAAAGGATTAGGAATAATTAAGAAAAATTATTTTATGGTCACCTTATTTAGTGCAGGGGTAAAGTAATAAGTTGTTTAATATAATTGGATTTTAGGGGGATTTCCCTTAAAGTACCAAGTCGAGCACCTAACCCTTGAAATGAATTTAAAGTATGGTGGTTTTGATAGTTTTTTGGGTTTACTTACTTTTTTTGTGTCAAAGTATTTTGGGGCAGTGATCTAAAGAGATAAGACAATGGCCGATAATTTAATGTACATCTTTAATGATGATACGCAAAAGTTTCCCTTCTTTAGATTACTATCAGTGGTTGAAACGTTTGAACACTCAACTTTGGGGACAAGTGTAATAAACAGCAAATTGTCCTCTCTCTCTCTGATTTTTGGGGGTTCGTTAAATTGAGTGTCCAAATGTTTCAACCTCTAATTGTAATTTACAGAAGGGAAAGTTGTATGCTTAATCATTGAGGTTTTACATCAATTTATTGGCCATTGTCTTATAACTTTTGATCTCTGATTTAGAACAGAATAATTAAAACAAAAAATTGCACTTATACAGGGTGCACCACATAAATCCGGACTTTTTCTTATTTTTAAACAAATAAACATAAAATCGTCAATTTTAAAGATTTTATTGAATTTTAAAAACTGGGAATCAACCTAGGTATATGACTATTAGATTATTTAATAAAATCGCCGCCAGCCTCAATCACCGCCTCTACCCGCCCCCTGAACCGCCCGCCGACCCTGGTCACCATGTCCCTGTTCAAGCAGGCGAAGTTCTCCATTATAGGAGCAATGAGAGAGGTCTTTTTGGTATGGGCGCGTCTATTGGTTCATGCTTTAATGGCGCTCAAGGCCCAAAAGTCCATTGGATTAAGATCGGGGCTGCTGGGAGGTCACATCTCCTTAAAACCGTGAGTAACCACAGGATCCAAATTAACCCATCTTTAAAGCTCCCTTTGACACGGCGGCTCTTATTTGGGCCACATTAAGCTAGAACAACGTTTTATACCTTTTTAAAAATGGCATGAAGATTAAGATAGGGTTATCAGCGCAATACATAGTCTAAAACGAGTTTCAAGGTTCCATATGGGCCCCTGAAGTCAAGAACCGAGAAATTTTCAAGTTTTTTGACGTTTTTGACATCTTAAAATCTACCACGATCCACTTTGTCGGAGTACTTCAGCCAAGTCAGCTTGGATAGAGAGCTCTAGTCTTTTTTAGTGTTTTCACTAGGTATCTGATAGTATCTCCAGCAAGTTTTATTGGACCATCTCACCTACAGATGGGCTGAGGTCAGATTTAGTAAACCCAAGTCATAAATCCACGGTAAACTATCTGCGCAATTCGAATCTGCCTTGTTGAACATATGCGCGGCCAGCTCGGCGTACACGTCCTCCATCGCCCAAAGATTTTCATGGGCAAAAAGGTCATTACCTAAGCTTTTTATAGTGGGGTCAAATGTCCTGATTGGTCAAGTAGTTTTGGCGCTATGGCCGTTTAAAAAAAGTCCGGATTTATGTGGCGCACCCTGTATATCCTATTATTTCTTACTTAATGAGAACGGTGTGATATTTTCTTAATGCTAATATATATCAGCATAATGACAGGGAGGGAGGGGACATTGAATTTTAATTTACACTGGTACCCAAAGTTTTATTATTCGTTGGCTAAAACACTTAATACATTTAGATTAGATGGTTCCAAACTAATTTCTGTATAATCTTCAGAAGGGGGGAATTTGTTTATCATCATTTTGGATGTTATCATCCATTGTCTTATCCCTTCAATCTCTGGGTTTAATGGTAATTCTAAGCTTCTTATTAGTAGATCAACTACACTATAACTATGGACGTTCGTCATTATACTGTAGTAATAAAAACAGAAATTACGTTTCTTCTAGCTGAATTAATTAGTAGCTTCGCAGATATATAAAGACTATAGCCTATAAATTGATGTACATCCCCAATGATGATACACACAGATACCAAATCTCTAGGTTACAATTAGAGGTTTAAACGTTTGGCCACTCAAATTTATAAATCAATGAAGGTCCCCAAAGTTAAAGCTAAAGAATGAGAAAACGTTCTAATAAAACTTTGGGGACTAGTGTAATAAAGAAAATGGCATAAATAGAAGAAGGCAGTGAAAAAGGGATGAGAAAAAAGGCCTATAAATTGATGTACATCCCCAATGATGATTCACACAGATACCGAATCTGTAGATTATAATTAGTAGTTGAAACGTTTGGGCACTTAACTTAATAAATCAACCAATCAAAATTTAATGCAGATTGCCGAAGTTGATCAGCTAAAGATTGAAAAAAAAAGTTGTTATAAAACTTTGGGGACTAATGTATTAGATTAAATAGCATAAAAAGGAAAAAGAAAAAATATATTAATCTTATAATATGAATACTTTATTCAACAAAATAAGAGCAATTAATCTTCTCTCTTTACATTCACTCAGGAAGGGAGGGGCCATTGGGCTGTTTATTATTCTAGTCCCCAAAGTTTTCTTATTCGATGACTCATCAACTTTGGGGACTATTTTGAATTTTCAAAGTTTTCAACCACTAATTGTCATCTATAGAAGGCGATATTTTGTTCATCATATTTGGGTGTGAACATAATTTTATCGGCCATTGTCTTATCCCTTTTTATCCCTGGGATTCACTAATGCAATACAAAAAACAGGGAGGGAGGGGACATTTGATTGTATATGTTCTTATATTCGTTGGCCCAACAAACTTTGAGTACTTTAAAATTCTTAATTGGGTTCTTTAATCTTTTCAACCAATAATTATGATCTATTGAAGGGGTTAATTTTATTTATCATTATTTGGGGATGTACATCAATTCATTGTCCATTGTCTTATCCCCTAAGATCCCTGAATTTTAGTTAAAACAATTTTAATTTTCCATTCACCTATCCCTCAGAGAGAGAGAGGGGTCAATAGGCTGTTTATTACACCAGTCCTCAAAGTTTTATAATAACGTTTTCTTATTTGTTAGCTTAACACCTTTGGAGATTTTTGATTGGTTGGTTTATTAAGTTGATTGTATACGTTTCAACAAATTTTTTTTGATCTACTGAAGGGGTAATTTTGAGTATCCTAATTGGTGTATACAATGAGATCCCTGATTTTCATAAAAACAATTCTAATTTTCCATAAACCTATCCCTCCGCCAAAGTTTTTATCCCAAATTTTCTCATGAGAACCCAAAATAAAAAGGTTAATTTTATATGTATGTACAGACGGTTTTTCTATCTAATATAATTGATACCCAAGATAGGTAGATAGATAGATAGGTGGATGGATAGATATTGATTTTATATGTACAGACAGCTTTTTCTATCTAATATAATTGATACTCAAGATAGGTAGATAGATAGATAGGTGGATGGATAGATATTGATTTTATATGTACAGACAGCTTTTTCTATCTAATATAATTGATACCCAAGATAGGTAGATAGATAGATAGTTGGGTAGATAGGAAAATTTTAATTTGTAGTTATTGAATGTTCGTGTGTTCATTAAGATATTAGACACCTCTCGACCAATAAGTTTTCAGAAAGCCTTTAATAGTCCTAGGTAGGTTTTTGGCCATTTTCAAGATGCACAAGATACTAAATATAATACACTAAAGATAGATGGATAAAAAATGGAAACAAAAGATAGAAAAATAGCTAGCGCGACATGTAGATAGATAAATTTTAAGATATAAAGAAGCAAGAGTTTAAGATCAAAATTACTACTGTACCGACGCGATGGGTTTACTATTTTAGGTAAGCTTCACATAGACTATTTTATTTTCAGATGAAAGACTTGGGATGGTTTTAAGCTATTTTTCTAGCTCTTCTCTGTCCCTTCAAATACAGAGTCCCTAGATGCTAGGGTGAAAGGCAACGTAGATATATATGATAACAGGAGCATGATTGTAACCCTTTTGGTGAAAATTTTGCTTGGATAGAAAGCAGAGGCATGAATAAAAATATTGTTATGATATTAAGATAGCTAGCAAGATATATTGATAGATAGATAGATAGACTGACAGCTAGATAGATAGATAGCAGAAGGATGATTGATACCCTTGCGTGAGAATTTTGTGAAACTTTGAGAGACCTGAAATTAACCCTTACACCAACATAGTAGACAAAGAGGTTGCCAAAAAATGAGAGCGCTCAAACAATGGCCTAAAACTATGTTGATTCTGTAATTCTGTAATAAAATAGTTGGAACCATTATAAAATCTTTACTGTAGGTTTTGGTCCTTTTGCTCACAGGGGGGGGGGGAGGGGACATTGGGCTGTTAATTACCCTATGGTAACGGTTTCTTATTCATTAGCTTACCATCTTTGGGGACTAATCTTGAATATTGATTGATTGTTTCATTAAGTTGAGTGTCCAAACATTTCAACCACTAATCTTCATCTACAGAAGGGGTTATTTTATGTATCATCATTTTAGATGTACATCAATTTGTCAGCGATTGTCTTATCCATTTAGATCCCTAGGATAAACCACCGAGTGCTTTTTATTTATCAAAAAATATAACATAAACTTTTTATCATTTTTTGGCAACTATGTCCATTTAAAGATTCCCCCTATAATATAGCCACCCTATAAATCAGAGACTAGGTAAAATTATTCCGTAATTTTATTAGATTTGATTCATGTAATATTTGTATCAAAATAGTTTGTAGTGAAACCAATTTTTCCTTGTTAGTAGCGAAGCTACTCTATAACTATGATTGTAGTTTTTTTAAAGATATAATTAATTATAATAGCTTTCAACTATATACTGTTTAAAAAGTACATCGCTCGCTAGGTTTATGGAACAAAACATACCAAAAAACACTTCTTACATTTCTGATATATACAATTTTTCTCCATAATTTTAATTCTTTGAACATCTTTCTCTGTCCCAAACATTCATTAGTTTACCCAACATATTTGCTCTAAAGTAATTAGAGATGGATAGATAGATAGATAGATAGATAGATAGATAGATAGATAGATAGATAGATAGATAGATAGATAGATAGATAGATAGATAGATAGATAGATAGATAGATAGATAGATAAAGATGTCCCAAACATTCATTAGTTTACCCAACATATTTGCTCTAAAGTAATTAGAGATGGATAGATAGATAGATGGATATATAGATACATAGATATATAGATAGATGGATAGATAGATAGGGAGATGGATATATAGATACATAGATATATATAGTCCACATAGAATGAACAAAAGTTTATTTGTAAAACATCATGTTTCATGCATTAAGCAATCTTCAGTTACAATTTAATACTGACGATAATATAAGAATTAATAGATTTTTTCAATTAAATTTAGAGGATTTTTAAAAAATATTGAAATTACAAATAAACATAATTTTAAAAAAAAAATATCTTGAAACGGCAGTATCAGGTATCATTAGCAGCCAGGTGTTCAATCAGAAGAAACTTATCTCTGTGTCTGCACTTGCTGTTGATCTCAGACCTCAGACATAGATATATAGATAGATAGATAGATAGATAGATAGATAGATAGATAGATAGATAAAGATGTTCCAAACATTCATTAGTTTACCCAACATATTTGCTCTAAAGTAATTAGAGATGGATAGATAGATAGATAGATACAGCATGAACCTCAAAAAAGTATTTTTAAGCATCTGCAGCCCTTATTTCTCAATGAATTATAAAAAAATGCTTATGTCCTTGTTCTCCATAGTATTCCACATAAGTAGATATAAAAATATTTTTTTTACCTCCATTAACACCGGAGATTTTTAGAGCTAAAGTTTTGAAAAAGTGACTGAGAAAAAGAATTTTTTTTTGTTTCTCTTATTTTTTGGATGGTTATATTATGTTTTTCTGGCAACTGAATAATGATACACAAAGAAAAACAAGTTAACTAATTATTTCTTTTTTATTCCACCAAAAAATATAAATTTTTAATGGCAAAAAATACTACTGAATGAATTGATTATTTGCAAATTTTAGGTTATTTATTAACCCTTATTTGAGAAAAGGATTAATTATGACAGTTGCTCCGCCTACTTTTCTGACATCTCAATAATTTAATAGGGGGTTAATTAAGCTTTTTAGACAAAAAAATCATTATGTTTTAATTTTATTTTCTTTATAACTTTTTTGTTATTAAAGTTAGGATTGTGAAACAAAAACAATTTTCCTGCTATATTCATAAAGATTTATTTGGTTTTTTAATCTTAAACAATTTTGCCTAATAAGTAAGTTTTTCAAAATATCATTAAACTAAAAAGACTCAAAAAATATGTGTAAAAAAATGCTTTTTACTCAAAAACTAAATTTTTTATTTCATTTTTGTATAAAGTTTCTGCTAGTAACAAAAATAAAAGGATTTCTACCTTAATTTTGCTAAAAAAGTCGTTTCATGTTAAAAGTTACTTTTTCCTCAGTCACTTTTTCAAAACTTTAGCTCTAAAAATCTCCGGTGTTAATGGAGGTAAAAAAAAAATTTTTATATCTACTTATGTGGAATACTATGGAGAACAAGGACATAAGCATTTTTTTTATAATTCATTGAGAAATAAGGGCTGCAGATGCTTAAAAATACTTTTTTGAGGGTCATGCTGTAGATAGTTAGATAGATAGATAGTTAGATAGAAAGATAGATAGATAGATAGATAGATAGATAGATAGATAGATAGATAGATAGATGGATAGATAGATAGATAGATAGATAGATAGATAGATAGAGATAGATAGATAGATAGATAGATAGATAGATAGATAGATAGATAGATAGATAGATAGATAGATAGATAGATAGATAGATAGATAAAGATGTTACAAACATTCATTAGTTTACCCAACATATTTGCTCTAAAGTAATTAGAGATGGATAGATAGATAGATGGATATATAGATACATAGATATATAGATAGATGAATAGATAGATAGGAAGATGGATATACAGATACATAGATATATAGATAGATAGATAGATAGATAGATAGATAGATAGAAAGATAAAGATGTTCCAAACATTCATTAGTTTACCCAACATATTTGCTCTAAAGTAATTAGAGATGGATAGATAGATAGATAGATAGATAGTTAGATAGATAGATAGATAGATAGATAGATAGATAGATAGATAGATAGATAGATAGATAGATGGATAGATAGATAGATAGATAGATAGATAGATAGATAGATAGATAGATAGATAGATAGATAGATAGATAGATAGATAGATAGATAGATAGATAGATAGATAGATAGATAGATAGATAGATAGATAGATAGATAGATAGATAGATAGATAGATAGATAGATAGATAGATAGATAGATAGATAGATAGATAGATAGATAGATAAAGATGTTACAAACATTCATTAGTTTACCCAACATATTTGCTCTAAAGTAATTAGAGATGGATAGATAGAGGAAGATAAATAGATATATAGACAGACAGATATATAGATTGATAGATAGATAGGTGGATAGATAGATAGAGATGCTCAAAACATTGATTAGTTTGCTGTTATTTAATTAAAGATGGATAGATAGATGCTTAGAAAAATAGTTAGATAGAAAGGTTGTTTTTTTTTAAAGCGAAGCTTTTCTATAATTAGGGTCGGTCCGTCCGTTCGAGACGGATAGCTTTTAAATGTAAGTATGTCTATAAACATTATCCTGTATCAAGAAGTTTTTCAACAAATTTACTCACAATTTGCTTTGACTCTTATTCATTTATATTCTGATTATTCAGTTCTGACACTATTCGCTTTTATGGATGTTGTCATCCTTGTTTCTATATAATTACCATGCCAATATATTTAGTAGTATGATGTAATATCGTTAGAAGTGATATGGCAATAGACCAAAAGCGATATTCCTATTTTGTTAGCCCACTTGGTTTAAAACCCCTGGCAAATCTCTGTGTGCCCCCCTCGTCACCATTCATTAATTTGTAAAACTCTGAATTCTGATGCTTTTAAACATTAGGCGAAGAAAATTGTGGTGATTAATTTATTCGCTAGTATCTCTCCCTCCGTGGTTCATTATAATGTGTTATAATTAGACAGATTGATGAGTTTCTACAATATATGACCTCTCATTATACAGTAGCGAAGCTACTCTATAATTTGAAGTGTCCGTTCGTCCATACATCCGTTCAATATGATGTGTTATAATTAGACAGATTGATGAGTTTCTACAATATATGACCTCTCATTATACAGTAGCGAAGCTACTCTATAAATTTGAATTATCTGTACGTCTGTTTGTTATATATAGGATGGGGGAAACCAAGAGAGAGAGAGGGGGGGGGGGGTTAATGAGCTGTTTATTATAACGTTTTCTTATTCGTTCACCACTTTGGGGAATTTAGTGAAATTTGTTGTGCTTCATCACTTGATTGTTCAAACGTTTCAACCACTAATTGTAATTTACAACAGGGGTAATTTTGTGTATTATTATTGGGGATGTACACCAATTTATCATTTATTGTCTTATCCCTTTAAATCCTTGAAAATAAAGACCTTACTTTTTTATTTAAAAACCTTAACTTACCCCTCATCCTGATTGACCCTAGAGCCCTTTAGAGTCTTTTTCTTTGGTGGGGAGAAGCGACCAAATTTTTAATTTTTTTTTGGGGGGGGGATTATTTCTTACGATTTCTCTAAGGGTGTTACTCTACCCTTCTAAGTAGGACCCGATCGGTTAAGCAGTTAGCAAGATCCTTCAGTACATACAGACAGAATAACATCCTGTTACTTTAAGAAATTGCTTTAATGATTGATTGAAGTTATTGGTAGAGTATGTTTTAAGTACCCCACCGTCAGAAAATTTTCATTTGGCGCAGTCTAGAGTTAACAACTCTACTGATCAAGTCAACAATAAAATAAAAGATTACCTACAAATTTGTAGAAATTTTCACTCCTATAAAAATTTTAAATTTATTATCATTTACTAAAACATATCAATAGAAAAAAATAAAGTTTAATTGTATTAATAATTTAAAATAATAAAAATATTGATTTTGAGAATAAATCTGTAAATAATTGAATTGTATTGAGTCATCTAGCGGTGAGTTTTTGTACTCTATGATATAGAAATTCAGTAGTTGCGAACTTTTAAATGAAGCATACTAATATTCGCCAGGGCTCTACAGGGATAAGACAATTTTTGATCAATTGATGTACATCCTCAATGATGATACACAAAATTACCCCTTTTGTAGATTATAATTAGTGGTTGAAACGCTTGAACACTCAACTTAATAAACCAATCAATTAAATTTCAATATAGTCAACAAAGTTGTTATAAGAAAACGTTATCATAAACTTTGGGGACCAGTGTAATAAACAGCTCAATGTCCCCCTCCTCCCTAAATATTCTATATTTGTCGGTGATATTTTCACTAGCATAAGATACTTTTAAGAAGTGGAGCTACTCTATAATTCGGAATGTGTAGGAGGAGGGAGCCAAAAACCCAATTTTTTTTTAGATTTAGAATTAGGGTCGACCTTTTCTCCAAACCATATTTTTAATTTCAGTTTTACAAACTCCTTTTTTTTGGGGAGGGGGGGGGGTGGGATATTTTACTAATATTTCAAATGAAGTATACTAATATTAGACAGGGCTCTACAGGGATAAGACAATGGTCGATCATTTGATGTACATGCCCAATAATGATACACAAAATTACCCTTTCTGTAGATTATAATTAGTGGTTGAAATGATTGAACACTCAACTTGATAAACCAACCAATCAAATTTCAATATAGTCCAATAAGTTATTGTGCCATCGAATAAGAAAATGTTATTATAAAACTTTGGGGACCAGTGTAATAAACCTGGGGGTGCCGTAGCCACCCCCAACCAGTTGGGAGGGGGTATTTACCCCCCCCCCCAAAAAAAAAAAACAAAAAATCCCTAACAAAAAAAATTTTTGCGCGCAAATTTTTTTTACCCCCCCCCCCAAAAATTTTTACCCCGGGGGTAAATTTTGGGGGGGGTAAAAAGAAATTTACCCCGGGCAACAGATTTCAAGGGGGGGGAATTACCCCTCCCCTAAGCAAATTTTACCCCCGGGGTAAAAATTTTGGGGAGGGTAAAAAAATTTTACCCCCCCCCCCAAATAAAAAGCTTGGACGCCCCTGGCATAAGATACCTTTAAGTAGCGGAGCTAATATATAATTCAAGGGGGGAGCCAAAACCCCAATTTTTTTAGATTTAGAAAAAAAAATTTGTGGGGGGATAATTTTCTTAGTACGGGCGAGATCAGTTCACATACAGACAAACATCTTATTACATTAATTTATGGATTTGCCTATGCTTGCTATTTAGTTTATAGTTAATAGTAGAGGATTTGTTACGTCCTCTACCGCCAAAAAAAAGTACTCTTAGAAGAACAATATTGCTCTTTTAATTTCAAATAATTTGAACGTACGTGTGTGATCAAACAGTACAATTTATTAATAATTTAATACAAATATGTTAAAATTAATTGACCTATAAAAAAATTTAAATTTATTATCATTTACTACAAGGTATCAATATAAAAAAAACTACAGTTAGATTCATTAATAATCTAGATTAATAAGCATATTGGTTTTGAGAACAAATGTTTTATTATCTAAATTGTATTGAGTCATCTAGCGGTGAATTTCTGTACTACATAATATAAAACTTCAGGAGTTGCAAATTTTAAATTACAATTTCAAATCAAGCATACTTATATTCGACAGGGCTCTACAGGGATAAGACAATGGTCGATCAATTGATATACATCCCCAATGATGATACACAAAATTACCCCTTCTGTAGATTATATGAGTGGGTGAAACACACTCAACCTAATAAACCAACCAATCAAAATCCATTAAAAAGTCCGCAAAGTTGTTGCGCCAACGAGTAAGAATTATATTGGACTAGCATAAGATACTTTTTAGTAGCGCAGCTACTTCATAATTGGAAATGGTCATCTGTCTGTCTGTCAGCCACATAAAAGGACTAGGAGAATAATGATTATCTCCATTGCTATTCAAGATAGACTGCTAATTTTTTTCGTATAAAAATTCATTTTACCAAAGAGCATTCAGTATAAAATTAACTTTGTCGATCAATCTGTATTATAAAAAGCTTTCTGCAGATATTAAAATGAAAAATCATAAGATTTGAGCCAGTTTTGTTAGCCTTGTGGGGACATGCCTGTGCTAACAAAACTAGTGTTAAGTTTACAATATTTTTTTTTGATTGTTGTTAATTAATGGTTGAAAATTGTCTGTAATACAATGCTATACATGATTTTTTAGTATGGCTGAGATCTTGTTCTAATCCTGCGGATCTTAATTCTTTTGAAAGCCATTCTGGAATATGTTTAATTGGTCAATTGGTTTATTGATCATGCTACAAATACTATATACATATATATTTTAATATTAAGTTTTTGTGATTTCTATATATCCAGTATTTTCTCTTTTTAAAAGCGAGATAGATAGCTTTTATTCATTGATTTAGGCATGTTAGATTTTTCCTTTAGGGTTCAAACTTTGCATGATGATTCCTGTAGTAGTTAGGTACGAATTAGAAAGCGTAGCAACTCTATAATCATTACCAGAATGTCCGTACGTCCATTTTAAACATGTTGATTTTTCTACTTTTTAACAACAAAAATTTATGTGACCTGATTATCCATTTGATCTGAGCTCGATCTTTAAATCGTTTATAGGTGATTTAAACCGGGGCGATTCATTTGGCGCACCATCAAATTATTAATATCAATCTTTAAATCGAATTTGCATGGGCGATTTGAATCGGGCAGTGGCGCGGGCCCGGCGCGGCAACGCCACTCACCGAGTGGCATTGCCGGTTTAAATCGGGGTGATTTATTTAATAAATAAATATTTTTTTTTAATTACTTTAATATTTTATTGCAAAACTATTGTGAAAACATTTTTATAGTTATTTTTAAAATAAATTATATATTAATGTTTTATATAAAATACCATGCTGACAGGGAATTTTACATAAAATGCCTTACTGACACGGCTTATGTAATAAAGTTGTACTGGCGCGGATCGATATTTTATTGAGTGTCGCAAGCGATTTAACAACACCGCGCCGAAAATCTTTTAAATATCAATGTTTTATAGGCGCGCTGTGGCTAACCACCAGCGCACCTACAAATCACCTCTGAATCGCCCCGATTCAGCGCACTATAAAAACGATTTAAAGATCCAGCTCTGATTTTTGGTATATTGATTCCTGAGACAACAAAGAACAATATTATAAACGAAGCAACTCTATAATCAAGTTCTAAAAATGTTAGTATGTCCATAAACAATTAAACATTATCCTGTATAAAGCAGTTTTTCAACAAATTTACTTACAATTTTGCGTCGACTATTATACTTTTATATTCTGATTATTCAGTTCAGACACTATACAAGTGTTAATGTCCGTTTGTCCTACCATTTCAGTGCTTAGCTTTTATGGATGTTGTCATCCTTGTTTATCCTATCTTTTTTATGACCACTAAATATCTGCTCTATAAATCACTTTGTCCGTTTGACCGTTTGTCATGATTTGTTGTGCTTAACTACATAAGTATGCTGTCACAAGGATCTAAAGGGATAAGAGAAAGGCTGATAAATTGATGTACATTCACAATGATTATGCACAAAATTACCTCTTCTGGAGATTACAATTAGTGGTTGAAACATTTGGACATTTAACTTAATAAACCAACTAATCAAAATTTTTTTAAAAATTGTTAAACCAACGAATAAGAAAACGTTAAAATAAAACTTTGGGAACTAGTGTAATAAACAGCTCAATGTCCCCTCCCTTTATAAACTTTATCACATTTTCAATGATGATACACAAAATTACCTAATCTGTAGATTGCAATTAGGGGTTAAAACTATTGGACGTTCAACTTAATGAACCAATTAATCAAAATTTGATAAAAGTTCTTAAAGTTGATAAGCCAACGAATAAGAAAACGTTATAATTAAACTTTGGGGACTAGTGTAATGAACAGCCCAATGTCCCCTCCCCTTATAAAATTTACTGAAGTTTTAAGAAAAAGCAAACAAACAATATTTCTTCTTATTTTAACAAATTTACTATTAGCGGAGAAACCAGGGAGGGATAGAACAATGGGCTGTATTTTACCCAAGTCCTCAAAGTTAATGATAATGTTCGTTAGCTTAACAACTTTGTGGACTATTAGTGAATAATAAGTTGGATAATTAAGTTGAGTGTCAAAACGTTTAAAATTCTAGTTGTTATCTACAGATAATTTGTGTATCATCATTGGGGATGTACATCAATTTTTCGGCCATTATATTATCCCTTTCGATACCAGGGAGAAACAATTCTTGCAATGGTGGTTAAACAAAGTAACATGGATAAAATTTTGTCTATAAGTAGCTTAAAAAAGGCTTATAAATATTTTGAGATGGTATGGTTAGGTTTCCTAATATAAAATATAAAAAAAAGATCTTTTTTAGTAGCGAACTTAATATACAATTAATAATGTCCGTCTCTTGACTACTGAACATGCTCTACAACTTGCTTTGTCTGTCTGTCAAGCCATGATTACATTGGCTTTAATACTTATGGATGTTGTCATCCTTGTTTTCAGTTTCAAAATTTTCTGTGTCTTTGGAGGAACTACCAATTTTAAGTACTGAGAGGGGGAAATTTACTATAAAACTTAACCCTCCTCCCAAATTCTAGGACAGTAAAATATATTAACTTAACTGGTACCCAAAATTTTATAAACAAATTTCCTTAAAAACTTTGGGTACTTAAAAAAATATCGGTTAGCTTATTCAACCTGTTAACGTTAACATTTTTCAACCAATAATTTCAGTCTAGAGAAGGGGTAATTTTGTTATAATCATCATATAGGATTCACATTCTCTGTTCAAAACCAATAATTTTTACCCATACAGTTCTATTACTCAATTTAACCTTACAAGGGAACCTCTTAGTGGAGAAAAATAACGGAATAATTTTATATATACAGGCGTTAGGTGTTAATTTACGTTGCATGGCAAGTAGGTGTGTCGTCAATATAAGCAAAAAGACAAACAAACATAAGACAAAATGACAGGAAATGAAGTAAGAACAGCTACTCTTGTGGGACAAAGACAGACAAACAGACATACAGACTGACAAACAGACAGACAAACACACAAAAAAAGCAACAGACAGAAAGACAGACAGACAAATAGATAGATAAACAGACAGACAAACAGACAGACAAACAGACAGACAAACAGACAGACATACAGACAGACAAACAGACAGACAAACAGACAGACAAACAGACAGACAAACAGACAGACAAACAGACAGACAAACAGACAGACAAACAGACAGACAAACAGACAGACAAACAGACAGACAAACAGACAGACAAACAGACAGACAAACAGACAGACAAACAGACAGACAAACAGACAGACAGACAAACAGACAGACAAACAGACAGACAAACATACAGAAAAATAAACAGACAAACAGACATAAAAACAAACATAAAATAAACAGATAAAGTAAGAGATATATATAACAAAATATAATCTAGGAGTGTCCTTTTATAAAGTAAACAAAGATAACAAAGTAGAAACCATCCTTTTCTTGATTCAATACATTCAATCAAAACTATATGTATGTTCAGTTTAAGATTGAAAAATAACAAGGATGACAACATCCATAAAAGCGAAGCACTAAAACGGAAGGACAAACGGACATTAACAATTGTTTAGTGTCAGAACTGAATAATCATAATATAAATGTATAAGAGTCAAAGCAAAATTGTGAGTAAATTTGTTGAAAAACTGCTTGATTTAGGATAATTTTTATGGACATACTTACATTTTTAGGACTTGATTATAGAGTTGCTTCGCTTATTACATTATACTTTGTTGTCCCAGGAATCAATATACCAAAAATCAGATCAATCGGATGATTAGATCACATAAAAATTTGTTGTTAAAAAAGTAAAAAAATCAACATGTTTAAAATGGACGTACGGACATTTTGGTGATGATTATAGAGTTGCTACGCTTTCTAAATCGTACCTAACTATTAAAGGAATCACCATACAAAATTTGAAATCGATAGGACAATTCTAACATGCCTAAATTAACGAAAAAAGCTATCCGTTACGGACGTACGGACGGACGTACGGACGGACCGACCCTAATTATATAAAAGCTTCGCTTTTAAAAATAGGAGAAATTAAACAACACAGAGTAATGTATAATTTAGGAAAATATATATTATTTTTTTCAAGAAGATTTTCCACATTTACCAAAAGTCCTTGCGTTATGATAATGATTTCTTGGACATTTAAGCAGTTTTTCTTCAATGTTCAAAGTGAGTTTAACTTGCGTTTGTCTGTCTGATTTGTTAAGATAATAGTGGATGTTATTATCATCGTTTTATAAGTAATAATATGAAGTTTATAAGTAATAATATGAAGTTTATAAGTAATAATATGAAGTTTATAAGTAATAATATGAAGTTTATAAGTAATAATATGAAGTTTATAAGTAATAATATGAAGTTTATAAGTAATAATATGAAGTTTATACTTCATATTATTTATATTCTTTAAGTTTCATCATAAATTTTGATATGTAGAGAGTTAGATATACAGATAGATAGATATATAGAAAGGATAGAAAGATAGAAAGTTTCTACTTGATATCCCCTATTCTTTGTGTTTCATCCCTAATATTGAAAGATAGATAGATATATTGATTGAAAATAAATAAATAGATTGATAGTTAGATAAGTAAATGGGTATATTTCTGGTTATCTAGATGGATAGATAGATCGATAGATATATAGATAGATAGATAGATAGATAGATAGATAGATAGATAGATAGATAGATAGATAGATAGATAGATAGATAGATAGATAGATAGATAGATAGATAGATAGATATATAGATAGATAGATAGATAGATAGATAGATAGAAAGATATATAGATAGATAGATAGATAGATAGATAGATAGATAGATTGATTGATTTCTGGTTATCTAGATGGATAGATAGATAGCAAGGATAAACAGATTTTAAGTTTTTACTTGATAACTTATATTCTTTAATCCTAAATATTGATAGATAGATAGATAGATATCTAGAATAATAGAGAGATAGATAGCAAGGATAGAAAGCTAGAGAGTTTCTACTTGATAACTTCTATTCTTTGTGTTTCATCAATCAGAAGTAAACCTTGGTAACATCTCTTGAATTTAATATGGACCATTAACCCACATCCCCTTTAATTTTTATATTCAAATAAACTCTTATTTGATTATATAGGGTTAGGTTAGGTTAGGATAGGGTAGGAATATCCCCACTTGGTTTCATCAACCCTAAAAGACACACAGTTCATGGAGGGATGGATCACTGGACTGTAAATTATAACTCTACCCAAAGTTTTGTAATCTCACTCTCCGCTTTATTACCTTCATATTTGGATACTTATATTAAAGCTTGATCGGATGGTTTAAACTAGCAGAGTCTAAACTTTTCAACCAGCAACTTTAATCCATAGAATGGGTAACTTTGTCCATAATCATTGGGAATGTAAATCTATTGTCTTATCCCTTAAGATCCCTGATAAATAAGGGAGGGGTTTGGTTCAAAAAGCTCAGAATGGAAATTGTATCTAAAAGTTTGTTCAACAACTATTCAATATCTTTCATATCTATTCATACAAAATAACAAAAAATTAATTATTAGATAAAATCATAAATATAGAACAATCCTTAAGTAACAGGATGTTTTGAATCTGCTTGTCTGTCTGTACAGAATGATCTAGCTAATCACTCGACTGATATCCGGTATTAAAGTAGTTTTGCAACAAATTTACTTAAAATTTAGTTTAGATTTATGCATTTATATTCTGCTTATTTAGTTCTGACACTTTACAAGTGTTAATGGCCGTTTGTCATTCCATTTCAAAGCTTTTTTTTTTTTGTTTATTCTAAAGAAACACCTCAATATATCAACTTGAATCTATATATCATTTCTTTTCAAAACAATATCAAACACCAAAAACCATGGCTCAATAGGGATAAGACAATGGCCTTTAACCCATTAGTGCCGAGCGCCACTTTTATGGACCGATCGAGCTGAAAATTTCAGGGAAGCTTTGTTATGGTAAAAACGGAATTCCAATTTTTTTGTTTTGCTCTAGTGGCGTGCACAGGAAAGTTGCAGGAAAACCCGGTTCGGCGCGAGTAAAGAAACCATTCGGCATTGGTAACCGTTTTTTTGCGTTTTTTGGTGCTTTCCCCCGGCATTAAAGCCCGTTTTCGACCTAAATACCCGGTTATTTGGCCCAAAAAATTGAAAATGTAATTTTTGAACGTCCAAAGTGAGTTGTAGAGTAGCTAATACTACGATACGATCCGGAATTGAAAACTACATAACCTCATGTAATTGATAGAGCTACAAGTAAGATACAAACGATTTATATCACATTTAGTGTTTTAGCTATAGGTGCCACCCTTTTCAGTTAAAAAAGCCCGTTTCCTAGAAGTTTTAAAATTTTGATATTATATGTGGACGGGTATCTTTACTCGCGCCGAGCAGGGCGATAAAACTAGCGGGTATCTTTACTTGCGTAAAAGTACCTAGAATCATATATATAGATAGATAGATAGATATCCTTGGCTATGAAAGGTAAATATTGTGACTGAACTAAGGTATACAGGATTAAACTAATCCCCAGCATTCACACTAGATAGATAGATAGATATAAAGATATAAAGATAGATAGATAAATAGATAGGTAGATAGGTTTCCTTGGCTTTGAAAGATAAATATTGTCACTGAACTAAGATCTACAGGATTACACTAATCCCTAGATAGATAGATGATAGATAGATAGATAGATAAATAGATAGATAGATAGATAGATAAATAGATAGAAAGATAGATATCCTAGGCTTTGAAAGATAAATATTGTCACTAAACTAAGATCTACAGGATTAAACTAATCCCTAGATAGATGGATATAGATAGATATAAAGAAAAAATACATAGATAAATAGATAGGTAGATAGATATCCTTGGCTTTGAAAGATAAATATTGTCACTGAACTAAGATCTACAGGATTACACTAATCCCTAGATAGATAGATGATAGATAGATAGATAGATAAATAGATAGAAAGATAGATAGATAAATAGATAGAAAGATAGATATCCTTGGCTTTGAAAGATAAATATTGTCACTAAACTAAGATCTACAGGATTAAACTAATCCCTAGATAGATGGATATAGATAGATATAAAGAAAAAATACATAGATAAATAGATAGGTAGATAGATATCCTTGGCTTTGAAAGATAAATATTGTCACTGAACTAAGATCTACAGGATTACACTAATCCCTAGATAGATAGATGATAGATAGAAAGATAGATAAATAGATAGAAAGATAGATATCCTTGGCTTTGAAAGATAAATATTGTCACTAAACTAAGATATACACAGGATTAAACTAATTCTGAGCATACACACACCCCACCCGATAGATAGATAGATAGAAAGATAGAGAGATAGATAGACAGATAGATATCCTAGGCTTTGAAAGATAAATATTGTCACTGAACTAAGATATACAGGATTAAACTTATACCTAGCACACTCACATCCCAGCCGTACGCTTTTTATGTTAGAAAAAACCGTGGAAACGGTTTTTACAGGATGTACTGGGACCTTATGGTGAGTTCAAAACATAAATTAAATTTATAGCTTCCCATAGTTGAAACCTAGAAACTAAGCTTTACAAAATTGTTCTTCATACTTTTTATTATCTATTACTTTTTTTCTGATTTCTGCAAAAACACAAATATTGGGACAGGAATATATTTTTAAGAACAAAGAAATTTGATAAATGCTCTTTAAATTTTTTACAATATTGTTCTTTTCAACTTCTTATTAGGTATTCCATTATTTCTGATTACTGCAAAAACCCAAATATTTAGACAGGGTTATGTTATAAGCAATGTAAAGAAAGACTTGGGATAAAAGATAGATAGATAGATAGACAGATAGATAGAATTAGACAGTCAGATAGACAGATAGATAGGGCTTACACTTTTCAATATATGCAATGTAAAGAAATACAGTGGGATAAAATATAGTTAGATAGATAAATAGATAGATAGATAGGTAGATAGCTGAATAGATTGATAGATTGATAGATAGATAGATAAATAGATAGCTTGATAGGTAGATACATTGCATGGTTTAAATTGATTAGAATTACTGAACTTTAATTGAGATATTAAACATGTAAAAAGACGTTTTCACAAAAAGTTTTTTAAACATTAGATTTTCCCAAAATTTAATATTACACATTTATCCAAAAAATGTCTAATAAATACTTTTTAGTATAACCCCTTTTATAATTTGATTCTATCGTTTATCAAGATATTATAAAACAAACACACAAATTAATTGATTTTTATTACACTTTTGGCTATTTGAACAAGTCACAGTATTGCAGGTCCATACTTTTTATCTCTTCAAATATTTAGGAGCGAAGCTACTTTAAAACTTGCCAGGCGTCATACAAAGATACAAATACAATTTCAAACCAACTCTGAAAATAATAAATATAAGAATAATAAAATGTAACAGGAGTCTAACTGAGTCTAACTATCTGTGTATACCAAAGTATCTTGATAACCGCTGGACCAATATGGTTCTCCTCTGTACAGTGAAGCTTCTCTTAGGTCCTAAATGGGTGTACCCTTAACCCTTACAGATCGGGGGGGGGGTCATATTGACCCCCCCCTCTAGTTTTTTCAATGTCATTTTTTTTGTAGGTAAGATGGAGAGCTGTGACTTCATGACTTTTTAAGTTTAGTAATTATGCGTCGACAAGAGTTGATTTTATTAGGATATCTGGTCTGTGTCGGTCGTGGTGTCCGGTCAAAGTCGGTTGGGTAGCACCAAAATTTTAAAAAAATTCTAAATAAATCTTAATTTCTACATTATGACTTTTGAAACCTAAATTTTTTTTGGTGAATACTAAGATATCAATGACCTTATGAGAAAAGTGGTGTTATGACCGTTTGACCGCACCCTGACCGACTTTATGGCCGATTTTTGTCCGGCTTTTACTACAGACATATATCATGAATATCGTGGCTTCTATTACAGCTAGAGACCTATAATTTTTTTTGGTAAATTCTTGAGCAACAATAAACAGATAAAAATATTAATTGGCGCCGCCAACCGCCGTTTTACCGCCGTAACCGCCGAAAATAACGGTTTCCGTTATTTGCCGTTTTTCGGCGATGATCAGAAAAAGTAATTTTTTTGTTATGAAAAATAAAAGTTTGTCCTAAAATTTGATCATCCTAGCTGCAAAATTGGCCGCTCTACAGCTGTTTTAAAATTTAGCGGCTGGCCGCTAAAAAGCGGCTAAGGAGCGGCCTGACCGCTATGACTAGAAAAAGTAAATTTCTCTAAAAATACACATGAACCACCAGAAAAAAATTTTACATCTTTATCTGTAACAGAAGCCGAGATAGAGGGGGGGGTCAATATGACCCCCCCCCCGATCTATTAAGGTGGGAATTGGGGCCCGATCTGTAAGGGTTAAGGGGAGGGTACTGCTAGCTTCCAACTTTACAATAAATTACACAATTACTATATAACTGTTCTCAAACAAAGCTTGTTTTTATTGCTGCGCTACTTATGGCCACAATTGTTTTCGTTTGGAATTATTATTTTTTTGCCTAGACGCCCAGATATTGTAATTAATGAGGAAATTTGGTCGGTTTTAAAATAATTTTTTCTCCCTTTCAACTCTTATTATCGGTAAATTCATAACCTATTGAAGCCTTTCTAAAAATCAACTTTGAGCTAAATTTAATCCTAAAAATAGCCTAAAACTATCCCACGGATTAAATCTAAACTTAAAATAGCCTAAAACTATCCCGTGACATATATGAAGCTTCCTTATAAAGGAGAACTCAATTAGTTTAGTAGTCATTGAAATCCTAGGCATCAGACAAAAACCCTTAGTACTTTATTATAGCCTAAAAATTTTATGTATCAAATTATGTTTGACCGTCTAAGAATCAATACTTAAAATCATAAATTGAAACGATAATTCAAAATTATCAAAAAAAGAAAAAATCTACTTTAATGTTATGATTATAGAGTTAAATACTTTCTGAAATAATGCAAAGATTAATTACATGGAAAGATTTTGAAAATATTCTTAAACACCCAATACAAATATATGTAAGACTTGTATTTTAATTTCCAAAGTAATCTTTATTGTACTATAACATAATAATTATGCCTTTGGTAGCCTAAAACCATTGTGTTACACTATATACAACAATAGTTAATTCTCACATCGTATTATAAACGGCTTTCCGCGGAAATAGAATGTACTATTATAAGATTAAAACCAGTTTTTGTAGCCTCGAGGTGCCGTAGGCACGGGCTAAAAAACTGGTTTTAATCTTATGATTGTACATTTTTATTTTCGTAGAAAGCTGGATATAATACGATGCTAGACATAGTTTTTTCGTATGGATGAGAACCGGTTCCTATCCACCGGATTCGAATGAATACGAGAAAATATATTCAGGGATCTTAAGGGATAAGACAATGGATGATAAACTAGATTAACTTTATTGGTTGACAAGTTTGGACACACGTAGTTGGTACCAACCAATCAAGATTAATAAAAGTACCCAAAGTTTATAAGTTTATAAAACTTTGGGTACCTGGATTTCCCTGGGGTGGTGGTGGTGTCAGACATAAGGTTAATTAGAATCATACAACCAATGATTTATCCCTCCTGCAGGGATCTTAGGGGATAAGACAATGGCCGATAAATTGATGTACACTCCCAAATGATGATACACAATTCTAACCCTTCTGCATATCAAAATTATTGGTTAAATAGTTTAGACACTGCTAGTTGGAAACTAACAAATCAAAATTTAATTCTAGTACCCAAAATATTTTGGTCATAGAACAGAATAACATGGTTAAAATAAAACTTTGGGTACCAGTGAAATTAACAGTCGAATGTCCCCTCCCTCTCTGTCTAACCCCGCCCCAGACATTAAGCAAATATTAGCCAGATAAAGGGAGTGGACTGTTAATAGCAATAGTACCCAAAGTTTTATAACCCTGTTAATCTATATTTGCCTAAAAACTTACGGTACTTAGGGTTTCAACCACTAATTGTAAATTACAGGAGGGGTATTTAGTCACTTAGTGTATTGTCAATAGGGATGTACATCAATTTCTTGGCCATTGTCTTATCCCTTTAGATCCCTTGTCTTATCCCTTAAGATTTCTGATCAATTTTTAAGTATGATAAATCAATCTTTCTATATATTATTCTGCCTTTAGTAGCCGGTAAATATGTGTAGGAAGAAACAGGAATCTAAAGGGATAAGACGATGGCCTTTAAATTGATGTACATCTCCAATGATAATACTCAAAATTACCTCTTACTCAAAATTACTCAATTTAATAAACCAACCAATCAAAATTCATTAAAAGTCCCCAAAGTTGAATAAAAAAAACGTTATTATAAAACTTTGGAGACTTGTGTAATAAACAGTCCATTTTCCCCTCTCGCTCTGGGGAAGAAGGTTGTTAATTATAAAACTAGAATTTTTATCATTATATATATTACTAGCGGCTACGCCCCTAGAGGCCTCTAGGGACACTTGAGGAGGGGGGGAGTCGAATTTGATAACCTAATTTCTTATTTTAGATTTCAAAAGAAGAATTTTTAAAAATAATTTTTTTTGGGGGGGGGGTATTTTTCATTTTTAGGGGGGGTTGGGGGTGTCCCACCCCCCAAGAAAATAGTTATAAACCTTCCCGGGACTTATAAGAAGCTATACTGTTAAGGAGAACCCAATCGGTTCAGCGGTTAGCGAGATCCTTCGGTACAGACACACAGACAGACAAACATCCTGTTACTTTAGTATAAGGATACTTTGCTATAGAGAAATTTGAAAAAATGGTTTTCTATAAGTAGGGTCGGTCTGTCTGTAACGGAAAGTTTTTTCCATTAATTTAGACATTTAAGTAACAGGTAAGTACGACTTATACTCTATAATTACTACCAGTAAGTTCAAATGGGACTTTAACACCCCTAAAAATTTTAGAGAAAGAACATTTTTAATAATTGCTTTACAAAAAATGTTATAGATAAAATATTTAAATTAAATGCTTTTTTAACCCTTTTTATTGTTTCTGTAAATTTAGGTCTTCTTTCTGTTTTTCAAAATAATTAAAAATTAACCCATTAGTGCCGAGCGCCACTTTTATGGGCCGATCGAGCTGAAAGTTTCAGGGAAGCTTTATAATGGTCAAAACGGAATTCGTATTTTTTTGTTTTGCTCTAGTGGCGTGCACAGAAAAGTTGCAAAAAAACCCAGTTCGGCTCGGCCATAAATACCAACCAGGCATTATTACCCGTTTTGGGCGGTTTCCGCCGGCGTTCAAACCTGGTTTAGCTGTAAAAACCCGGTTATTTTGACCAAAAATCGAAAAATGTAATTTTTGAACGCCAAAAGTGAGATGAACACTTTTTAGAACTTTGATACGATCCGAAATTGAAAACTACACAACCTCATGTAATCTATAGAGCTACAAATATAATACGAAGCGATTTATTTCAAATATAGTGTTTCGGCTATAGGTGCCGCCGTTTTCGGGTAAAAAAACCCGTTGCTCGAAGTTTTAAAAGACACACACTACAAAAAAAGAACATATAAAATTTGGGTGTTACATATCAGAAAACGAACATAAAACTATTGGGTGACACCTATAGAGATTACTAGGGTTATTAGGGTGGCTCAAACCCTTATTAATGACGTAAACTGTTATTTTTATTGGTTGAAAAGTTAAAACCGGGTAATAATAACCGAAACCGAGCCGGGTTTTAAAACTGTCAGGTATTTATGGCCAAGCCGAACCGGGTCATAATAGGGCGTAACAAAACGATAAAAAAATCATATAAAAAATGATAATTTGAATAAAACGAATTCACAAATAGATGTACTTGTCAATAAACATTAGATTTCACGAAAAAAATCAGCAACTTTACTATAAAAACAAAAAAGTTAGAAGGGGTATTTTGAATTTTCATGATTTTCAAATTTTGTTGAGCTATACCTGCAAACGGAAGTAAGCTAAACTGCCTGCTCCAGGGGGAAATGAAAGCCAGGGTAGTAGAGGGGGGATTCATACTGAGAATGATGCAATTATGAAGCCGGAAACCGTTTTTTTTTCCATTTTTCGGAACCGGGTTTTAATGCCCGGTTCGGCACTAATGGGTTAAGATGAAAACGTGAACTGTGTTAAAAATTTCTCCTAGTTGAAGAAAGGGTTATTTCTTTTTATTATTATTTTGAATTTTGATTAGAGACACAAAGCGTTTTAAAATCAAACTAATAACATAAAGATATTTGACAAGGCAAAATCTTCCGTAAAAAAATCCTGGTTAAAGGACAAACGCAGGAGTGACAAACGTCAGGGTGGACAAACGTCAGAGTGGACAAGCGCAGGAGTGTCAATAATATTAAATAATAAAATAGGTTAGGTTAGTTTGATATATGAATATACAAATAGGCTTTTAAAGAACCATTAAGATGGTTTAAAAATGGCTAGGTTAAGTGTCCACTCCATTGTTTGTCACTAAGACCAAAATATCCCTTTTTGGGGGGTAAAATGAAATCCAGTTCTAAAGAATGTCTTCACACATACACACACACACACACACCCTGCACTGTGGGTGTGTGTGTGGTGGTGACCCACACGCACACGAAATTGGACATACACACACACACCCTGCACTGGGTGTGTGTGTGTGTGGTGACCCACAGGCTCACGCAATTGGACATACACACACACACATACGCAATGGAACGTTTTTACTCAAAGCATATATCTACAGGGGATAAGACTATGGCCGATAAATTGATGTAAATCCCCAATGATGATAAACAAATTTAACCCTTCTTTTTATATAAAATATAGGTTGAAAAGAAGATATAAGATAATGGCCTGTAAATTGATGTAGATTACAATTAGTGGTTAAAACGTTTGGATACTTAAATTAATAAACCAACCAAAATTCACTACAAGTCCCCAACAAATAAGAAAACGTTATCATTAAACTTTGGGGACAAGTGTAATAAACAGCCCATTTTCTCTCTCATTATGTTCCATTATTAATAAGATATTCAGTTAGGGGAGGGAGAGGACATTGGGCTATTTATTACACTAGTCCCCAAAGTTTTATGATAACTTTATCCTATTCATTGGCTTTTATTGGATTTTGATTTTGATTTTGATTTGGTTGGTTTAAAAGTTTCAATCTCTAATTGGTACTTTGCGGAATGGGTAATTTTGTCAAATTTTCGGCCACTGTCTTATCCCTTTAGATCCTTGGTTCTTAAGATATCCAGTAAGAGGATAAACATACTTGGCCAATACTCATGGATCTAAGGGATAAGACAATGGTTGATAAATTGACCAATTATGATGCACAAAATCAACCCTTATTAGAGTTAGAGGATAAAGAAACTTGGCCAATACTCATGGATCTAAGGGATAAAACAATGGTTAATAAATTACAGTACTTCCCCAATTATGATGCACAAAATTAATCCTTTGTAGATTACAAGATATCCAGTTAGAGGATAAACATACTTGGCCAATACTCATGGATCTAGGGGAAAAGACAATGGTTGATAAATTGAAGTACTTCCCCAAAATTAACCCTTTGTAGATTACAAGATATCCAGTTAGAGGATAAACATCCTTGGCCAATACTCATGGATCTAAAGGAAAAGACAATGGTTGATAAATTGAAGTACTTCCCTAATTATGCTGCACAAAATTAACCCTTTGTAGATTACAAGATATCCAGTTAGAGGATAAACATACTTGGCCAATACTCATGGATCTAAGGGATAAGACAATGGTTGATAAATAGAGGACTTCCCCAGTTATGATGCACAAAATTAACCCTTTGTAGATTACAAGATATCAAGTTAGAGGATAAACATACTTTGCCAAAACTCAGAGAGGAAGAGGACAATGAGTATACAATTAATATAAAGTCACTAACTTGCTAGCTATAATAATCAAAATCAAGAATTTAGTTTCTTTTTGAGGAGGAGTAAAATCTTGAAGGGGACTTTTTTTGAGTGGGGGGGGGGAGGTATGAATTCGAGTATATTTTTGGTTTCCCAAATAAATTAAACCTTACAGATCGGGGGGGGGGGGGGCTCAAAGAGCCCCCCCCCCCCTCTAGTATTTTCAATCTAATTTTTTTTGTAGGTAAGATGGAGAGCTGTATCTTCATGACTTTTTAAGTTTAGTAATTATACGTCGGCAAGAGTTGATTGTATTAGGATATCTGGTCTGTGTCGGTCGTGGTGTCCAGTCAAAGTCGGTTGGGTAGCAAAAAAATTAGAAAAAATTCTAAATAAATCTTAATTTCTACATTATGACTTTTGTGTATAAGGTAGAAACCTAAAAATTTTTTAGTGAATACTTAGATATCAATGACCATCTGAGAAAAGTGGTGTTATGACCGTTTGACCGTTCCCTGACCGACTTTATGACCGATTTTTGTCCGGCTTTTACTACAGACATATATCATGAATATCGTGGCTTCTATTACAGCTAGAGACCTATAATTTTTTTTAGTAAATCCTTAAGCAATAATAAACAGATAAAAATATTAATTTACGCCGCCAACCGCCGTTTTACCGCCGTAACCGCCGAAAATGGCGGTTTCCGTTATTTGCCGTTTTTCGGCGATGATCAGAAAAAGTAATTTTTTTGTTATGAAAAATAAAAGTTCGTCCTAAAATTTGGTCATCCTAGCTGCAAAATTGGCCGCTCTACAGCTGTTTTAAAATTTAGCGGCTGGCCGCTAAAAAGCGGCTAAGGAGCGGTCTGACTGCTATGACTAGAAAAAGTAATTTTCTCTAAAAACACACATGAACCACCAGAAAAAATGTTTACGTCTTTATCTGTACCAGGAGCCAAGATAGAGGGGGGGGCTCTTTGAGCCCCCCCCCCCCCCCCGATCTATTAAGGTGGGAATTGGGGCCCGATCTGTAAGGGTTAAGGAGGAAAACCCTTACCTTTAACCCATAATTGGGTTGAAGAATAATCTACCCCTATATTTGTAGACAAACGCAGGAGTGACAAACATTTTAGTGGACACCTAACCTAACCTAACCTGTTTTGAACCATTGGTTTTTTAATGCCTAACTCATGTGGGGGGCTTATTTCATATCTTAAACTAACCTAACCTGTATAGAAATAATCAATTAACTTATTTTTTTAGACACTCTTGAGTTCGTCCACTCCGACGTTTGTCACTCCAGCGTTTGTTCTGGAACCTCTATCCTTATATTTGTGGACAAAAGTGCATTTATGATTATCTCTTGCTTGCAACAAACAGTTAAGGTACCCAAAGTTGTAAAGCTAACAAATGAGTAAACGTTATTATAAAACTTTGGGGATTAGTGTAATAAACAGTCCAATGTCCCCTCCCTGCCTGGACAAAAGTGCATTTATGATTATCTCTTGCTTTGCAACAAACAGTAAAGAGACACAACAAAATCTTCTTATTTCAAACTAGCGGCAACGCCCCTAGAGGCCTCTAGGGTTACTTAAGGAGGGGGAAATGTAGAAAATCATTTTTTTGTATTTTAGACTTTAAAAGAGAAGTAATTTTAAAATATTGGGGGGGGGGGGGGTAATGAAGAGTAATGCCCAATTGTATCAGTGGTTACTGAGAGAACACAGTAATAGTGTCTGACTGATTATGACATATCAAAAAAAAATTAGCCAATGAGAGGCCGTTATTGATTAATGGTAAAATTTATAGTGGCCTCTCATTGGCTAATTTTTTTTTACGTCATAATCAGTCAGACACTATTACTGTGTTCTTACTGAGATCTTAAGCTTCAGACAGACAGATATTGTTCTACTTTGTGTTATAGATCGTGCAGAAATAACTAAAGTAACATGATATTTATTTGAATTTACTCAAAGATGTAATCCTTGTTAAACAGTATACATATGTTAATTACATAAATAGTTTCCTTTTGACCTAGAGTTAGTCCTTGCAAAGTTAGGGACATCAAATATATCTATCTTTCTCTCATAAGTAGATAAATAGATGAACTTTTCTATATATCATTCTTAATACCAAAGTTAAAAAACATCAACAAATATATGAACTAAACTTATATCTTAATGTTTATCTATCTTACTTTAGATAGATAACTAGCGGCTAGGCCCCTAGCTTCTAGAGACTCTGAAGGACAGAGAGCGGCTAGAAAAAAAGAAAAAAATCAAAGAACCTATATGAAGCCTGCCTAGAATATAGAACCCAATTGGTTCAGTAGTTATTGAGATCTTAAGCTTCAGATGAAATACCCTTAATACTTTTTTATAAAAAGAGCTTTTCAGATAGATAGAAAGATAAATAAAAATGTAGAAAGAAAGAAAGAAAGATAAGTAGATATATGTAGAAAGATAAAATATTAGATAGGTAGATAGATAGCCATGGATATAAAATGTGTATCAGAATGTTTGGTATGTTCCCAAGAAATTCTAGGAAAATTTTAAGAACCAATAATCTATAAATTAACAGTTTGATTAAAGTATGTACTAACCTAAGAATCTACTGTCACACCACTGATATAAATTATCCTAAAACCCGATATCGTCTGAAGATAATGGATTCTTTGTTAAATTCAGGGAGGGAGGGGACATTGGACCTAAAAATATACTGGTACCCAACGTTTTCAAATAACGTTTGCTCATATTCTTTGGGTACTTTTATTGAAGAATTCTGACGACATTGGTAAAAGTAGTTTTATTTATGAGATAGGAAAATGGAAGTTAAATTAATTTATTCCCCAATTATGATAAACAAAATTATCCTTTTTAAAGGGTAATATTATTGTTTTGAAGACATTCAAAACAAAACGAAGCCAAAACTATTTCTTGTGGATTTTTCTAATCTATATTTTCCCCTTAAATTAAAAAAAAAAACAATGGTAAAAACTTATCTAAAGCTAAATTTTAAAATAAAAGTTTTTGGTCCACTAACAATTAAAACGAAAAGACGTCTACGCCTGGTCAAAAAGATTATTAATTTTGTGAAAAGGACTAATTCTTTATTTCTTTACATGTTATTTAATAGTTTTTCATGGTAGCATAGCTTCTACATAAATCTGTCCAAAATTATGTGCGTCTTTAAATCAAAGAGCAATAAACGTACCCATTTTGAGCCAACAAACAAGACAACGGGAATATAAAACTTTGGGTACCAGTGTCATTTACAGTACAATGTTCCTTCCCTACTTGCATGGTTATTACGTAGCTTTGCTTCTAAAATTCAAGATTTTTTAAATCTTAAGGAAGGAAGGAGACATTGGACTGTAAATTACACTGGTACCCAAAGTTTTATAACCATGTTATCTTTTCTCATAATTTGAATTGGTTGATTCAAAACTTATGAAATTATATTCATAAAAAGTGTAATTTTATTAGAAGGGTTGTATATCAATTTATCGTCCATTGTCTTATCACCTAAGATCCCATGAAATTTATTTCTAACTGACAAATAGCTATTAGTAGATCTGTAATATAATAGCGGTTAAACAATGGAATTAACTTAGACACAATTTTAAACAGGTTGTATGTTTGTATGTCCTGTTTTATTTTTAGTAGCAAAGATACTCTAGAATTTACTTTGTCTGTCAGTCAGTCATCAATGGTTTCTTTGCTGCTATTGAAGATAAGACAGTTGATTATTTGGTGATGATTCCCTGTAAAAATGAATAAGGTCTGTCGGACACACTTGGGTCAGCGGAAGTATCGAAGTGACGTCATAAAAATACTTCTATTATCATCCTCTTTTTTAGGGGTTTCCAACTACTTGTATTATCCCTCCCATTTAGACTTATTAAAGTGACGTCACACATGACACTTTTTGCTGTCCCACATACTTTTTAAAAATATTTTTTTCTTTTTTTAAGATAGGTGAACTTCTGTTCTATACCTCAATTTGTCCGTTTGTCCATCTCTGATGTTTTTTTTGTGCATCGCTACTTATGAATGTTGTCATCATTGTTAGTTATTTTCACTTAAATCCTTGTTCTATTATTAAAGTAAAACACTAGAGAGGGAAGGGTTTAAATAACTATATGTCCCCATCTCAAAGACCTTGTGCCGACTCTCAATTGGGTCTTTGAGAATAGTGTCGGAATTATTAACAGAGCCAAGAAGCAGAAAACAATTTGCTAGCAGACGAAAAAGTTCTGAATATACATCTGTTGGTCCATCTGTCTATGTTATATCTAATGTTCAAGATTTATTTCCAAAGATCAATACTATAGATTTGTATTTATTTTGTTACTAATTAAACAAAATAGTGTCCATCCAATGATAATAAACAAAATCTACCCCTTCTGTATAATAAAATAATTGGTTGAGATGTTTGACACTTGTTGGTTGGACCCTCGGGGTTAACAAAACTGGTTTAAATCTTATAATTTTCTATTTTAATATTCGTGGAAAGCTGCTATAATACGATGCGGTAAATGCCTATTTATAATAAGATAATATTTTTCGGCTTTTAGTGACTTCTTATCAGAAGTTAGTTTAATCTGCAAAACGGGAAATTGTATTTATCATTATTTTGGATGTTTACCAATTTATTGGTCTTTGTCTTATCCCTTAAGATCCCTGTTATTTTTATCTATGGGAAAAGTAAGAATGCGAATAAAAAGACAATAAAAACGGGCCATGACACTTCCATACTTTAACCTATTGATGGGCTATTTGGTATACATACAAACAAACAGAAAAAAGGCATCCTATTATATAAAGTAACAGGATGTGTGTGTGTGTGATCTTGCTTAACATAAGACCGACATGGTCCTCCTTATTTGTGTATTGTAAAAATAAGAATGTGAATAATAAAAAGACAATAAAAACGGGTCATGACACTTCCATACTTTAACCTATTGATAGGCTATTAGGTATAATTACAAACCAACAGATAAACATCCTATTATTACATAAAAGTAACAAAATGATTGTGTGTGTGATGTGATCTTGCTTAACATAAGACCGACATTGTTCTCCTTATTTGTGTATTGTAAAAATAAGAATGTGAATATAAAAAGACAATAAAAACGGGTCATGACACTTCCATACTTTAACCTATTGATAGGCTATTAAGTATACCTACAATCCAGCAAAAATCATATGTATTATTGCATAAAAGTAACAGGATGTTCGTCTGTTGTGATCTTGCTTACTAAAAGACCGATATGGTTCTCCTTATTTGTGTATTGTAAAAATAAGAATGTGAATAATAAAAAGACAATGAAAACGGGTCATGACACTTCAATACTTTAACCTATTGATAGGCTATTAGGTATAAATACAAACAAGCAAAAAAACATCCTATTATTACATAAAAGTAATAAAATGTGTGTGTTTATGTTTGTTATGATCTAGCTACTCGCTGAATATATATGGTTCTCCTTTACCCTGAAGCTTATTATAGGTCCAAGGGTGGATTTGGGGGAGGTTATCCTCCTTATTTTTTTACTTCTTTCTAAAACTAAACTTTAATGTGGAGGGTCGACTTCCCAATGCCCCATACCTTTTAATGCATCTTAAGTAAGAGAAGGAGGGGAAATAGGCTTTTTATTTCGCATGTCCCCAAAGTTTTCTTATTCGTTTGATAAACGACTTTGAGGACTTTTATTAAATTTTGATTGGTGTCCAAACGTTTTATTTACTTATTGATTCTAGACAAGGAGTAATTTTTTGTATCATCATTGGATATGTACATTATTTTATCAGTATAAATATATAATTTTAGCTTTTCAGATAAGCTAAGTAGTATTGAAAAAACACCAAACAAAAGTCACTAATTAATATCAGGATGTGATTTCAATTAGAAAATCAATTAATTCAAAAAATGCTCAACGATTTTCACTTTGATTTTGGGGGATTTTTTTTATTATTTGTTTGGAGTTTCAATAGAAAGTAGTTTAAACTTTAATCAATTGACTTTTAAAAAACATATTTTATAAAGGTATATTTTTTACATATGAGTTTTGATAAAAAGTTTGAATTCTCAAAGAGTTGTCAAGCCTACAAAAAGAAAACGTTAGTATAAAACTTTGGGGACTAGTGCTATAAACAGCCCAATGTCCCCTCCCTCCCTGAGTTAAATATTGATGGAAATAGGCAATAAAACTGGCCACCCACTTTGTTATCGGTCAGGGAGGGAGGAAGGGGACATTGGACTGTGTTTATTACACTAGTCCCCAATGTTTTATAATAACGATTTCTCATTCAAAGGCTCAACAATTTTTATGAATGTTTATTGGTTATTTCAATTGAATTTGGAATTTGAGTATCCAAACGTTTCTACCACTAATCTACAGAAGGGATTACACCAAATTATCTTATCCCAGTAAATCCCTATGACATTGGACTGTAAATTACACTGGTACCCAAAGTTCTTTAACTACTTTATCTTATTTATTTGCCCAAAAACTGTTTGGTTGGTTACACACTATTAGTGTCCAAACTTTTTAATCTAGAATTTTGATCTACTCTACAATTAAAAATGTTCGTTTGTCAGACCGTCTGATTTGTTAAGCTTCAATTTTATGAATATTATCATTCTTGTTTCGCAATGAAATGTCAGATAGAGAGGGGACAATGGAATGTTTATTTCACTAGTCCCTAAAGTTTTATAACAATGTTTTCTTATTCGTTGACTTAACAAATTTGGGGACTTCAATGAATTTTGATTGGTTGGTTTAATAAGTTGAGTGTGTGTTTCACGTTTAGAAGGGTAATATTCTGTATATTCATTGGGGATTACAACACTTTATCGGCCAATGTCCTATCCCTTTAGATCACTGATGAGATGTGGATCCAATATTTAACAATTTAAACTGACAATGTTTTTATCGAAAATTCCAAATGATTACTTTAACTATGTGGAAAATTCAAACAATTTATAAAAGGGAAAAATACTATCATCAGCCTTTTTAGAAGAAGGACAATAAACTGTAATCCAGAAAAAAAGGTCCTATGAATTTACACATATCACCTAATAAGAAAAGATTTTTGTTTTTTTGTTTATTATCTGCCATCTATACATAACCATTTCATGACTATTTTGTGAAGTTACATGTCCACTAAAATTTGGAGGGAGGGGACATTGGATCTTAAATTGTGATGAACCTCAAATTTAATAAACACTTTTACCACTCGTTGGCTTAAAATTAAAGTGAAAATATGATTAGTATCTGCAAAGTAAAGGTGCCCAAACGTTTCAACAATTTTTTTCTCAAAAAGTATAAAAGATAATCTGTACAAATATTGAAATTAAATCTTATGGGCCTGGTCAACGAAATATATGTTAATAGAAGAAAAAAGAAAATATTCCTTATTTTTTCTTTAGGCCCCAATCTATAGCCCCCCTAATTCAATATATATCAAAATTTGGTATCATAATTAAAAAACATTATACTTTCCTTTTATAACCAATTAAGAACTTTTTGGGTACCAATTTAACTTTATTTTTATATATCTTCCCTCAAAATATTTCTTTTTATTCTCAAAAAACTTATGTTCTTCTCTGTGTTTTATTATATGGTTAACCTCTGGACCGATTTGGTTCTCCTATTGGTATTTGTAGTAAACTTGCAGAAGAAAAAAAATTTGGGTACTTTTAAAAATCTTGAAGTTGTATAGCAATACTACTTAAACTTTTTCACCATTAATTTAATAAACAAACAGGGTAATTTTGTTTTTCATAATTGGGGGTATATATTTTTCCACTGTATCCACCCTTATTCATAAAAATTTCGATGGGGGAGGAGGGGGGTAGGAGGTTGTATCGCCCTGCGACAAAAAATGGAAAAGTCCCAGAAAAAAATGATTAAATTTAGTATTGAAACCAAAGGGAGATTTTATTAAAGCAAAGTGGACATAAAAGTCAAATAAAGAATCAGAAAACAAGGATTTTTATATCCAAAAGAAATATGTGAATTAATGTTTTTTTGGTAGTATATTCTTTAGACATATTCATTAAATACAGTGTGTTTTTTTTATGAGAACTTTTTTGAAAGCAATTTGATCCCACTTATAGTTATCAGAATTTAATGATTAACGGCTTATTTTCTTTGTTTTTTTTATAACCATTTTTAGAACATCAAAAAAATATTTCAGTTTTTATTTAAAAAGTACAGTTAAATCAAAAATTCAAAACTTAGGTGTCAACATCTAAAAAAGGTTTTAGCGCATTTTTCTTAAGCTCAAATCTTCTACCCTTTGCAAGAAACAAGTTGGATTTTCAGTAGTCCACTTTGGAGGGCCAGTGCTCCCTCTTTGGTTGAGATATGGCCTTCAAACTTTAATATGTTCTATTACATGTCCCCAAAAGTATCTGTATCTCAACTTTGAAGCGTTTTGCAGCCATTCTTGCAAAGGGTAAAAGATTTGAGCATGAGAAAAATGCGCTAAAACCATTTTTAGATGTTGACACCTAGGTTTTGAATTTTTTATTTTACTCTACTTTTTTAATAAAAACTGAAATATTTTTTTGATGTTCTATAAATGGTTATAAAAAACGAAGAAAATAAGACATTAATCATTAAATTCTGATAACTATAAGTGGGTGAAATTGCTTTCAAAAAAGTTCTCATAAAAAAAACACACTGTATAATGCTTTGTATGTATATTTTTAGAAAAGAGACTACTGAAAAATAATAAATTCAAATTTACTACTGTATGTCTGTCGGTCTAACAATTACTAAAATTCAAACAACCCTTTGATTGTATCTTATTTGTTTTAAAGTCATAATGGTGTGGGTTTTTTAGAGGGTGGGGGGGGGGGGGGCATTGTATTCCCCTCTATATTTCCTATTATGTGAAGTTTTTTTTGCCGAGATTCGCGTTTTTTGGTTCTTGTGTTTATCTTAAGAGTTTTACTGCGGCACTACATTTTGCTAATTAAAATTGTTTAGTAGCTACACTCCCCTAGTAATCTCTGTCTCAGCAATTTACCTCTTTTTGTGCTTATATAAGCATTTTTGTCAGATTTAAGTAGGACGTGCTCACATCGGAAAAGTCCGCACTTTACAACAAAAGTGGCTTACTTAAATCGGACATGTCGGACTAACGAGCCATTTTCGTAGGTTAATTGCTTACTCGAAGAACTATTATTGCCCTATAAACCCCTAAAAATCCCCAAAAATAAGGGTGGCTGATAAGAATCAGCCAAATCGGACGCTATTGACGTAAATGTCTTACAGATTAAGATTTTAATCTGGATTATTTTTCCTCAAAATTTAATCCCTTCTCAGCCATTTAGGCTATATTTGTAGTTGATTGCTTACTTATATCTTCCATTTTTGCTACAAAATCCTTACTTAAACAAGCCATTTTTGTGATTGATGTCCTACTTATATCTTCCATTATTGCTACAAAATCCTTACTTAAACAAGCCATTTTTGTGATTAATGTCCTACTTATATCTTCCATTTTTGCTACAAAATCCTTACTTAAACAAGCCATTTTTGTGATTAATGTCCTACTTATATCTTCCTTTTTCGCTACAAAATCCTTACTTAAACAAGCCATTTTTTGGGTTGATTGCTTACTTAAATCCTCCATTTTTGCTGCAAAACCCTTACTTAAATAAGCCATTTTTGGGGTTGATTACTTACTTAAATCATCCATTTTTGTTGCAAAATCCTTACTTAAATAAGCCATTTTTGGGGTTGATTGCTTACTTAAATCATCCATTTTAGCTACAAAATCCTTACTTAAATAAGCCATTTTTGGGGTTGATTACTTACTTAAATCATCCATTTTTGTTGCAAAATCCTTACTTAATTAAGCCATTTTTGGGGTTGATTACTTACTTAAATCATCCATTTTTGCTACAAAATCCTTACTTAAATAAGCCATTTTTGGGGTTGAGTACTTACTTAAATCATCCATTTTTGTTGCAAAATCCTTACTTAAATAAGCCATTTTTGGGGTTGATTGCTTACTTAAATCATCCATTTTTGTTGCAAAACCCTTACTTACATAAGCCATTTTTTGGGTTGATTACTTACTTAAATCATCCATTTTGGTTGCAAAATCCTTACTTAAATAAGCCATTTTTGGGGTTGATTGCTTACTTAAATCATTCATTTTTGCTACAAAATCCTTACTTAAATAAGCCATTTTTGGGGTTGAGTACTTACTTAAATCATCCATTTTGGTTGCAAAATCCTTACTTAAATAAGCCATTTTTGGGGTTGATTGCTTACTTAAATCATCCATTTTTGATGCAAAACCCTTACTTAAATAAGACATTTTTGGGGTTGATTACTTACTTAAATCATCCATTTTGGTTGCAAAATCCTTACTTAAATAAGCCATTTTTGGGGTTGAGTACTTACTTAAATCATCCATTTTTGTTGCAAAATCCTTACTTAAATAAGACATTTTTGGGGTGATTACTTACTTAAATCATCCATTTTGGTTGCAAAATCCTTACTTAAATAAGCCATTTTTGGGGTTGATTGCTTACTTAAGTCATCCATTTATTTATTTTATGCTTTCTTTAATTCAACCTTTTTACTGTAAAAATATGTGCTTGAACACCAGCTATCTTATGTTTACTTACCTTTCTTTTGAGCTACTAACACCTCACATAAAATTGCTCAAACATTTTTAAAAATTATTTTATATATTTATTTATAATACAAAAGACTGTGATAAAAATTCATTCAAGTTGATATAAATTAATTTGATGTTTCTGATTAAATGAAGTCTATAAGAGTTCCAGCAAAACCACTCTAACAACAGACTGAATAAAAAAACAACAATCTATTTTTAAAGTGATTCTAAATGCCCCCTATTATTTTTTCAGGTGATAAGTTTATGTTCTTCACTGAAGTAATCTAATGAAAAATAATTACAGACAAACAAAATATATTCAAATGTACTAAATAGGATTACATAAAAATATTTCTTAACAATTTCCAATTAAACATTCAAGAATTTTTATCAACATTTAATGACAATAAATACTAATAAAATATATCAAATAAAGAGACAAATAATATTCCAATGCCTGTTTATTAATAAACCTGAATAAATTTCAAAAAAAGTATTTTAATTTAGGGTAGAACTTTTATAAGGAAACTTTTAAACATTTTGATTATTATTGTGCCTTGAATACCAGTTTTTTCAGCTATTTGTAGTTTAGGAGCTATATTGAAAATGTGAGAAAAAAGTTGAAAAGTTTTAAGTATGGTGGAACATTTTACCATATAGCTCCTATACTAAACTTAGCTCAGGAATAGTTCTTACGTATCCAAAAACTAGAGCTTATGACAATTCACAAATAGCTATTCAATTGAATGTGTGGTAACCAACAGTTTTTAGACTTAAGATGAATCAAAAAAATCCAGAGGTGTATTGTAGTTATAAAAATCAAGTTCAAGTTCCTGCTTTGGTGTCAGATAAATTGCCAATATGAACCCACACTAATAAACATAATGAACAAACTAACAAACAAACAGACAGACAAATGTCCCAAAAACCAGACAAAATGACATGAAAGCATTGAAAAAATATTTTAAATTGGTGGAATTGAAAACTTGATGCCTTTTTTTCTAAAAATTAAAAAAAGTATTTATTTACCTTACACAGAAAGATAAACAGAAAGATGGACAGACAGTCAAACAGACAGATGTAAATGTAGACAGACAAATCAACAGACATTTAGATATACTTTCAAAACTCCCCCCCCCCCCTACCCCCAATTTATTAGGGTTAATATTCTTGTTTAAGAAGGTATTCTTGTTATGTTGCCCTACTTATATTCTAATTATTCTTGTATTGGAAGGTATAGCTTGGTATTTTTGCACTACTTATAAAATAATTGTTCTTGTTTAAGAAAGTAAAGAATGTTATTTTGTGCTACTTATTGTATACCTTAGTATTGCTGCGCTACTTATAAAATAATCATTCTTGTTAAAGAAAGTATAGAATGTTATTTTGTGCTAATTATAAAATAATTATTTTTGTTTAAAAAGTATAGAATGTTTTTTTGTGCTACTTATTGATATAATTATCTTTGTTTACAAAGGTGTAAATTGTTATTGTTGCACTACTTAAAAAATAATTAATCTTAACAGAAGATTAACAGACAGACAGAAAAACAGTTTAAATACAAATAGATAGACGGACAGACAGATGGACAAATAGATAGATGGACATACAGATGGATATGCAAACAGATGGACGGTTAGAAAGACTTCAAGACAGATGGATAGACAGACAGAAAAATGGATAGAGTAAAAAATAGACAGATAGTCAGATGGACAGAGAGATGGTTGGACATATAGACAGACAGACAGACTGACAACAGTCTGACATACAGACTGACAGACATGCAGATAGATTGTTGGACATACAGATAAACATACAAACAAATGGACATTTAGCTAGTCCAGACATACAGACTTACAAGAAGAAATATGGAAGTGCAAGTAAAAAATTGAACAAGGATGGCAACATCCATAAGTAGCGAAGCACAAAAATTGTGGATGGGAATACCTACAAGTAGAAAGAAAGAGTATTCTTTAAAATCAAGAATAGATTGAATTAATTGGAGAAAAAAAACACAAAACCTTATTTTATTTTGTATGATGACTGACATACAAATGTTCAAAGTAAATTACATACTGGATGCTCAGAACAATAGGAAAAATTATTATGATACTGTCATCTTAAAAAAGTTTGAAAATTGGACCATAATCACCAAAGATATGGGGAAATATGTAAAAATATAAAAATAGCCAAAAACCTGCTAAAAGGCAGTCCTACCTCCATAGATGTTTCATTAAAGGGCAGGAAATTTAATTTAGATATCTATAACGAAAAAAATTTTGAAAATCGGATTATGAACACCAAAGTTTTGGTGAAATCAACAAAAATAGCCTAAAACCTGCTAAAAAGCAGTCCAACCACCATAGACGTCCAAGCTTTTTATTTGGGGGGGGGATTAAATTTTTAAGGGGGGGGTAATTCACTTTTGGGGGGGGGTAAAATGGCGCGCAAAGCGAGCCGCAAATTTTTTTTACCCTCCCCTTCTTATGAAAACAAGGATGACAACATCCATAAGTAGCGAAGCACAAAAAATAAAATCATAAATGGTAATACATACAAGTAGATTTAAAGTGTATTTATTAATTGATTTATTGGAGAAAATAAGCACAAAACCCTGTTTTATTTTGTATAATGATGACAATCAAAGTAATTAACATAAAAGATGCCCATAACAATGGGAAAAATTATTTTGATACTGATATCCAAAAAAAGTTTTAAAATTGGACCAAAAACACCAAAGATATGATGAAATATGTAAAACATATAAAAATAGCAAAAACCTGCTAAAAAGCAGTCTGACTGCCATGCTTGTTTTCTTAAAACGACAGGAAATTTAATTTTTAAATCCTTAACTTAAAAAAATTTGGAAAATTGGACTATAAACATCAAAGATATGGAAAAATTTAAAAATAGCCAAAAACCTGCAAAAAGGAAGCCTGACCCTCATGGTTGTTTTCTTTAAACAACAGGAAATTTAATTTTGATATTTATAACTGAAAAAATTTTGGAAATTATACCATAAACACCAAAGATATGGAGAAAAATGTGAAAAATGAAAAAAAAATAGCCTAAAACCTGCTGAAAGACAGTCTGACCGTCATAGTTGTTTTCTTAAAAGGACAGGAAATTTAATTTTGATATCTATAACTAAAAAAATTTTGGAAATCGGACCATAAACACCAAAGATATGGAGAAAAATGTGAAAAATACAAAAATAGCCTAAAACCTGCTTAAAGGCAGTCCGACCATCATAGTTGGTTTCTTTAAAGGACTGAAAATTTAATTTAGATATCTATAACTGAAAAAATTTTGAAAAAATCATAAACACAGAAGATATTGAGAAAAATGTGAAAAATACAAAAATAGCCTAAAACCTGCTAAAAAGCGGTCCCACCGCCATCGATGTTTTATCCTTAATTCTGCTCCTTATTGATGGGAATGTTGTCAAAAAATTTCAGCATTCTTTCTTTTATAGGAGCTGAGTAAATCCCATTTCCCCCATAGCGTTACGGACTGACGGACGGACTGATGGACTGACGGACGGACGGACAAAGTGAATTATAGAGTAGCTTCGCTACTAAAAATATAAAGATTTATAAAGGTTGAATTGTTATTGTTGCCCTACCTATGATCTTGTTTGCTTATTTTTTAAATGTTAGTATTTGAAATATATAACAAAGGAAAGGGTTATTTTGTCTTTCTTTATGATAATTAACTAGCGGCTACACCCCTAGAAGCATCTAGGGGTAGGAGGGGGAAAAGTCAACCTCAGTCTATTTTAAATTTGAGTTTCAAAAGAGTAAAAAAATATTTTTTGTTTGGGGGTGCGTGAAGATACCCTTCTCAAAAATAGTTTAAAACCTTCCTAGGACCTCTAAGAAGTTTCACTGTAAAGGAGACTAATATAGGTTCAGTGGTTAGCAAGATCCTTTGGGATAGACAAAAAACGCTACTACTTTATATGATAGGATAGTGCATCATCACCTTCGTCAAAATGATAGAATATTCAGGACCATAGTTTATTACTTAGTCTTCCCATTTATATTTACCTTCATCAAACAAAATTCTATTCAAATATGTATGGTCTTATACTAATTTGCAAAACTATTTGTTTTAAATATAACAATATGCAGAAGTGAAGGCCCACCAGAGCATTGTATGGATCGTGAAGGGATGTGACAATAGACGAAATTAAAATAAAAAATTGTTTCTTATCTATTATTGCTTTAATGCAGGGATCTAAAGGGATAAGATAAAGGCCGAGAAATTCATGTACATCCCCGATGATAAAACAAAAATCTTCCATTACAATTAGTGGTTGAAACTTTTGAACACTCAACTTAATGAATCAACTAATCCCCAAAGTTGTTAGGCAAACGAATAGAAAAAAAATATTATAAAACTATGGGGACTAGTGTATGAAACAGCCCATGGTCCCCTCCCTCCCTTTAATGGATTGAACTATCCTTCTTTTCATTATAGACTAAATATTTGATCTTACCAGGAATCTAAGGAGATAAGACAATGGACGTTAAATTTATGTAAGCACCTCAATTACAATAAATCTTTTTTGTAGGTTACACTTTTTTAGTAGAAAGGTTAAGACACTGTTGGTTTGTACAACCCAAAAAGAAACATACTAGTTTTTTAGACAACAAACAACAGATTTGTTTTTGGGACAAGTATAATTTCCAGTCCAATGTCCCCTCTCTCCTTTGTTTACAAAGCTTTAATAAATTTTAAAACAGAAAGAAATATTGAATATTAATTATTGAATAATATAAGGGGAGGGAACTTTTGACTGTAAATTACACTGGTCCACTATGTTGTGTTTGATTGTTTAAAACTTTGGGTACTTTGAAACAATAATTTTAATGTAACATTTCTCTATATTCGGAAATCTGTCTATAATATGATTCGATAAACAACTATTACATAAATTTCTTTCTGTCTGTCCATTTGTTTATGTCTGTATGTCCGTCAATAACTTTTCGTTAATTTAGGCATGTTAGAGTTGTCCTTTGAATTTCAAAGGTTTCAGGGTTTCAGTGCTCAACAAAGTTCCCTTAGTGAAAGCTCCAGTTTTTATTGCTATAAGAAAATGAATGTTTAATTGCAATGCATTCCCAACTATGATAATAGTTATACTGCATCGTATTATAGACAGCATTCTGCGGTTAGTAAATTTATAAATTAAAAGATCAATTCCAGTTTTGTTAGACATGAGGGGCCGAAGTCCTGGGCTTACTTATCTGGCATTGATATTATATTTTTCATTTTAATGTTCATATAAAATTGTCTAGAATTACCCCCCCAAAACAATTTGGGGGGGGGGGGGTAAATACCCCCACAAAAATAAAAAATCTCTAACAAAAATTTTTTTCAGCGCGCTTCACGCGCATTTTTAATACTAAATATTTAATAAAATTTAAATTACCCCCCCAAAAAATTTTACCCCGGGGGTAGATTAGGGGGGAGGTAAACAAAATTTACCCCTGCCAACAGATTTCAGTGGGGGTAATTACCCCCCCCCCCCCCCAAGCAAATTTTACCCCCGGGGTAAAAATTTAAGGGGGGGGGATTTCCGGCGCGCTTCGCGCGCAATTTTACCCCCCCCCCCTTAAAAAAATTTTACCTCCCCCCCCAAAAAAAAAAAACTTGGACGTCTATGATAATGCATTACACATTTTTCCAGTATGGCTTTGAACCGGTTCTAATCCCGCGAATATTAATCGGTTTCAAAGCCATGCTGAATATAAAATTACCTCTGTTGTAGATTAAAATTATTGATTGGGCACTACTTTTCTGGAACCAACTAATCAAAATTCTATAGAAGTACCCAAAGTTTTTAAGCTAAATATAAGCGATAATGGTAATAAAACTTTGGGTACCTGTGTAAATACAGTCCAATGTATCAATGTAATTTACTGCTCAATGATCCCTACATCTCTGGGTATGGTGTGTCTACAAAAAGGCAGTGTCCAAACTTTTCCACCGATTATTTTAATCTATAAATGGGTTCCCGTTTTATAATTGTAATTGCGCATATTGTAAACAGTTATCTTGCAAGTAAATTTATGTTTTTGATAGTTGTCTACAATACAAAACATTTTTTTCTGTATGACTCAAAACCTATTAAATCAAGAGGGAAAAATTACATTCGTAGCCACACTGAAATAGTTATTTATAGCATCGTATTATAAACACTAAACAGCTTCCCGTGGAATTAAAAATGTACAATTGTAAGAGTAAAAATATTTTAAAAATAATGCATGGAAAAAATTATAATATGCCATACAATAAATGATTTTTCAGTATGACTTAGAACTGGTTTTTATCCAGCGAATATTAACCGGTTTCGAAGCCATACTGAACAGTATTTTACTAGTCATACTATACCCCTACCTTATTTATACACATTGCAATGTTCCCTCCCTCCCTTGGTATATATAAACAAACAGGGATTGAACAATTGACGAAAAATGTTATGAACTTAATTCTGCCAATAATAAAATTGAACAGAAAGAAAATGAGAGTAGAAATATCCAAGAAGGGAGGGGTCATTGGGCTGTTTATTTCACTAGTCCCCAAAGTTTTATAATAAAGTTATCTTATTCATTGGCTTAACAACTTTGGGGACTTTAATGAATTTTGATTAGTTGGTTGATTAAGTTAAGTGTCCAAACGTGTTAACCTCTAATTGTAATCTAGTTGTAAGTTTTAATTTGGTGTATTATCAATGGAGATGTACATCAGTTTATCGGTCATTGTCTTATCCCTTTAGATCCCTGATAAATATCAGAAAAACAAGGATGAAAACATTCATAAAATCAACGCTCTGTACTGAACAATTGTAGAGTGTCAGAACTAAATAAGCATGATACTGTTTAAAGACATACTACACTTTTAGGACTAGAGACGCTTCGAAACCGATTAATATCCGCTGGATTAGAACCGGTTTTCAGTCATACTGAATTATGTATAGAATCGCATTAGTGCATTAGTTTTATAATAACGTTTTCTTATTTGTTGGCTTAACAACTTAGGGACTTTTACTAAATTTTGATTAGTTGGTTTAACCACTACTATACTTAATTAATAACCTAACCAATCAAAATGAAATAAAAGTCCTCAAAGTGTTTAACCCAGCGAATAAGAAAACGTTATCATACAACTTTTGGAACTTTTACTGAATTTTGATCGGTTAGGTTATTAAGTAAGTATAGAGTCTAAACTTTTCAACCATTAATGGTAAATTACAGGAGGGGAATTTTTGGGAATGTACATCAATTTATCGGCTATTGTCATATCTAGATCCCTGGTAGCGATAAACTTAAATTTTAGTCCCACTTAAAACAGGTTCTTATCCCTCGGAAATAAATTAAATTCGGAGCCAAACTGGAAAATTATTTTCAGTTTTGCTTCGAAACCGATTAATATCCGGTGGATTAGAACTGGTTCTCAGCCATACTGAAAAATTATCATAGTCAGTTTTCTACGAATATAAAATGTACAATTAAAAGATTAAAAATAAAAAAAATGGTGTTAATAATTGTACATATTTATATACGCAGAAAGCTGACTATAATGCGATGTTATAAAAAAAATATTATTTATTTGATCATGTATATTGTATAACCCTGCTCTATATCATTTTTTTTATAAATAACAGGATCTGTGTGTGTCTCTCTGTCTGTCTGTACCTAAGGATCTCACTATCCGCCCCCAATAATTGTTATAAAACTTTGGGTACCAGTGTAATTTATGGTCTAATGACACCTCCCATGCTCAAATATATGCATCACTTAAAAAAACGTTTTGAGTATTATTTAAGTTCGTATTCCAAACATTTCTATATAAAACCCCCCGCCAATTTCCTATATTTGTTAAGTTATAACAAGTAAATGTTAATAACAAAATTCTTAGCTCAAAAAAAATGTAAAAAGGTTCGTGTCAAAATAGTTTTGAAAAAATAGACAAATAACGGACGCAATAACGGACTATATGTAGAAAGATACAATTTATAAACTTTAACCCCAAAATGACCAAAGGCACGGGCTAACAAAACTGTTTTTAATATCATGATTGTACATTTTTAAATTTGTATAAAACTGGATATTTTACAATACGATACATGATTTTTCAGCATAGCTTAGAACCGGTTCTAATCCAGCGGATATAAATCGTTCCAAACCATACTGGAAAATCAATTAAGTTACAGACTGAATGACAGACAAAGAAGTGAATTGTAAAGTAGCTTTTTTTTAGTTATTATTCGTTTTCTAGAGAGAAAGAGAGGGGACAGTGTACTTTTTAATCTGACCAATGGGCGACGTGGTTATTACGGAGGGAAGGGTCAAAGGGCTGTATATTACACTAGTCTCCAAAGTTTTATAATAACGTTTTCTTATTCGTTGGCTTATCATTTTTTATGACTTTTACTAAATTTTGATTGGTTTATTAAGTTCAAACGTTTCAACCACCAATTTTAATCTACAGAAAGGGTAATTTTGTAAGTCATCATTGGGGATGTACTGTACATCAATTTATAGGCCATGTATGTGGTTTACGAACGTAAAATATGTGTTAAACTTTATCTGGGAGGGAGAGGACAATGGTATGTTAATAACAATACCTATCTATAATACAAAGTAGAACGATATCTGTCTGTCTGTCCGTCTGTCTGTCTGTCCGTCTGTCCGTCCGTCCGTCCGTGCGTCCCTTAAGATCTCGGTAACCACTGAACCGATCGGATTCTACTCTTCAGGGAATATACCTACTGGTCCTGTGGTGGTTTTAGGCTATTTTTTTGAGAGGTGGGACACCCCCAACCCCCCCCAAAATCAACCACACCCCATTTTTTTCTTGTGAAAGATTTCCTTGGTCCTTTTACGTATTTCGCCCAAAATTTTTTTTTATTACCACTTTAGGCAAAGCCCCTAGAGGCTAGGGGCGAAGCCGCTAGTTTTACATAAAACGTAGTGCAACATTTGCTTGGTTTGGCAAAAATTAATTTTCCATTGTCCTTGACCATTTCTCCAAAGTTAATTTAATCTACAGGTCTTTACAATAATGCAATAGTGTGATAAATGGGTATTATAGTTAATCTTTCATTGTGCTAGCACTACCAACTTTACAAACAATTTTATGTTTTCAGAGAGGGATAGGACAATGAAAGTCAATTGAATCTAATATTAAACTATATAAAAAATATAACATTTAGATCTAATTCTACAGTTTTAAAATTTTAAAGTTTTAGCTGACCAATGAACGAGTTTTTTTTCAGGGAGGGATGGGACATTGGGCTGTTTATTACACTAGTCCCCAAAGTTTCATAATTACTTTTTTCGCCTAACAACCCTAGGTGATTACTTAAAAATCGAAGATGAATCCCACCCTTAAGAGTAGTGTATAATTCAGGGATCTTAAGAGATTAGACAATGATAATAAATAAAATTACCCCTTATGTGGATTTAAATCGTTAATTGAATTGATTGAAGTTTGGGCAAAATAAGTTTAAAACCAACCAATCAAAATCCCTAAATTTATCAAAATTTATGTACATCAATTTATCGGCCACTGTCTTATCCCATTGGATCCCTGATAAATATCAAAGAAACATGGATGACAAACCTATAAAATCAAAGCTATGAAAGGAGCATGATACTATTTAAGGACATTCTTACATTTTTGGGACTTGATTGTAGTGTTATAGTGCTTAGATTTAGAACACAGTAATAGTGTCTGACTGATTATGACGTAACAAAAAAAATTTAGCCAATGAGAGGCCGTTATTGACGAACACAGTAATAGTGCTAACCAATTTGGACGTACGAACCGAACCCAATTGTAGAGAAGCTTTGCTTTTGAATATTAAAAAATCCATTTTCCAGTATGGCTTCGAAACCGATTAATATCCGCTGGATTAGAACCGGTTCTTAGCCATACTAAAAAAATATGTAAAGCAGCGTATTACAGACAATTTTCCATGAATATTAAAAAATCATATTACTACCAGTATACTGTAAAGTTTCCATGTAAGTGTAAAAGAAAGAATATAATTATTTATCGCATCGTATCATAGTCAGCTTTCCGCGGATATCAGAATGAAAAGTTATAAGATTAAAACCAGTTTTCTTCAACCCGCGGTGCCTATGCATAGAAAATTGGTTTTAGGTTAATGAGTTTTATTTTAAGATACGTGGAAAACTGTCTGTAATACGATTCTTTACATAATTTTTCAGTGTGGCTGAGAACCAGTTCTAATCTAGCGAATATTAATCGATTTCAAAGCCATACTGGAAATTTCGTTTTAACTAGAAAATTGGGTATAGTCCCTTTCCTGGCAACGCCCCTTAAGGGGCGCTTCTTCGTATTTTCATAGTAGCTATTCTCCTACTTATATCCCCTGTGGGGGGCTGCGGAGCAATCACCGAACCCAATTTAACCTAACCTAAACTAAAATAACCTATAAAGTGCTATTTAAAAATACGACGAATCGCCCCTTGAGGGGCGTTGCCACGAAAGGGTCTATACCTTAGAAATTGTCTACATAATAATACATATTTTTCAGTATGCATAAAAGTCGGTTCATTCAGAAGGAAATTTTGATTTGAAATACATACTGAAATATGTTTGTTTATTTACTTCACCCTACCTTATAATTAATATGGCTTGGTATTTGGTTTGTTTGTATACATCGATTCTCAAAAATGTGAATAATAAAATATTGCTATGTAAACATATTGGAATTCAAACAATCATATTTAATATTTGAATTTAAAAATGTTAACAGCATTATCCTAGATAATTATTAATTTGTTTTAAAATACTCCAAACTTTGAATTGATGGTTATTAATACTCTAATAATTTTAACTGTTGTAACACACACACAATGCTAACTAAGTGTTTACCCTCAAACGGATACATGATTACTACCTGTTTTGACCGCAACGCTACCACAGTCAAACCTAAAGGACGCACGCTCACATGCAAACACACACACACACACACACACACACACATTTAACACTGAACCAATAAAAAAAAATCTGGTTTGTTTGTAAAACCGCTAGTTATATCCTATTATATAAAGTAGTAAGGTTTTTTTTAAGAAGCTAAAGATTTCATAAATTACTAAACTAATTGAATTTCCTTTAAAGGGAAGCTTCACATAGGTCCTGGGATAGTTTTATGCTATTTCATGTTAAGATTTGACCCTCTAGATGGTATAGGTTATTTTTCTGCCTCCTTCTTACACTAAAAGGGGCGCAACCGCAAGTGAATAATAAAAATATAAAACATAGAGCAATATAAAAAAGAATAGATATTATCGATATACAAAATAGAAAGTTTTTTCTGTAGCAAAGGATCTCGTTTACCACTGATCCGATATGGTTCTCTGTATGTATGTCTGTCAGTCTATACCGAAGGATCTTGCTTACCACTGAACCAATATGGTTTTCCTTTACAGTGAAGCTTCCTAAAGGTCCTGAGATGGTTTTAGGATATTTTATTTTTATTACTTTTAATAAAATAACAGGGTCTTTATCTGTATGTATGTCTGTCTGTCTGTCTATACTGAAGGATCTCGGTAACCGCTTAACCGATATAGTTCACCTTTACAGGGTAGTTTCCTATCGGTCCTGAGATGGTTTTAGGCTATTTTATTTGTATTCCTTATAATAAAGTAACAGGAACTCTGTCTGTATGTATGTATGTCCCTAAGGATCTTGATAACCGCTGAACCGATATGGTTCTCCTTTACAGTGAAGCTTCCTATAGGTCTTGAGGTGGTATGTATGTATGTCTGTCAGTCTATCTGTCTGTACCAAAGGATCTCGCTAACCGCTAAAACAATATGGTTCTCCTTTACAGGGTAGCTTCTAATAGGTCCTGGTAGGAATCCATCCAAGAGAAATCGCCCCTAGAAATTTTTTTTAATTTTTAAAAAACTAATTGGGGACAGTGAGGGGTCGTAAATAAAGTAACAGGAAGTGAGGGGTCATAAATAAAGTAACAGGATCTTTGTCTGTATGTATGTCTGTCTTTCTGTAGCAAAGGATCTCGCTAACATCTGAACTGATATGGTTCTCCTTTACTGTGAAGCTTCTTATAGCTTCTGAGATAGTTTCAGGCTATTTTATTTTTTTGAATAAGTATTGGTATGGCTTTAGGCTATTTGTATACCCTTCCTTATTCCAGTGAGTATACAACCCATATTTGTTAGGGGCACAGCCGCTAGTAATTAATAAATGGAAAGTAAAATATAGTTTTATACAGGGAGGGAGGGGACATTGAGCTGTAAATTGCCCTGGTACCCAAAGTTTTTAACCACGTTCGTTGGCTTAAACACTTTAGGCATTTTTATTGAAATTTGATTGGTATGTTCAAAACTTTTCAACCTATAATTTGAATTTTCCAAAGGTGTTATTTTTTTCATTATTGGGATTGTATATCTATTTATCGTCCAATGCCTTATCCCTTGATATCCGTGATTTAATGGAATACAGGGCAATGCCAATTTCAAATAAATACAACGGATAATTACAATAAGATAATAATAATCTAAGAAATTGTTAAATGAAGGCAAAGGTCCTAGCTGAGGCACAGCCGCTAGTTATAAATATAGTAAATTGGAAGTAAAATGCAGGGATATACCGATTACATAACCAAGAGGCCGAAAGCCCGGGCTAACAAAACTGGTAATAATTTTATAATTTCATTTTTTGATATTCCTGGGAAATTTGTCTCTAATGTAATAAGATGCTATACATCGCTGAGAACCAGTTCTAATCCAGCGGAAATTAATCGGTTACAAAGCCATACTGGAAACAACAGGTGTCCAATATAAAAAAAATCACTTTAAATATATATTAGTATATATATCTACAGTGATGGAACAATGGACGTAAAATGTTATGAACTAAATTCTGACTTGAATAAAATGGGACAGATAATGGACTTTTATTAAACTTTGATTGGTTGGTTTATTAAGTTGAGAGTCCAGAAGTTTCAACTACTTATTGTAATCTACAGAAGTCATCATTTTGTGAATTATCAAATATCAATGGAGATGTACATCAATTTATCGGCCATTGTCTTATCCCATTAGATCCCTGATAGATATCAGAGAAACAACATTCATAAAATCGAAGCTCTGAAATGAACATTAACAATTGTATAAGAGTGGCATAACTAAATAAGCATTAAGATATATAAGTTTTCCGGAATTCTAAAGTTAGGGGGAGATTTGAAATCTGCATCAAATTTTGAGGTTTTTTTGTCAAAAAGGTTAAAAATCAATATAGATGTATGAACATTCTGATACCTCGTTATAAAGCAAACATTTAAATCGATATGGGCATACGAACAGACGTACACGAAGTATAGAGAAGCTTTGCTTTTGAAATGTATAATTGATTTTCCAGTATGGCTTCGAAACGGATTAATATCCGCTGGATTAGAACCGGTTCTTAACCATACCAAAAAAAATAAGGATAGAATCATATTACAGACCATTTTCCACGAGAATTGAAAAATTCATAAAATTTGAACCAGATTTTAATCTTATTATTTTTCATTATGATATCTGCGGAAAGCTGACAATAATACGATGCTATAAATTAATATTCCAGTAGGGAAACCGATTAGAATCAGCTGGACACTGCATGATAGACTCGAAATAAAGTATTACCAAACTTTACCAATAAACTGTAAACAAATATGATAAATATACAAGCAAAATAACAAGTTAATGTTGAGATTCAATTCCTTCTCGTTCCTTCTTAAGCATAAAATGAATTTGAAAATTTTAACATAAACTTTAATATCCTTATCAGGATGTTGATTTTATATGTCGTCTTTATGACAGGTGAAGATGTTATGAATATATTTCTTAAATTATGTATATAAAAAAATATTGTACGGTAATATCAAATTAAATTAAAAATAATTTATTATTTTTTGTTTTTTTTTTGTACCAGAATCATCCCTGCAATGAAAGAAGAAAAAAATTTGTTTTGTTTTACATAGCAGACTAAATGTATTATGATAACATACAACGTCTCTTTGTGAGTTCATATTTATAATATTGATTTTTATAAATGAATTAATGAAAAAATATTTGTTTGAAATTTTACTAAATGTCATATTGTATAATTTACTTAATTCTTAACAGTCGGGCCCCTTGCCGCATCTTTATCGGTCGGGGGTGAGGTGGTGGTGTTCGACGCCCCCTCCCCTATTATCTGAGCCACTATTAGAGCTAGAGGTCTTAAAATTTCTGTGTATGTCCCCTGTTTGATAATAAATTTCCGACTATAAGTGAGTCAAAGTAAATTTTCGCTTTCTTCATCCTTTTATTTAACAACCTTTGTTTTTAGGTCCTTTTTTACTTAAATATTACTAACGGCTGCCTTTATTTTATTTTTTATTAATATTTTATTTTCTAATGAGAGCTACAATTGAATTTTCATCAGAGCATATTTAAATAAATTTGTATCTACAAATAACTTTCTTCTTTAATTATAGTTAAGTAGTTAAGTGCTGCTACTCTATAATTACAATCTTCTTTAAAAGGACTGTTAATGTTTATGATAATTCATATTAGATTTCAGCAATGTGAAGCTGCTTTGTTTAGGAGTGAGGGGGTGTTTGAGCTAATACTATTCAGAATCAAATCTTTAGTGGTGAAGCTACTCTATAATTCACTTTTTCTGTGTGTTAGTTAGTCCGTAACACTAAGGGGAAAATGTAATTTTCTTAGGTCTTATTGGAGACAGCTGAAATATTCAGTGAAGATTCTTTTGACATTTATTCTTTACAATGCCTTTTTGTCTGTCTGTTGGTCATGCTTCAAAAGACATATTACATATTCTCTCCTCTAATTTGTATTTGTTAAGAAAACTTAACATCTGCTCTCACTTTGTGCATTTGACCATTACAAGATTTTTTGTGCTTTGCTACTAATGGTTGTTGTCATAAATGTTTTATTTTGACAATGATCAAAGTATAACCCAATAAATTTTAGCATGTTAGTTTGTTTTGAAATTTTTGCAAGGGGGTACTTTCATGAATAAAAATATATCACAAATTCAGTTTGTCAAAAATATTAATAAGAAGAATGTTCATAAAAAAATAATACTAAAATTTTTGTTCTGATCCCACAATATAAGTTTCAAGTTAGTGTGAAACTGCATTTTGATACTCCGTGCATCATTTTACCCACAAACCTGTCGCATAACTCTTTTTTTAATTTGAATCCCAAAAAAGCTTGGGTGTCTTTGATTTTTATCCTTATATAACAGTAACATGATGTCTATTTATCTATTTGTCTCAAAGGATCTCGCTAACTGCTAGACAGATATGGTTTTTCTTTACATTAAAGCTTTTTATACATTTGTCCTGGCCATGTTTATAACTATTTTGGGAAAGGGTACCTCCACAATATAAAATTGCTCCTAACAAAAATAACCCTCTAAAATTTTTGAAAAACTATGATCTTAAGTGTAGTTGCGACTCTCCACCCCCCCCCCCCCTCCCTCCCCTTCCTATCCCCAAGTGTCCCTAGAGGATTTAAGGGTACGTAGCCGCTAGTCCTTATATGGAAATAACGGGATGTATGTATATCTGTCTCTAGCAAAGGAACTCGTTATCCGCTGAACAGATGTGGTCCTTGTTTTTTTTTTGTAAAACTTAAATTAAAAAATAGAGGGGATTAAATTCTAGTGCCCATAATGATTGCTGGGGGCGTAGCGTTTTTACCATGGCAAGCATCGTTTTAGAATTAAAAAGAAAATAAATGTTTCAGTTAATAACAACCCAACAAATAATGTCTATAGCAATTTGATCAGCTGATTGGTTTTAATACTAGATGTTTTTTTAAGTAGCGCAGCTACTCTAAATCTAGGAAATAAATCTAATTTTGCTTAGAATTTACTTTTAGGTGTTTTAAACGTTGTAAATTGAAGATTTTATTTTGATAATTAACATTTTACAACAATACCCTCTATAAACTGTGAGGAAGTTTGATAAAATTACATTTATTTTGCAAGCTTTTTTGAAAATACTTCATTATTTTTATAATTCTGACAAAATAGAATTTCTGTTTAAGTAAATAACATGGCCACAAAAAGGTTTAAGCAGTTATTGAAATATTTTATTACCATTCTTGCTAATTAAATAGTCGTTAACTATGTTTAATTTGCATTTTTTTAAAAGACAAGAAAAATATTCTACTTAAATGCTACTTTTATGAAGTTATCTTAAACCTTTTCCAAAAGTTTGTTTTATAAAAATATTTTATTTTCCATTGATTTTATTGATTATATAGGTTAAAAATATCAAAAGTATTTTTTAAAGGCTATAGATTAATTTTGATTAATTCCGATTTTTAATTTTTTTAATTTTTTTCAAATCTGAAAGAATATGCCTGTCTTTTTAAAGAATAGATTATATAAAAAAACTAAATTAAACATATTCAGGCTATCAAAAAGTTAAAAATATTTTTTTTTTACTATTAAATCGCTAATTTTTAAAATCATTAGATTTTAAGCTTATTTTGCATGGAAACACACTTTTTCAGTCATTTCTTCTCAACAATGGATCTTAAATGATTATTACTGAAAACTTTTATGAAAATGTTATTAACCAAAACTCCAAATAAAGGAAATAATTGCCGTTTGCGAAAATGTGTGCAAAAAGTTGCCAATATCTCGTTAGAAGGGACTTAATGGATTTTAATTTTTACTGCTTACGACTTAGTGGACTATAAACTATTAGAAAAGTATCACTTCAAGGTGGAATTTTAAGGGTCAACTTTTTTTCTTTTAAAATTCGCAGTGTGGATTAGAACCGTTTCTCAACCATAATGAACTGCATATAACATCGTATTAATACCAGTTTTGTTTCTATTCTCATATTTTTTTGTTTTAATATCCACAGAAAGCGGTCTATAATACGATACAATAAAAAAAACTAATCCAATTTAAGTTCTAATATTAATAATCTTATAAAAAGGGCCTTTACGTATGTCCCGTACATTCGCCTAAGAAGAAAATACATGTACATAATTTAAAAACCTAAAAAAAGTCCAACCTTGATAATCTTTCATAGTTTCCTTTGCAATAAAGTTTGGCTTGGTTCAATTTTATGCGTAGTTTTAACTTAATGTTACGGTTTATAACAACTTAGATATTCTTAAAATTATTACTGAATATCTTTGTTGTTTAGGCACCCCCAAAATTTTTTTCATTTTACCCCCCCCCATTTAAAATTTACCCCTACCCTGGGGGTGCCATAGGCACCCCCAACCATTTAGGAGGGGCTATTATTTGGGGGGGTAAATACCCCCTTCAAAATAAAAAATCTCTCATAAAAAAAAATTTTGTGCGCTTCGCGCGCTTTTTTAATACTATATATTTAATAAAATTTAAATTTCCCCCCCTAAAAATTTTACCCCGGTGGTAAATTTTGGGGGGGGTAAACTAAATTTACCCCTGCCAACAGATTTTGGGAGGGGTAAAAAAAATTTGCATCGCGCTTTGTGCGCCATTTTACCCCCCCCAAAATAAAAAGCTTGGACGCCCCTGAAGAAATCAATGAAATATTTTGCTTATTTGTCTTATTTACATAATTATGCTATGTTTTGATAAGTTACCTATAAGCAATCAATAAAAATATTTAGGGATGCATATTCTGCATAACTACTCTGCTAAAAGGGGGATTGGAGAAATAAAAAATAAGTGGTTGGGGGGAAAAAATGTAAAATTAAGAGAACTAAAAACAGTTTTCCATTTTCCTCCCCTTCTTGGTGAAAAAAAAAAATAAAAAATATGTGGGAGAGGGGGAAAATGAATAAAATATAGAGTTCTTTAAATATTATTTTCATTTTGCCCCCTCCCCCCAACTTAGTGGAAAAAACTTGGAGGGAGGTAATTTGAAGCAAGAGAAAAAAATGAATCTTGTGCAGAATATACACCCCTGCTTGTATACCAATCAATCTAAATTCTTGCTTATTTGGCTTATATATCAATTAAAAAATATTTTGATAATCAATCAAAATTTTTGTTTATTTGGCTTATATACCAAATATTACAATTTTTGGATAAATTACTTATAAGTAAATAATGAATTTTTTAGCTTATTTTGCTTATATCCCAAATCATACAGTTTTTTCATAAACTACTTATAAGTAATCCACAAAAATATTTGCTTATTTGGCTTATATGCAAAATCATACAATTTTTTCATTATTTATTTATAAGCAATCAATGTAAAGTTTGGCTTATTTGGCTTATATACCAAATCATAAATTTTTTTGATAAATTACTTATAAGTAATCAATTAAAATTTATGCTTATTTGGCTTATATACCAAATAATAAAATTTTTTTTATAAATTACTTATAAGTAATCAATGAAAATGTTTGCTTATTTGTCTTATATACCAAATCATACAATTTTTTGATAAATTACTTATAAGTAATTAATGAATTTTTTAGCTTATTTGGCTTATATCCCAAATCATACAATTTTTTCAAAAATTACTTATAAGCAACTAATCAAAAATTTTGCTTATTTGGCTTATATGCCAAATCATACAATTTTTTCATAAATTACTTATAAGTAATCAATGAAAATTTTTGCTTATTTGGCTTATAAGCCAAATCATACAATTTTTTGATAAATTACTTATAAGTAATCAATGAAATTTTTTGCTTATTTGGCTTACATGCCAAATCATAAAATTTTTTGATAAATTACTTATAAGTAATTAATGAATTTTTTAGCTTATTTGGCTTATATCCCAAATCATACAATTTTTTCAAAAATTACTTATAAGCAACCAATCAAATTTTTTGCTTATTTGGCTTAGATACCAAATAATACAATTTTTTGATAAATTACTTATAAGCAATCAATCAAAATTTTTGCTTATTTGGCTTATATACCAAATCATGCTATTTTTTGATAAATTACTTATAAGTAATTAATGAAAATTTTTACTTATTTGGCTTATTTACCAAAACAAGCTATTTTTTGATAAATTACTCATGAGTAAACAATGAAAATTTTTGCTTATTTGGCTTATAAGCCAAATCATACAATTTTTTGATAAATTACTTATAAGTAATCAATGACAATTTTTGCTTATTTGGCTTATATGCCAAATCATAAAATTTTTTCATAAATTACTTATAAGTAATCAATCAAAATTTCTGCTTATTTGGCTTATATACCAAATCAAACAATTTTTTGATAAAGTACTTATAAGTAATTATTTAAAAGTTTTGCTTATTTGTCTCATATACCAAATAATAAAATTTTTTGATAGATAACTTATAAGCAATCAATCAAAATTTTTGCTTATTTGGCTTATGTACCAAATCATGCAAATTTTTGATAGATTACTTATAAGCAATCAATCACAATAAATGCTTATTTGGCTTATATACCAAATCATGCAATTTTTTGATAGATTACTTATAAGCAATCAATCACAATAAATGCTTATTTGGCTTATATACCAAATCATGCAATTTTTTGATAGATTACTTATAAGCAATCAATCACAATAAATGCTTATTTGGCTTATATACCAAATCATGCAATTTTTTGATAAATTACTTATAAGCAATCAATCACAATAAATGCTTATTTGGCTTATATACCAAATCATACAATTTTTTGATAGATTACTTATAAGCAATCAATCACAATAAATGCTTATTTGGCTTATATACCAAATCATCCAATTTGTTGATAAATTACTTACAAGCAATCAATCACAATAAATGCTTATTTGGCTTATATACCAAATCATGCAATTTTTGGATAAATTACTTATAAGCAATCAATCACATTTGTTGCTTATTTGGCTTATATCAGCCAAATCTTCTCTGTTTTTCATAAACTGCTTACAGGAAGGAAGGGATTAATTATTACTCCTCCTTCTTTTTCTTAACTTCAACTTATATAAGCCACTTTTACTGTAAATGACTGAGTATTTATTTACTCCACCCTCTTTTATCTCACAAGTAAGACCAAATTGTTGTAGAATGCTGATATAAGTAAGCAATTAGTATTCTTTATGGCTTATCAGTAATTTACCACAAAAATGGCACAATGGCACATTTAAGTAAGCCAAAAAAAATGTTAATTGCTTACTTACACGTTTTGAGATTACTAGGGCTCCCAACCAAATGAGAAGTTTTAACCAGAGATCTAAAGGGATAAGACAAAGGCCGATAATTTACTTTACTTTCCCAATGTTTAAAAACAAAATTATCCCTTTGTTACATTATGATTAGTGGTTGAAACATTTGGGCACTCAACTTTAATAAATTTTCAAAAGTTGTAAAGCAAACGAAGACGAAAGTGATATTATAAAACTTTGGGGACTAGTTTAATAAACAGCCCATTGTCTCCTCCCTCTCTGGAAGTTTTACCCCTGCTAAAGTTGGTGCTAAATTAGAAATCTTTACACAGAAAAATGTGTCAATTTCAAAAGAAAGTAATTTGGAGTTCCTACAAAACAAAATAACTTTCAGAAATAAGACAATGGCCGATAAAATGATGTACATCCCTAAGGATGACACACAAAATTACCACTTCTGTACATTTAAAACTAGTGGTTGAAACGTTTCAATGCTGAACTAAACGAACCAACCAATCAAATATCAGTAAGAGTCCTCAAAGTTGTTAAGCCAACGAATAAGAAAACGCCATTATAAAACTTTGAGGACTAGTGTAATAAACAGCCCATTGCCCCCTCTCTCTCTGTGTATTATACTTTATTGCGCTATTTGCAGCAATATTTTTTTGTGGTCAACGTATGCACACCTATTATATTTTTTTGCATTGGTATTCTACAGAAATACATTTCTGACCAGATTTTTGCAAACATTTTTTGCGGATTTTTTGCCCATGCATTTCATGCAAATTATTTTATTGGCTGCTGCCCTGCAACTTTGAGTTTTTATTCAGAGAGAGAGAGGGGACAATGGGCTGTTTATTACACTAGTCCCCAAAGTTTTATAAGAACGTTTTTTATTCGTTAGGTACTTTTTGATTTGTTGGTTTATTCAATTAAGTGTTCAAGCGATTCAACCACTAATTTTAATCTACAGGAGGGGTAATTTAGTTTTTTTTTCTGTAATATATAATAGGAGGGATTATGCATCTGAAGAAAATTAATTTGCCTCAATATTTTTTCAATAGTCAATGAAATTAGCTCCTTTCCTTCTTGATAATAATTACAGCATGCAAAAATTTAAGATATTAAATAAGATAAAAGTATAAAAAATGTATAAAGTTTGTCTGTGTTTGATATGATATCAATAACCACCGGACCGAATTGGTTCTTCTTTATAGAAAAGCTTCCTATTTGTCCAAGGCAGATTTTAGTGGATGGTAACTTTGAAATAGCTCTGAAAAAATTGAATAATAGAAGCAAGGCCTCTTTTTCTCATTTAAATTTTTGTTAACAATCCTAACCCCAATCTTCGTGTTCTACATATGAAAATATGTTTGACTACTAGGAAATAGTTCTAGGAATTTATTAAGTTTTCTTAAACTTTAGGAATTTAAAAATACTTCTCAAAACTTTCAACATATTTATATCAGATAAAAAAAATATAGTATTGGTAGATTTTTTTACAACGATTATGTCATAAGTAGAGTAGCTTTGGTAGGTATTTAATAATAGCGAGAATAAAAAAACGGTTAACTGTTATCTATTATATCTAGAATGATGACTATGCATTCGTCCTTCTGTCCGCCTGGAGCTTAAGATCTGGGTAACCGCTGAATTCTACTCTAATGATCCTGTGGTGGTTTTATGATTTTTTCTTATCATCATGCAAAGTTGAAATTGATAGGGTAATTCTAAAATGTCTAAATTCACGAAAGCTAACCTTTACAGACATATGGATAGATGGATAGAACAATTATTTAAAAACCTTTGCTTTTAAAAATTTGAAACAACAAAAGAAATTTTTCTTTTCATAACATAAAAAAAACTTTAAGTTGTCCACAAACTTTTATTGTTCCACAATTTTTAAAATAAAATTCCTTTCTAACTAAATTTTTTTTTAAATACAAAATTTATATTGATTAAAATGATGGAAATTCACTGTCTAAACTTTCAACCCTATATTGAAATCTACAGAGGTATAATTATGTGAACAATTGTGTTATCTCTTTAGATCCACGATTTTGGAGAATAATTACGTCATCTATATTGCCTTAATAAAAAGTATATTTTTTTATTGGTGTAATTAATTAAAGAGTAGCTTTGCTACTAAAAATTAATTGATTTTTATAAATCATCTATCGACAAAATATTTACCCCAAAAAAATCTATTTTCACATGAGAAAACTTCTTGACTTTAATAAGGTGTTTATAATAAAAGTAAACAAATATCAAATAGCAAAAATGATTACCCTTTTTTTAAAAGAACGGTTTCGTCAATAGCCTCTAAATTAGAAGGGGTAATAAGATTGTGACTTAAAAATAGCTCAGACAATAAGCAGCTGTGAAACAATATAATAGTTAATCTAAAGGTTTCTGAGATTTTACAGTACATTTGAACACATATTGCCTAATTCGTTGTCATAGCATTCTGTTACAGATTAACAGTCGGACAAACAAACATTTACATCATATGAAGATAATCTTTTCTAAAAAAAGAAAAACATGTGTTAAAATGGAAAAACACTTCTTACGAACATGATAAAGATCTGTAAAAGAGGATTAAATTCCGCAAAATCATCATAAAAATTCAAACATGGAGTAATTTTGTCTAAGAATAGTTATTTATCGCATCATATTACATAAAATTTTCCAAGAATAATAAAAAAAAATCTCAAATTAAAATCAGTTTTGTTAATAAAACTGGTTTAGATCTTTTAATTTTTCACTAAAATATCTGAGAAGTGTTGTCTATAATACGATATACGTAAATAAATAATAAAACATTATCCTTAGTATCTAAATAGTGAGGGATTGTGTGTTTGTCCATTTAGAACTTGCTAACCACATAGCTTAACATAGGTCCCAGTTTAGTCTAGTTTTTATTTACAGTTTTGGTATATTAATGGTTTTAGGCTAGTTCTCTGTCCCCTCCCTAATACAGAGCCTCTAGATGCTAGGAGCGCATTCGTAGTAAAGACATAAACAGAAATTAGCAGTGACCTTAAGGGATAAGACAATTGACGATAAACTATTGTACATTCCCAATAATGTTAGATACAAATTATTGGTTGAAAAAATTAAATACTTTGAAACCAACCAATCAATATTCATTAAAATTCATTTGAGCCAAAGCATAAGATAACTAAGTTATAAAACTTTGGATACCATTGTGATTTATATTCCAATGTCCCCTCCCTTACTGAATAAAAAAACTTTGCTAAAAAAATCCATTTGTCCTTTCTTTAACAAAAAAGGTTTAAGGACTTGTAAAATTCGTGAGTTTGTTTGGATTAACTTTTAACTAATCCCCCTTTTCTGGACTAAGTTATCCCTTCAAAACTGCCAAAAAATTTTAAATTGGTACCCAAAGTTTTATAACATGTTATCTTATTTTTTGATTGGCTCAAAAACTTTGGGTACTTTTGTTTAATTTTTGATTATTGTATTTCATACTGGTAAAGTACTATTTTTTTCAATAGATAATTTCAATGTAGAGAAGGGGTTATTTTGGTTATCATCATTGGGATGTGTATTAGCCTATTATATTATATTTTCTGGTGCTATAATATTCTTTTTTTTTATGTTGCATTATGTGAACACTTAATATGTTGAAAACTGTTCCAAAACTTAACAATCTTTGGTGGGTTTTAAAAACCCTTTCTACCTTTTTTATAACACTAAATTTGAAGTTCCAATGTCTTAAAATTAGAAATAAACCTTACATGTAGTAAAATTAGCTTTAAATATTCATTTCAGTAGCGAAGCTAGTCTACAATTCCAATTGTCTATCTTTCCGTCTGTCAATCCGTCTGTAAGACACTAAGTGGGGTGCCATTATTGTCCTTTTAATGAAGCATAATTAACCATAAACATCCTTAGAGGTCGAATTGCTTTCAAACAGTTTTTGCTATTTTTATAATTTTCCCATTTTACCTCATATCTTTGGTGTTTTTGGTTTAATTTTCGAAATTTTGGTATATTTTAGTATCAGAATTAAATTTCCCATTGTTCTTCTTAACGTCCAGTATATCTATAATACAAAGTAGAACGATGTCTGTCTGTTTGTTTGTTTGTTTGTCTGTCTGTCTGTTTGTTTGTTTGTAGCGAAGGATCTCGCTAACCACTGAACCGATCGGGTTCTCCTTAACAGGGTAGATTCTCATATGTCCCTGGAAGGTTTATAACTATTTTGGGGGAGGGTACCACCACCCTCCCTAGAGAAATTAAATTTTTTTTAAATTTCTCAATTTTAGAAAGAGAGTTCAACGAAAAACAAACATCAAACGTAAATTTTTTTTACTTTTTCTTTTAAAATCTAAAATAAGAAATTGAATTATTAAATTCGACTCTCTCCTCCTCAAGTACCCCTAGAGGGCTCTAGGGGCGTAGCCGCTAGTAATATATAATATACTTTGACCATCACTCTGTCAGTTATCATATACAACATAAATATCAAAAAATAAAAAATAAACATATACAAGGTTTTGTGATTTTTTCCAATAAATATATTCTTGACTATAAAAAATGCTCTTTAATTCGCTTTTTCCATATAATTATCTTTTTTGCGCTTCGCTACTTATAAATGATGACATCCTGATTTCCTATTCAAGATTTCAGTAATTTCCCTCAAAGTGCCTAGTAGAGCACAAAAATCCCCTCTAACGTTTAAAATAAATTTTAAAAATACTGGATGGTTTATTGATTTTCTAGTGTTCATAGTTCATGGAAGGGAGGGGTTCTGTGCTCGAATAGTCACTTTAATGGAAACCACCTAAAGGTATGTTTGTGGTCCAAATTTGAATCAAGTAAAATTACCCAAGGAGCTAAGGGATAGGACAAAATTTCCTCTTCTGTAGAGTAAAATTTGTGGTTGAAACGTTTTGACACTTAATTTTATGAAACAACCAATCAAAGTTATTAGCCAACGCATAAGAAAACGATGTTATAAAACTTTGGGGACTAATCAAACAGCCCATTGTCTCCTCCATCCCAGAAAATTACTTCTCTCTCTTCACTTTCTGGTGAATAGATGACATATAGTTCTCAAAAGTTTTATGACATGTCATATGTGATAGCATGCAGTCCCCAAAGTTATTAAGCCATATAAAAACTTTGGGGACTAAACAAACAGCCCATTGTCTCCTCCCTCCCTGGAAATTACATCTCTTTCTCTCTTTACTCTCTGCTGAATAGATGACATATAGTTCTCAAAACTTTTATGACATCTCATATGCGATAGCATGCAGTCCCCAAAGTTATTAAGCCATATAAAAACTTTGGGGACTAAACAAACAGCCCATTGTTTCCTCCCCTCCCAGGTACCAGTATAATTTACAGTCCAATGTCCCCTCCCTTCACAATTAAATTTATGTATATTTCTCTCTATTCCTACTTAATATTAAACAAATCGATATACAATTACTTGGATGTTGCACCAGATTTTTATTTACTCTAATAAAGTCATACTCCCAGCTGACAAAAATTACTTTAACCCCCATCCACCATACCCCATACCCTTCCCTATCATACTAGATGAAAGAACAGACCAATAAACGAGGTCCATATTAGTTCCACTGTCAATACATCCACCTATATCCTATATCCATTATATTACATATGATATCTCTTTATGAAAGCATATATCCACCTATATATTATATCCATTATATTACATATGATATCTCTTTATGAAAGCATATATCCACCTATATACTATATCCATTATATTACATATTTGTATCTTTATAAAAGCATATATCCACCTATATCCTATATCCTTTATATTACATATGATATCTCTCTTTATGAAAGCATATATCCACCAATATACTATATCCATTATATTACATATGATATCTCATTATGAAAGCATATATCCACCTATATCCTATATCTATTATTATATTACATATGATATCTCTTTATGAAAGCATATATCCACCTATATCATATATCCATCATATTACATATGATATCTCTTTATGAAAGCATATATCCACCTATATCCTATATCCATTATATTACATATGATATCTCTCTTTATGAAAGCATACATCCACCCATATCATATATCCATTATATTACATATGATATCTCTCTTTATGAAAGCATACATCCACCCATATCATATATCCATTATATTACATATGATATCTCTCTTTATGAAAGCATATATCCACCTATATACTATATCCATTATATTACATATGATATCTCTTTATAAAAGCTCTATTCAAAAACTTTTTCTTTATTCATTTTCATACACACAGATCTCGGGGGTTTCTACAATACTGTACAATTCTTACACAAAAGTAGTAAATAAAGCTGCCTACCTAGTTTCTAAGTTATTACAAATTTAGAATTAATGTCAAAATATATTTGAATTAGTCTATGAATTGTTTGAAATCGCTATGATGATTCGGATCATGGAAAAAAATCAAAGTAGCGGGTTTCATTGCATTTCCACAGTATATCCCCCCTAGATCACACTAGAACCTGCGATGCAATCATTAACATTAGACTAACCGAATATAACCTATCAAAAGCTAATGTAAGAATACGACAAAACCAGCTACTTTGTTTTCTTCCCATGATCCATGTCAAATATAGTGTGGCGTTACCTATTAGACAAGATATGCTTAGAAACTTATTATTTTTGCATTTGCTTTAAAATAGTATTTGGCTTTTTTGAATAAACATAAAAATATTTACGATTTCCAGCAGAAAATTTCAAAACTTAAAGCATATATATTTACATTGATATGGACAATTATTTAAAAGTATATATTTGGGCTGTTTTTAAACTAGTCCCCAAATTTTTTTAATTTTGAATTCTTATTGGTTGGCTTAACAACTTTGGGGACTTTAGTGAATTTTTATTGGTTGGTTCATTAAGTTGATTGTTCAAACGTTTCAACCACTAATTTTAATCTACAGAAGGGGTAATTTTGTAGTAGAGTTTTTTATCGTTTCAACCTCTAACTTTACACTACGGAAGAGGTAATTTTGTGAATCATCATTAGGGATGTACATTAATTTATCGGCTATTGCCTTATCCTTTCAGATCCATGTGTACATCCATGATTTTTAGATTACATGTCCCTACATAAGTTTCATAAACTTTTAACATATATTTTAGATAAGGGAAAATATAAATACAAATGGTAAAGGAAAACTTTAAACAAGAGTGACAACATTCAAGAGAGAGAGAGGGGACAATGGGCTGTTTATTACACTAGTCCCCAAAGTTTTATAATAACGTTATCTTATTCGTTGGCGCAACAACTTTGGGGACTTTAGTGAATTTTAATTGGATGATTCATTAATATGAGTGTTCAAACGTTTAAGCATCTAATTTTAATCTGCAGAAGAGGTAATTTTGTGTATCATCAGTGAAAATGTACATCAATATATCGTTTTAGCGGTTTTTGAGATACTTCTGTACACACAGAGAGTCTCACAAGCATCCTGTTACTTTTATATAAAGCCTAGCCCATAGAGGCCTCTATATAAACTTACGTTCAACCACACATACTAATTACATCTATGTAGTTACTTATAAATTTAGAAAAATGAATTGAATATACTGTGACGAGCATATATGAAAATTAATGACCTTAATTTCCTAAACAAATTTGAGTAAAATTCAGCTTAATCCTACCTTGCGTGCACTTACATCAAGATTGGGTGTTTCTGTAAAGCAGTGATGGTACCCAAAGTTTTATTAACAAGTATTTTGGGTATTGTTGTCAAATCCTGCTTGAGTGATTCAAACAAGCATTGCCAAAACTTGTAAATCGATAATTTTTATATACAGAAGGAAATAATTAGGATGTACATTGACTTCTAAGATCCCCGGGTGAGGGAGGGGGGGGGGGGGGGGGGGGTTAGAAAGGTTGTAAAATGAAAATGTAACTATTTTATTGTTGCGCTACTTAAGGACATAATAGTGGTCTTCCTTGTTTTTTTTTTTTGATGATATAAAGCAGTAGGTTTTTTTGTTTGAATCTTAAGATTTAAATAACCACTGGACAGATTTGAGTTCTCCATTTCATTTTCTACCTATGAGCCGTGTGATGGTTTAGTCTATGTTCACCTCTTTTTCTACCTGTACGAATACAAAGCCCCTAGATACTAGGGGCATAGCCACTAGTACTATTATATAAAGTAATTAGGTTTTTATGTCTGAGCTTACCATTTCAAAAATCACTGAACAAATTTGAGATATTTTCTTTACAGGGAAGCTGTACATAGGTTTTATGGCTGGTTTTACGCTATTTTAGGCACATCTGCTAGTTCATTACAGAAAGAGAGGAGATAACGAGATGTTTATTACACTAGTCCCCAAAGTTTTATAATAACGTTTCCTTATTTGTTGGCTTAACAATGTACACTAATTTATCCATTGTCTTGAGTTGTATTGCAAAAACTCTGTAAAATTTATGACAGAGATTCAATAATTTCCTCTTTTCTTCAAACCTCGGGTTAATTAAATAAAAGAGGTTTTAGAGTAGACATATAACAACATAATTCTATATATAAACCTCGGGTTAATTAAATAAAAGATGTTTTAGAGTAGACATATAACTACATAATTCTATATATAAACCTCGGGTTAATTAAATAAAAGATGTTTTAGAGTAGACATATAACAACATAATTCTATATATAAACCTCGGGTTAATCAAATAAAAGATGTTTTAGAGTAGACATATAACAACGTATCTTTTTAGTAGCGAAGCTACTCTATAATTCTAAAAGAGGTTTTAGTGTAGATTGACATAGAATAGCATATATTTTGTATATGTATAATCTCTCAGGACATCACAGAAAAAAAGGAGGGGGGAGGATAGACCCAGAAACCAGGGCTCGGCAGCCGCGCTTTTTAAAATCGTCATAAGATACAATTGAAATTCAGCTGAATGTTTAAACCTTTTTATCTTTTCAGAATTTCATTTTTTGAATGCAAGCAGGTTTAAAGTTAAGGCTTATGTGCGGCTGCCCTGCCCTGCTATTAATTAATCTTCAATTTTATTTTTTAAAACACACAATAAATTATCTTTAGAGAATTCTATATTTTTCTGAAATGTAAATAAGCTTTGCTTTTAAAATAGGCATACTGTGTATTTATATATTACACTAATCCCAAATATTTCAAAACAAAGTTTTCTTATTCGTTGGCTTCATAACTTTGGTAACTATCATTTAAATTGAGTGTCCAAATGTTTCAACCACTAATTATAATCTACAGAAAGAGTATCATCATTGGGGATATACATCTATAATTCGGCCATTGTCTTATCCTTTTAGATCCCTAATTTATATAACTTGTTATATATACATATATATATATACATAGATCCCGAAATATTTCAAAAATCCACACCTAAATTGTTAAAAAGATATCGGGAAGGTTTGTTAAAAATGGAGTTTTTTATCTAGCTATAATTTCTCAAAATCAGAGAGGTTAGGTATTAGACTGTAAATTATATTAGTAAGTTAAGTAATAAGCATATTTTCACAATCAATGTCCTAAAAAGAGTGATTGTTTGGTACAAACTAACACTGCCAACCAAAATTTTATGTAAGGGTTTATTGGGATTGTAAATAAATTTTTTGTCCATTGTCTAATACCATAAGATCTCTGAAATTTAGCTATTTAATTTGTACTATAAATATATTATGATGAAACAAAAAATATTAAACCATAAGAAACGATACAAAAGGTTACCTAAGACAGAAATCTTAGATTTTATGAAAAAAAAACAGATAATCCTTAAAAATAAAGATGAATGGGTATACTTACTTACCAAAAGTATAGAATAACTACTATAATAAAAAATCAGGAATATTTTTAAAAACAATCTAAGATTTGATCATTTGATTTTTTCTTAATGTTTTTTTTCATTATATATGCTTTTATTTTTTTTGCTAACACATTAGTATTTACAAATAATAATAAATCTAGATTTCTTGATAAATGTTCTTGTTAATTATTAATTTACATGATAATTATTTATATAGTTTGATCAATATTGAATACAATATTGTTAAAAAACTTTCGCACTTTGATATTGTAGGATTGATATTTATACAATGCAACTAATTAAAATAAATGAATAAAATACATTTTTTCCATAGTATTCATGATGTTGAAATAAAAAAAAAATATCAATGATTCCTGTTTTGTATTCATAGAAAGTAGTCATTAAAAGGATACAATACATGATTTTTAGTATGGGTCAGAACTGTTCATAATCCAATGATACAAAAAAGTGGCTTTTAAATATAATATTGATAGTAAACATTGTATTTCTACAAACTATTTTGATTCTAAACCATTTTTTGTTTAAAGAGATTTGTATGAGTTAACACTATTACTGTTTATAAATTTACTCTTAATTTTCATCTTAGTTTACTTTGTTATTGCATTGTTTATTTGTTAAAGCATGAACTTTTAATTAGATAAACATCTCATAATGAAGTTCTAAATTTCTTGTATAAAATTTCATTTTTTTATTTATAGAAAATTGTCAATAATACAAAACAATACATGTTTTTTCAAAGTCATAATGGAATAGTTATTTCTTGCATTGTATTATAAACAGCTTTTCATGGAGTACAATTATAAGATTAAAACCAGATTAAACCCCAAGATGCCAAAGGAACAGGCCAAAAAACTGGTTTTTATCTTTCAATTGTACATTTTTATATTCATAGTGAACTGGATATAATACAATGCTAGACATAGTTTTTCTTATGGATAAGAACCGGTTCTAATCCACCGGAAAATAATCAGTTTCAAATGAATACAAGAAAGTGTTTTACTTATTAGAATGAGAACTTTTTTTGTGGAATTGATTTTACGTTAGCAGCGCTGTATTGATCTTGTTTATACATATTTAATTGTTTTGTCAGGGAGAGGGGAAATTAATAAAAGCAAAGCTTTTCTATAATTAGGGTCGTTTTGTCTATACATAACAGATAGCTTTTCCATTTATTTAGGCATGTTAGAATCGTCCTATTCATTTCAAACTTTGCATGATGATTCCTGTAGTAAATAGGTATGATTTAGTAAGCGTAGCAACTCTATAAATGTTACCAGAACATCGGTACGTCCATTTTAAACATGTTAATTTTAATTTTTAACAACAATTTTTATGTGATTTAATCATCCCATTGATCTGATTTTTTGTGTACTGATTCCTATTACAATAAGATACAATGTTTAAAGCTAAGCATCAAGTAATAAAAATATCAGTATGTCCTTAAACAGTATTCTGTATTTTAAAAGTTTTGCACTCTAAAGGAGTTAATTTCATCTGTCATACCGTTTCACAGCTTCGCTTTTATGGATGTTCTCAACCTTGTTATAAATGGGAATACATCCAATGATTAACAAACTGTGAAGCAAACTTGGTTTCTAATATAATCAATCAATTTTACCTTTTGCTCCCCTTTGAACATATTTTTATAAGTTGTGTTCTATTAATCTTTAAGCAAAGCTTTTCCATAATTAGGGTTGGCCTGTCCATCTGCCCATACATCCATAATAATTAGTTCTTTGTTAGAAATGCCCTATTGATTTCAAACTTTGATTCATATAACCATTAGTTACAATTAAGGAAGAATGGTATCTCAATAACTTTGGCTTCAAAACTAAATATTATCTGCTGGTTTAGATCCCTAATCTGCCATGTTGAAAATCATGTATATTATCATATTGCAGACAATTTTCCACAAACATCAAAACAAAAATCTTATATTTTCTAATTTTAATATCAGCAGAAAACTTTTTAAATATATTGCGGTAAATAATATTTCTAAATTTGAAACAAAAGACTCCTTAAAAACAAACCTTTCTGAAAGGGTTTTTTTAAAGGTTTTCTAAAGGTGTTGTTGCATTTCTACAAAGAAAAACATTTTTAAAATTGCAGATTATTTAAGCTATTAAAAGAGCAATTTTACTAAGTTAATGACAGAGGGAATGAGGAGCTGTTTATTACACTAGTCCTATTCGTTTTCCTATTCGATGTGGCTTAACAACTTTAGAAACGTCAATGAATTTTGATTGGTTGTTTTATTAAGTTGAGTGTTCAATTGTTTTAACTACTTATTTTAATCACTAGAAGAGTTAATTTTTTGTTTCATAATTGGGAATGTACATCAATTTATTGGCCATTGTCATATCCCTTTAGATTCCTGGGTTTACGATTATAAGAACTAAATAGTTAATTTTTAACTGGTTTGATAAAATACCATAAAAAGAACATTATAAAAATACTTACTGGATCAGCTAAAAAGGGTCTCTTTAATCACCATTAAAATGGTATCAATTAATTCTAAGGGCTTTTTATATACACAGCTAGAGAGAACAGTGATCAAATAGGGGTGAAAATTAATGTCATGGAGGGAGGGGACATTGGACTGTTTTTTACACTAGTCCTCAAAGAATTATAATAATATTTTCTTATTCGTTGGCTTAACACCACTGTGGACGTTAATTGAATTTGATTGGTTGGTTCTTTAAGCGTCCAAATGTTTTAACCCCTAAATGTAATCTACAGAAGGGATACTTTTTGTGCATCATTATTGGGGATGTACATCAATCTACCAGCCATTGTCTTATCCCATTAGATTCCTGGATGGGATTAATGTGGGGTGTAAAATTCATTAGATACCGCGTAGCATCTCAATCATATAATTTTCCGTTAGTTTGTTTGTTCTTCTGTAACTATTGAAACAATTGGTATTAAATTTTCAGGAAATCTTTGATTATACATGGAATTGTGATAGGAGAATATTTGTTGTTTAGGTTGAAAATATAGACATCAGCTATTGGTCAATGCATTCCTTCATTGTCATGGCAGGGGATGGTGTAAAGTATATAATGTATATTGATTTTGGCTATTTTATTTTTATATTACAGTCTTGGGAGTCAGACTACCAAATCTATCATTGTTATATCCATGTAAATCTTTTATAAAGTAGAATGTATTGACTATATATTAGTTTTATTTAGAATTTGTATAGGTTTGGTGATTTTTTTTTATAAAATGTACTGATAAAAACCAGGGATCTAAAGGGATAGGACAAGAGCCGATCAATTTATGTACATCCTTAATGATAATACACAAAATTGCCCCTTTTAGAACACAACTATTGATAGAAACTTTTGGGCACTCAACTTCATAAATCAACCAATAATAATTTTTTTAAAGTCACCATGGTAAAAGTTAACGAATAAGAAAACATTATTATAAATCTTTGGGGACTAGTGTAATAAACAGCCCAATGCCCCCTCCCTCCCTGTTGTCTTTTATTGAATTAAAGATCTTTGTAACAGTTGGACTAATACGAATGGCTGCATGGGAAGCTTCTTACGTCATTCTAGGGGTTTAAGCCATGAAGGGAGATAACATTGGGCTGTTTATTACACTAGTCACCAAAGTTTTATTATAACTGTTTTCCTATTCGTCGGCTTTGGGGACTTTTATTTAATGCTGATTGGTTGGTTTATTAAGTTGAGTGTTCAAACGTTTCAACCAATAATCGAGATCTATACAAGGGTAATTATGTATATCGTTATTAGAGATGTACATCTTTTTATTGGCCATTGTCTTATCCCTTTAGATCCTTGGTGCAACATAATCTAATTTTGGTCTCCATCAATTTTAATTTGCACCAGACACAAGACAACAAACTTTCTTGGACTGTAACATATCTCAGGGATCCAAAGGGATAAGACAATGGCTGATAAATTGATGTACATCCCCAATTGATGATACACATAAATATCCTCTTTTGGTCTTCGTCAATTATAATTTGCACCAGACACAAGACAATAAACTTTCTTGGACTGTGTTCATGTACCAGAAATCTAAAGGGATAAGACAATAGCCGATCAATTGATGTACACCTCCAATTATGTTACACAAAATTACTGCTTCTGTAGATTACAATTATTGGTTGAAACGTTTGGACACTCAACTAAATGAACCAACCAATCAAAATTTAATAAAAGTCCCCAAATTTGTTCAGCCAACGAATAAGAATATGTACAGTATGACCCACGAAAAAGTATCTTTTAGGGTTTACAGCCCTTATTTCTCAATGTATCATCAAAAAAAGCCTATATCCGTGATCTCTGTACATTTCCATACAAGCATATATAAAAATTTAATTTTACCTCCATTAACACCAGAGATTTGTAGAGCTGAAGTTTTGAAAAAGTGACTGAGCAAAAAGTAACTTTTAACATGAAATTACTTTTTCAGCTAAATTAAGATAGAAATCCTATTATTTTAGTTACTAGCAGAAACTTTATACAAAAATGAAATAAAAAATTTAGATTTTAAGTTAAAAGCATTTTTTTACACATATTTTTTTATTCTTTTTAGTTTAATGATATTTTTAAAAACTTACTTATCAGGCAAATTTTTTTTAGAATAAAAAACCAAATAAATTGTCATGAATATAGCTTTAAAATTGTTCTTGTTTTATTATCCTAAATTAAATAACAAAAAAGTTATGAAGAAAATAAAATTACAACATAATGATTTTTTAGTCTAAAAAGCTTAATTAACCCCCTATCAAGTGATTTAGATGTCAGAAAAGGGGGCGGAGCAACTGTCATAATTAATCCTTTTCATAAATAAGGGTAAGTAAATAGCCTGAAATTTGCAAATAATCAATTTATTCAGTAGTATTTTTTGCCATTAGAAATTGATATTTTTTGGTGGAATAAATAAGAAATAATTAGTTAACTTTTTTTTCTTTGTATGTCATTCTTCAGTTATCATAAAGACATAATATAACCATCCAAAAATTATGAGAAACAAAAAAAAAACCTTTTTCTCAGTCACTTTTTCAAAACTCTAGCTCTAAAAATCTCTAGTGTTAATGGAGGTAAAATTAAATTTTTTATATATGCTTGTGTGGAAATGTATAGAGAACACGGATATATGCTATTTTTGATGATACATTGAGAAATAAGGGCTGTAAACCCTAAAATACTTTTTCGTGGGTCATACTGTATTATATTATAAAACTTTGGAGACTTGTGTAATAAGCAACCCAATGTTCCCACCTCTCTCTGCAAGTCAAGACACTGACATATTATTCAGGGATATAGGGAAGGGACAATAGATAAAAAAATGATTAATTTTGCTGTACAACGCTAATTAGATTTATGTACATCCCCAATGTTGATATACAAAATAACCCCCTTTTGGTCTCCATCAATTTTAATTTGCACACCAGACACAAGACAACAAACTTTCATGGACTGTGTTCATGTCCCAGGGATCTAAAGGGATAAGACAATGGCCGATAAATTTATATTCATCCCCAATGATAATACACAAAATTATCCTCTACAATTAGTGGTTGAACGTTTGGACCTAAATGAACAAAACAATCGTAAAAAGTTGCTAAGCAAACAACTATGAAAAATTATTATAAAACTTTGGGGACTAAATATAAACTTTCCAATGTCCTTGTCCTATCCCTATTTCCCAGCATATAATCTCTTTGTCTTTCTTGTATCTAATCCTTTTCTTCTTTTACATATTTTAGTTGTTTTCGAGAGTTATTTATTTTTTTTCTTTCTCAGCTGCTATTGAAGAAAAACAGCCTCTAATCTATGCATCTATAATCTATACTAGCCGCTAGTACACACCATAAAAGATCTTTTTATCTATTCAATTAAAAATATTGATGTTTTTTATTGTTTTTTTGTTCTTTCAGCATTGAAAAAGATATCATTAGTAAAGAATAGTAACGATAATAGAGTTACAGACACAGAGAAAGTCTTCCTGTTTCTTATATATAAGGATTTTTTTCTCAACAAGGATGACAACATCCATAAAAGCGAAGCAGTGAAACTGTAGGCAAAACGGACATTAACACTTCTGTAGTGTCAGAACTAAATAATCAGAATATAATGTATAAGAGTCGAAGCAAAATTGTAAGTAAATTTGTTAACTGCTTAATACAGGATAATGTTTATGGACATACTTACATTTTTAGGACTTGATTATAGAGTTGCTTTGCTTATAATATTGTAATTTTTTGTCCCAGGAATCAATATACCAAAAATCATATCAATCGGATAGTTAGATCACACAAAAATTTGTTGTTAAAAAAGTAGAGAATCAACATGTTTAAAATGGACGTAAGGAAATTCTGGTAATGATTATAGAGTTGCTACGCTTTCTAAATCGTACCTAACTACTACAGTAATCAGCATGCAAAGTTTAAAATAGATAGGACAATTCTAACTTGCCTAAATTAACGAAAAAAGTTGTCTGTCTTGGACGGACTGACTGACCCTAATTATACAAAAGCTACGCTTTTAAAAATGGGAAGTCAAGATAATCTCCCCTCCCTTTTATCTTGTAAATGCTAGGTTGGACACAAATGACAACATCAAAATTGTTTAATTATTAGACCTAATTGTCCCAGAAAGCAAAACTTTAAAATTAATGAAAAAAGGAGATAACTTCATATTTGTAAGTGTAAATATTAATAAATGTCGTCTTATTAGAGAGTTTTTTTGATGAAGCTCCAAAGGTTATTGTCCAAACTTTTCCATCAGATTTTTTAACAACAGAATGGGTAATTTTGTTCAGCATCATTTGGGATGTACATCAATTTATTGTCCATTGTCTTATTTATCAAGATCCATGAGAAATAACCTTTATTAAGTAATTGCTTGTTTTGGAATGGTGGTAATATGATTATCTAATACATATAATTTTGTATATTGGCTTTAGTTTTTTCAAAATATCATGACTTTGAAATACAAAAAAAAAGCAACCAATATACTTACATTTTATCTAACATCTGTGAACATACAAAAATATATATGCATACAAATATTTTTATTGATATTATATACACAATCATAATATTTATCATTATGCTTTATAATATGCTGATACAGAATTTGTTAATCACAATCTTTGGGGCAAACTAATCTTCTTCCTCTCCTCACATATTTACAACATTTACCTGGAAATAAAAATAATTACAATATTTGTAGCAAAGCCCAAAACGAGTCATAGATGAACATAGTGACGAAGCAATTTTATGAACTTATGAACATATAAAACAAAATCAAAAAACTTTTCACATATGTTAAAATATAAATACATATTATATATTTTAGCGGGACTGACAGACCAATGCACCAAGTAAATTGTATACTGCTCCTTATTAGTTTAGGGAATCTTCACATTAAATCATTAATCTATCATAAATAGCTTCACAGAAAATCATTTACAAATAGGTGACAAATAATAGGATGAATATTTGAAATTGAAAAAAAATGTGTTACTAATTACCATTAACATTGCATGGCTTAGAAACAGGACATTGTTTAGCAAAAGGGTCAGAAGTAGCAAGGTTGAAGTCTGTGTTATAACCTCCAGAGAAACCTCTAAAAAACAAAATCTGTATTTATTAACTACTATATATACAATTTAATTAGCCAAAACAATCACAGATATAGAATTCAAATCCTTGACTATTTTAACAACTAACCCCCAATACTTGAACTATCTTCCTAATCTAAGAAACTATTTATTTATATTTTATTGGTCCAGCAATAATTTTACTTTGTGATTAGGTGCAACCTTCTCAACTTTTTTCTATCTTAAGAATTTTTCTAAAAGTATCTATTGTCAAAGTAAAACAATATCTACAATAAAAACAAATATTTGTTTTTGAAAATTTTAATGAAACATGTAGGCAAAGCTGACTTAATATTAATATAGTAGTAATTAAGTAAAACCTTAAAAAAGATGAAGCTATTGGTCCTGCATATAGTTGAGTTTCAGCTCCTGTTTCCAATAAAATTTCAAGTTGAACTGAAAAAAATGAAATACTTGGAAAATAGTGTTTAAAATAAAAAAAATACAAATATCACAATTATCATTGTCTTATTTAAAATTTTTCCCAAAAGAAATATTTTTTTACCTGATTTTGACTTGGATACAATATTTGTAAACTACAGTAATATAGAAAGTTTATATCCTTTGATAAAAGAAGATAGTACCTATCTCACATGAATTTTGGGTTAATGTTTTATTAATGATATCTTCCTATAAAAGTTCAAATCTTATTAGAAAAATATTAGTCAATCTTCTCATAATATTAATTTGAAAAAAAATGAAACCCAAATTTAGAGTGTTCAAATTTTAGAGAAAATTCTAAAAGTAGAATGATTTTAATTTGACACAAGACAATAAGGCCTTTACACATATCTCAGCTATAATAGTAAAGAATTTAACCATTGGCTTTAATTTTTTACAATATAAATTTTTGAATATTTAAAGAAAAACTTTACCCCAGATATTTTTAACATCTATAAAACTCTTTTGAAAAAACTGCATAATTTTATCAATTTCTTCCTTCTTCCTTCCTTATAACAGCACCACCTCCCAACCTCACTGTGTAAAAATTTTAAAAATTTATTTAAAAACATTTAATGATAAAGATTTTCCTTATGAGTAATATTTGAAAGTATTAATCTTGCAACACCTACTAAAACATGTGCAAAAAATTATTCATAAATCTTATTATTAATTAGATGCTAATGTAGAGATATTTGCTTCTTTAACCCAAAACGGCTTTACTATCCAAAGATAGAGGGTTAACTGACTTACTTTTTACAATTGATGAATATGTACAATGTAATAAACTCAAAAATTTTGGAATATCTCCATTCTGACAGAAATCCATTCAAAGATCAAATTTATTTAGTTTGACTTCAACTAAATAATAGAATAATATGTATTTAATCATAAATTATTTTTTGCATACCTTTTTCACTTTCAACATTAATCTTGCAAAGATCCATAACTATAGTGGACAAATTTTCTGATCTACATTGAAATTCATAAAATCTAGATAAAATAGTTAAAGAATTATAAAAGAAATTCTTATCTTAAATTAATATTAAATCTCTGACTTAAATACAGGGTGCGCCACATAAATCCGGACTTTTTCTTATTTTTAAAAAAATTAACATAAAATCGTCAATTTCGAAGATTTTATTGAATTTCAAAAACTGGGAAGCAAACTAGCTATATGACTATTAGATTATTCAATAAAATCGCCGCCAGCATCAATCACTGCCATTGTCTTCAAAATTCAATAAAACTCCTGTTAAAGTTAAAGTTAAAGGCAATGAATAAGAAAATATTTATGTAGTTAGTATAGTTTATATATGTATGTGCTAAAAAATAAATAAGAAATATAAACATTGAAAATTAACATTCATTAAAACACTATTTGTTATTGATGTAAAAAATATTTTTTTAAAGATTTTCTTTTCCATTATTCTGAAATAAAACAACAGATTTGTTGAAATAGAACATAATTTGGTACTATAGGATCAAGAACAAAATATTTACCTTTGTCACAATATGCAATACATTGGATATGTATAAAAAAAGTTCATTGATTTTATTTAAATAAAAGCTGTTCTTTACAGAATTTATTAAAGACAATTTGATTGTTACAGTTTTTTGGTAATTATAGTTTAATAGTGGTATTTATAACCTACAAAAAAATTATTATAAATGAATTTTCATCAACTAAATTGTTGTTTTTTATTTAACTAATCTGATTCTGTCCATTTGTCAAAGTATTTGTGGTAACACTTCCAAATGTTGGTAAGGATACCATTTGTCCTGAGTGTGTCTGGACTACAATCTAGATATAAATATGTAAGTTCTAGTGGTGACACTTCCAAATGTTGGTAAGGATACCATTTGTCCTGAGTGGGTCTGTACTCGACCTAGATATAAATATATGGAACTCTAGTAGAAACAACTAATAGAATGTACTACTTGACTAAGATTGTATCATAGGGTTCATTAAAATAAATAAAAAATGAACTGATTTTCTCTTTTTAAAAAAATCTTTCTTAAAACAACTTCTCTCAAATGCTGCAAAATCAAGACAAAAATCCTAAATATTTACTAAGTTTTATTATTTAAAACATAATTCTTACCTCATAGGTTTGGTTTGGTTGTAAGGTTTCAAATTTGGCTACCAAAGGCTCTTGGTTTTCTTAAATAATAACTTTTTTTATCTATTATTTTATTATGTGTTTTTGATTTAGTTGAACTTTAAATTTAGATGTTTGCATTTTAGAACATTTATATAAATTTAAACAAACTTAAAAACTTAAAATAAATTAAACAATGCAGCACCAATAGATAATATACTTAAAAAATATACTTTTTGAATATATTAACATGCCTATGAAATTGCTGACACAACTTATCAAAATTGATTTATGTTACTTAGTTATAAGTCATTATGATGAATAAATTTTAAATATACAAACATTTTTTGTACCTATAACTTTAAAAGCTTTCCCTGCATTAATGATAGAAACAGAAAACCTATCAAACTCAGTCACTTCGTCAGGAACATCCCACATAACCTCAAAGCTGTATGACGTTATCTTATCAGGATGGAAGGTAACATTGCTGGGTCTCAGTGGTACAGTTCTGTGTAGTTCAGTTGTTGACTCAGATGAACAATTTTCTGATATTGTTTGCTTACTAAAATGTAATGATAGTATTAAGCAATAAGGAAGAACAGAATTTTCATAAATTATTTTTATGACCTAACTTGGTTTTACCTAACCTAAATTAACCTTCAAAATTATTCTTTAGCAGTTTTACTTTACTTTTATTAAAATTGCTATTACATGCATTAACAAATGCAATTACAAAATATTAATGCTATAAATAAATCAGGAACAATGGTAATTTTTTTTTCTTATCATTATTTAGCAGCAGTAGGTGTAACTTTAAAAGATTTATATCTGTTAGAAAAATGTTAAGCTACAAATCTTTCTCAACCCAATATAAAAAGCAATTGTCTACTTTAACCCTTTACAGTCGGGCCCCTTGCCGCACCTTAATCGGTCGGGGGGGGGCGTTCAACGCCCCCCCTTATTATCTCAGTTCCTATTAGAGCTAGAGGGCTAAATTTTTTTGTGCAAGTTCCCTGTTTGATAATGAATTTCCGACCTTTTATAAGTCTAAGTCAATTTTCGCTTCCTTCACCCTTTTATTTAATAACCTTTGTGTTTAGGTCTTTTTTACTTAAAAATTTCAAACGGCTGTAATTTTCTTATTTTTGAAGCTAGAAGAAATTTTTTTTTCCAGAAAATGTTTATCTTTATGTAAATTTTACATTAGAAATATCAAAATATAAATTTCAGCGGCCGCAGCTGTACTTGGCAGCTGCCAGCCGCCGTAGTCGGCGGGCGGCGGGAAAACGGCGGCGGATCTTCATGAAATTTTAATACGTTATGTAGACATGTAAGAAAAGCTTAAGTTTAAAATTTGAAGTCTCTAAGTCAAAAATTGCGGCCACAGGAGCCTTTTAAAGATTTCTGGAGACCTGGAGGATCAGGACCTGCAGGATCATACCTGGAACCTGAAAGTGACTTGAACACCTTTATTTTATATAAGGATGTACTACTAGAGGATTTTTTAATATTTTGGTATGATAAAATGCTTTGTTTTAGTCAAAAAAATATTTTTGCTCTTTACCTGGATGACCCTGCCAGGTTTGCTGGCATCCTGTGCCCGCCAGGATGGAGATATTCAAAAAATTCCAACTCTCAGTTATGTGTCATACCCATACTTAAAAAGTCAAGCAGTTTGGGCTCTTTATCTTTCACACACAGAAAATGAGATAGAAAAAACCGGATGGGGGGGCGTTCAACGCCCCCCCCCCAACCGTTAAGGGTTAACATTGTAACATATAATTCAAGCAAAGTTAACTCACTATCAATCGCATATTGCATATGAGTAAATCAAGCAATATAAAATCTATTGAATGTATGACAAAGAAAATATTTCCTGATATTATAAAGTCTGCCTGGAACCAATCCAGTAAAGGATACCACATCTGGGTTTAAATGTTTCTGGTTTCCTTCCTTCATTACAACAAAGGTGGAATGTTCTGCATCTGCTGGATAGATTGATACCTGGACACATTTTACATATATTGTGCAGGAGTTTTAAATTTTGAAAAAATTATTTTAACAAATTTTAACATTCATCTAGAATAATTATTACTTAACAACTTGCAATACATATTCTTTAATTAATTTAAAAGCTTCATACTTTATAGTTGCAATAGACATCAGATTGGAAAGGAGGTTGCCATACAACATTTAAAGTTGTTTCATTTCTATAAATAAAAAGATCATTTATTTAATACATATGAAGAAAGTTTTTGTAATACAAAACTTCCCAGGTTACTGCTTAGAAACATAAAGAGAACAATAAGTACTATATTTTCAAAAATGGCAATGAATAAACTACCCCTAACATTTCAAATAAAATTAAGATTATTGACATTTTTATTGCTTTGTTTTTAAAAGACAATCTTTATTACTTTAGCAGGTGAGAAAATCATGAGACACAGTATGAAAAGCCTAGTTATAGAGTAGATACATTGTTATACATATTTATATTACCTAAACAAAACTATAAATTTTGCAGGTATTCTATTCTGACTGTTGGATTCCTCAGTAGATTTAAAATATGTCCATACCATCTGTCTCACCTATTGACAAAATACAAGTTATGTACACTATGTAAGAAAGAAAGGAGATTTGTTATTTATCAAAATATACAAAAATAAAGGTATTTCTTTTCATTCCTAGTTATTTTCATGAGAAAATTTTTAAAAAATATATTGTACTATGATTATTTTGGGTATATAAACTGTGATCTTCCTACATGAACTTTAACATAATAGTTGCCTACAGATATATGAACTTTTAATTCTCTCACAATAAAGATACTGTACCCTTGTAGATCATAGGTTCATTCAGCAAACAAACTATGTTGCTCTCCTTGCATTTTACTACTTTACATCATAGGTACCCATTAAGAGATAAACGTGCATGTAATACTCTTCCAGCAAAGATACATTTGGACATCATAAGTAATTTCAGATATTCTAACCTGTGTTTCTTTCCCAGCAAAGATACTATAAACTTGTATATCATAGGTATTTCCAGGTGTCAGGTCATACACTGTGTGGCGTGTTTCCCTGAAAAATCAAACTTTAGGTACCTAATTGAAATAGATTTACTATATAGCTATTCTAGTTTTGGTTAGGGTTATAAGAATTATGAAACTTTCTGGGTTATTGATCCCAACAGTTGCAGAGGATAACATAAAATATAACATAGATTGATTTATAACATAACATTACTTTATTTGAACACTAGTGGCTATGCCCCTAGAGGCCTCTAATGGCATCTTAGATAATTTTTTATATTTCAAATTAGTCTATGGCGTTTGACGTTTGACGTTTATGTTGCGCTGAACTCTCTTCTTAAAATTGAGAAACATAAAAAAAAATCTTTTGTGATTTCTCTTGGGAGGGTGGTGTTACCCTCCCCCAAAATAGTTATAAATCTTGACCTATGAGAAGCTACCCTGTTAAGGAGAGCCCAAACTGTTCAGTGGTTAGCGAGATCCTTTGGTACACACAGACAGACAGACATCCTGTTACATTATTATAAGGATACCAGAAGACTTTACATCAACATAGTGGTTAACAAGAAAAAAATGTCACAAAAAATTAAATTTTTACCTTATTACAAAAATTATTTCTTTCTCATTTTTGCCATGACCCACTGGAATAATCTTGAGTCTGTAGATTGCTGATTGACTGACAGGGTCCCATTCTATTGTAACTGCATTCCTGGTTACATTGTAATATTGTAAAACAGGATTGTATTTTCCCCTTCAGGAGATTAACACTTTGCTCTTATCTAACCAATATATTGGACTAACCTAACTTCTCTTGGAAGGGTGATAGTACCTTCCCCCAAAATAGTTATAAACCTTCCCAGGACCTATGAGAAGATACCCTGTTAAGGAGAACCCAATCAGTTCAGCGGTTAGCAATATTTTTTGGAACAGACAAACAGACATCCTGTTATTTTAAGGACTAGCCGCTTCGCCACTAGCCTCTAGGAGCTTTGCCCCAAGTGGTTTGATCAACCTAATTTTTTGTATTTACCTAGATTACCTCGTACGGGCGGGATTAAAGTCCAGGACCTTGTCAACTTGGTGTACTGTCTAGGTCCTGGTCCAGCAATCCAGGAGAACTAAGGATGACTGTTGCTCACCCTTCTCTGTCCAAACACCCAAGGGTATTAGGTTAAGTAACATCCAACAGACAACCAACTCTCTGTGATGCACAACCTTTGTCTGAGAAGTCCCAACTGTGCATGGTAACGAGTTGCGCCTGTTTTGGGCCAAGGCATTCCCCCTACTCTAATTATTTATGTCGCGCATCTGACATACCAGGAGTAGGAACCATTCTTAACGTCTTTAGTTATGACGCAGTGTCAGCCCGAGATTCAAACCTATCACCTTCCAGATGACGAGCGGATGTGCTACGTGTTGAGCCATGGTCGCGGGTAATATTTTGTATTTTAGATTTAAAAGAAAAATGAAAAAAAAAATTATTTTTTTGGTGAGGAGTTAGACGACCCCACTATTTTAGTTTTAGTTTTAAAAAGAAATTTTTTTTTGGGGGGGGATGGCCATTTTTCATATTTTTGCGGGGGTTGGGGTGTCCCATCCTCAAAGAAAAGAGTTATAAACCTTCCCAGGACCTATGATATGCTACCCTGTAAAGGAGAACCCAATCAGTTCAGCATTAACAAGATCCTTTGGTACAAATAAACAGACAGACAGACATTGTTCTACTTTGTATTATAGATAATTGTTATTTATGCAATTCTGTTTGAGTCGAATTCAATTTCCTTGAATCTTCAAAGGATGAGGTTATCCAGAGGCTACTCTGTTGATAGGTAATTTCACTTGAACTGATGAGTGAGCCAGAGATCCCAACCCCATAATTTTAGAAGGTGTCATAACTCAGTATTAACATTAAAATTTTTAGACGTTCAACTCAGTATTAACATTAAATTTGTTAGAAGTTCAAGTTCACCTTTTGGTAACTTGAATTTTCTCAGTTGCAATACATTTAAACATATTCTGGTTGTTTAAGAAAGCAGATAATTTAGTAGTTTGGATAACCATAAACATCTTAAAGGAACCCTACAAGAAATACCACGCTTTAACTGCTTAAAGCCTGCCACGAGTAGACCCAATACCCAAAATTTGACGCCTCCAGCTTCAATAACATAAAAGTTACAGACATTTCAAAATGATTCTTTTAGTACAATGGAAATTTTGAAAGGTTTTCAATGTACTAAAAGAAAATTTCAATATTAAATTACGCCGTCTGGAAGCAAAATTAAAAGCTTATCTTTGTCTGAATTTTAGACTGCCAGTAACTGATAACATTATTGCAAAAAAACGCCCCTTTTTATAGTCAAAATGTCTTTTAAAAATTCGGTTTGAATTGCGTTTGAAAGTGTAAAATCATAGCGGGAAAAAATTAAACTAATGAAAGTAATACAGATGCTCAGCTGTGATTGGTTGTTCAGCAGACTTAGCGTAGACTCAGGCTTCTGATTGGCTGGAAATCCTAGAGGCTGGCATTCTCACGCTACAGTATTCTTAATACAATGCAATATAAACTGAATTTTTTTGAATGATTTTGACTATAAAGAAGAGTGTTTTTATTGGATAAACGTTATCAGTTACTGGTATCCTAAGTTTCTGCCAAAAATAAGCTTATAATTTGCTTTCTAGGCGACGCATTTTAATAATGAAAATTCTATTATTAGCAATCAAAAACTTTCAAAATTTTCATAGTACTAAAAATTAGGGTTGGGCCGGATATTTTTTTGGCTGGATACCGGATACCGGGTATCCGGCTGATTTCAAATGCCGGATATCCGGTAACCGGCCGGATATCCGGCAAATATCCAGCTATCCGGCCAAATTACCGGATATCCGGCCGGATAACCGGCCAAATTACTACATATATAAGTATCAAAAAAGGATATAGTCCCTTTCGTGGCAACGCACCTTAAGGAGCGATTCGTTGTATTTTTAAAATTGCTTTTAATAGGTTATTGGCCCAGCAAGGTTAGAGTTTCCCGCGAGGAGGAAAGCTACTGTAAAAATACGAATAATCGCTCCTTAAGGGGCGTTGCCACGAAAGGGACTATACCCGCTAAAAAAAATTTCTTCATAAACTGGTGTTTTATATTATACACTAGCGGCTGCGTCCGTAGTTTCTAGGGCTATTAGAAGGGACATGAAAGTGCAGAAAAATAACTTAAAACCTTACAACGACTTTTTCATAAAAATTAAACAGCCTAAAACCATCCTAGGACCTTTAAGAAGCTTCACTCTAAAGTGAACCATATCGGTTCAGCGGTTAGCAAGATCCTTTGCTACAGACAAAAAAAGCTTACTACTTTATATAATAGGATAAAATTAAGGTTAAAACTTAAAAATTAAGTAACTATTTAATGATCTTTCTTCTTAGCAAATAAATCTAATTAACTATTACTACCCTCAATCTGCAATATCAACCCCTAATGGTTGGAGGATGGGCGGGGAGGTTGCGTTGAATGCCTGCCCCCCCCCCCCTCTGTTTTTTTTTCTATCCTATTTTCTGTGTATAAAATATGGGTATAACACATAACTGAAAGTTGAAATTTTTTTAATACCTCCTTCCTGGCGGGCACAGGATGCCAGCAAATCTGGTAAGGTCATTCAGGTAAAAAGTAAAAATATTTTTTTACTTAAACAAAGCATTTCATGTTTTCTAATACTAAAATATCCTATAGTCGTACATCCTCATATGTAATATAGGTGTTCAAGTCGATTTCAGGTTCCATGTATAATCCTGCAAGTCCTGAACCTCCAGGTCTCCAGAAATCTTTAAACAGTTCCTGTGACCTCAAATTTTTATTTAAAGATTTCAAATTTTAAACTTAGGCTTTTTAATATATCTTCATGACATATTACAATTTTATAAAATCCGTTGCCGTTTACCTGCCAACCGTCAGTTTGCGGCTGGCAGCTGCCAAGTACTGCTGCCACCGCCAAAATTTATGTTTTGTGATTTCTAATATAAAATTTACATAAAGATAAACATATTCAGAAAAAATTGTTCTTCTAGCTTCAATTATAAGAAAATGAAAACCATTGAAGATTAAAAAAAACAGAGATTTTTGTTGTAAAATATAAAAAATTTTATTGCCGGATAGTTTCAATATCCGGTATCCGGCCGGATATCCGGCCCTACCCTACTAAAAATGTGATTTTGAAATGTCTATAACTTTTTTGTTTTTGAAGCTGGAGGCTTCAAATTTTGGATATTGGGTCTACTCTTGGCAGTCTTTCAGCAGTTTCCTTTAACAAAACACACTATAATTCAATAATAAAGCTTTATAACCCTCTGAATAAACTCTATTCCTGCAGGTGCCTATTTTTACAGTACTCATTATCTTCCTAACCTAACCAAAAATAGAATTTTATTGTTCATATAGTTTTGATTGTGGTCCACTTTCAGAATAAGGAAATTTCCTGTTGCTCTTCTGCATTCTGGTTTTGTTTATCTTCATCTAAATATTAACAGATAAAAAGCCAATGCAATGTTTAGCTGTAATTAAGTAATTATGCCTAGGCATTGAAATAATAATTCATAAAAACTTTTAAAATCAGACTTTCAAATGAAACATAAATAAATGCAAATATTTGACTAAATAATAAAAGAGTTTTCCTGTTATAGTTATAGAGTAGCTAAATCATATAAACCATATGTTTCTAATCTAACCTCCCAAATATTATAAAATGTAAAATTATAAGATTAAAACCAGTTTTGTTAAGGCATGGACTAACTAAACTGGTAATGATTATACATTTAAATTTAGTAGAAAACTGGTCATAATATGAAATGATACATGATTTTTCAGTATGTCTTAGAACCAGCACATATTAATTGGTTTCAAACCATACTGGAAACATTTTTCTTTAAAAGTTTAATATTAGTTGGAAGGGGGAGGGATTGCACGTTTTTAAAAACTAAAACTGGTAATAAATTTTATTTTTTTCTTCTATAAAGTAACTAATCAAATACCTTCTGTGGCAAAAGAAGCTGAAAATGCACAGCTAAAAAAGCTGCATAAGCACAGAACACTTAATCGTAATCTGTTCATTTTTATTTTTATGATAATTATTTCTGAAAAATTAATCAATTTTTAAGATTCATATTTCAATCTTAACATAAGTTACATAATTCATTAGTTTGTGACAATAAATTCCCAACAAAAAATGGCTTAAAACATGCCATTGTTCAAAGATTAACTTCCCCAAAAATTACAGGTTCTTACTTGAGATACATACACAAACATCCTGTTACTTTAGGATATAGGAAGTATCTGTATGTGAAACAACTCAGGAATGTAAAGGGGAAGATAATAGCCAAAAAACGTATATCCCCAATGATAATACACAAAATTGCCAATTCTGTAGATTACAATTAATAATTGAAATGCTTTGACACCCAATTTAATGAACCAGCCAATTAATATTCAATTAGTCCCCAAATTTCTTAAGCTTCAAAAAAGAAAACCTTATTTTATAACTTTGAGGACTGATGTAATAAACAGCTTGATGTCCCCTCCCTCCCTGGAAACAACTGCATGTTGAGAACATGAAAAACAACTTTCTCACTTGATCTTGACCTTTACTTTAAATCAGGGATCTTAAGGGATAAGATAATGGACAATAAAATGTTGTTCATCCCCAATGATGAATAACAAAATTATCATTTTTCAAATTAAAATTATTGGTTGAAAAGATAGTTTTATATAACTAATTTATTTATTTTTAATAAAAGTACCCAAAGTGAGCCTATAGAGCTTTGGATACTTACTAATGAAGGTATATTCTAATGTACCTTCCCCCCTATAGGCTTTACCAGAATTTAAAATCATCAAATTAAAAAACCATAAAGAATGCTTGAGAAATGTAGACAAACAGACATATAAACCTAACATGCTCTAATTTTATTGTATTAGCTGCTCTACTAAATTTTTAAATATCTAATAGGTTCACATTTATATATAAGACAAGACATGTCTCTGTAATCACTGAAATCAATCTACCAACTATTTTTAAATTATGCATTGCTTTATGAATATGATTTGTTGTGTTCATGTATGTGTGTGTATGTGTACTAGTATTTTTCAGGGATTTTAGGGGATAAGACATTTGTCAATGAATAGGTATTGGCAGAAAAATTGAATAAGGGCACCCAAAGTTTTCAAGGCATCAAATGACAAAATTTTCTTTTGTATGTCCCCACTCTCCCTGGGTATTTTTGCAAGCATGTCTTTTTATATACTTCCTTTGTTTTACTTGTATTTCAAGTTTTGGAATTCACATATTCTAATTTATCCTGATATAAAAGTAGTAGGATGTCTAATTACTGCCAACCTTTTCTTGCCTTTGATTAAATACATAATGCTAATGAATGAAAAAGCATTTTTATAAATCTGTGAGTTCTACCATAATTTATAGTCCAATGTCCCCTTCCTCCATTGAACTGTTAGACTTAAAGAAAAGTAATCCAAATATAAAGTAAAAGGATGTTTTTTTATCAGCACCCTCCTTAGAAAAATCGCCCCTAGAAAAAAAATAACCCCACCCCAAAAAAAGGAGCTTCTTTGAAAAGCAAAATTACTCTGGACAAGCAATATTAGAGATCTTTAGCTTAAGACAAAAATATCCTTACTACTTTAAATTATAGGATTATGTATATGTAGCATACATTATCCCTTCTGTAGTGTTAGATTAGTGGTTGAAATGTTTAAACACTCAACTTAATAAAGCCCCCAAAGTTGTTAAGCCAATGAATAAGAACTATAAAACTTTGGAGACCAGTGTAATATAGAGCTTATTGTCCCCTTTCTCTTAACCCTTACAGATCGGGGGGGGGGGTTCATATTGCCCCCCCCCCCTCTATTTTTTCAATGTCATTTTTTTTGTAGTTAAGATAGAGAGTTGTGACTTTGTGACTTTTTAAGTTTAGTAATTATACGTAGGCAAGAGTTGATTTTATTAGGATATCTGGTCTGTGTCGGTCGTGGTGCCCGGTCAAAGTCGGTTGGGTAGCACCAAAATTAAAAACAAATTCTAAATAATTCTTAATTTCTACATTATGACTTTGTATATAAGATAGAAACCTAAAATTTTTTTGTTGAATACTGAGATATCAATGACCTTATGAGAAAAGTGGTGTTATGACCGTTTGACCGCACCCTGACCGACTTTATGACCGATTTTTGTCCGGCTTTTACTACAGACATTTATCATGAATATCATGGCTTCTATTACAGCTAGAGACCTATAAATTTTTTTGTTAAGTCCTTGAGCAATAATAAACAGATAAAAATATTAATTGGCGCCGCCAACCGCCGTTTTACCACCGTAACCGCCGAAAATGGCGGTTTCCGCTATTTGCCGTTTTTTGGCGATGATCAGAAAAAGTAATTTTTTTGTTATGAAAAATAAAAGTTCGTCCTAAAATTTGGTCATCCTAGCTGCAAAATTGGCCGCTCTACAGCTGTTTTAAAATTTAGCGGCTGGCCGCTAACAAGCGGCTAAGGAGCGGCCTGACTGCTATGACTAGAAAAAGTAATTTTCTCTAAAAATACACATGAACCACCAGAAAAAAATTTTACGTCTTTATCTGTAACAGAAGCCGAGATAGAGGGGGGGGGTCAATATGACCCCCCCCCCCCCCCCCCCCGATCTATTAAGGTGGGAATAGGGGCCCGATCTGTAAGGGTTAAGGACATTACCCTATATGACCTTGTACAAATCCTTGTGTGTGTGTCTATTTGTGTGTCTGTTTCTGTAAGTGTAGGAATCCAAAGGGATAAGACAATGACAGGGCCTTCAGCCATTTGGGGCTAACAAAATTGTTTTAAACTTTTAATTTTTCTATTTTAATATCCTGGGAAACCATATAATGATAATGTTACTTTTATTCACCCACCCATCAAAATAAATATGGCCTCAAAAATTTATACATATAAATAAATATAAATTAAAATATTTATTATTAATTTTTTTTTATTTTAATGACAAACTTACTTTTTTGTTACCCTGTTAACCATTATTCAATGAATAATCAAGAGTAAATTTCCAGGGATCTAAAGGGATAAGACTATGGCCAATATATTGTTGTACATCCCCAATAAAAGCACACAAAATTACCCCTTCTTTAGTTTAAAATTAGTGGTTGAAAAGTTTGAACACTCAACTCAATAAACCAACAAATAAAAGATTCAGTAATGCATTCCCCAGAAATATTAAATAAATTAATATGAAAATGCTATTGTAAAACTTTGTGGACTAGAGTAACAAACAGCCCATTGTCCCCTCTCCCTCTGATAAATTTCATAATATTTCTTGGTATATATATTTTATTTTATTTAGAAGTTTAGTGATTTTTAATGTTAATTTTACTCAGATTTGAAAGGACATTTTGTGTATCTGTAAGAATTGTAATATTCTAAAACAAACAACTCATGCCAGGTTGATTATTTTTATTTTTATCAATAAAAGGTCAAAAGTAAAAATAGAAGACAAAACTCATGTAAGATAAAAGTAAAAACTTTCTTGAAATTAAAAACGCTTTTTTTTTAAATATCATATAAAATAAAGAGGAAGCAAAAAACTTTTTATAACATTACCAGAATAATAAATAAGTAGCTAGTAAAAAAAAATTATAAACTCATTACAGACATACAAAGTAAATAAAATTAAAAGATAATTAAGATCATATAATGAAAGCAGTGAATGCTAATAATTTTATTGGATATATTTCAAGGACAATTTATCCATTGTAATAAATGTTAATAATCATAAGGTTTAAGGTATCCAAATCTATAATTTTTTAAAATATTGCTTTAGATTAACCTTGTATCAAAAAATCACTTTTTAAAAATTTAAAAAAAGAAAATTTATAGATTTGAATTGATACAAATTAACAAACTAAATCAATATGTTATAATGATTAATATATCTGTATATAACAAGCTAATATATATAATATATAAAAAAATCTCATAAGTAATACACAGGAGTCAATATATTTTTGGAAATAAGGGGAAAAAATTAAAATATCCTGGCAATTTGATAGTTTTTTTATATATAAAATAAGATTAGTACAGCTAAAGATACTTTATGTTTAGATCAGGTTTTAGTATAAAAAAATGCAAATGTATTCATGTAAGAGATTTGGATAGAAACTGGAATCTTAAAACTAAATATGTTGGGTTGGGTTTAATTATATTTGCAATATTTTTATTTCAAAAATCAGTATAAGTATATATAATAATATAGAAAATATAGAAAAATACAACATGATACTGTTCAATATATAGGATCATAGGAGAAAACGAAGTAGCGAGTTTCATCTTTTTTTAATTAGGTTATTTTGGGTTTATTAGGTTAAGTTAATGTTAATAATTGTCCTGCTGGGTTAAGAAATGAGCCTCAGATGGTTTGAGCCCCCCAGGGGCTAGACATAGGAGAAAAGTTAATGTGAAGTCACAACGAACCCAGCTACTTTGTTTTCTTTCCATGTTACAAAGTATATATTCAACAGATAATAAATCAAACTGGCAGAATCTTGAAAATACAAAATTATTAATTAAATACTATTATTATTATTTGATTCTTTATTTGTCTTAACTATATACATAAAAAGTTAACATATGAATTATAAGAGTTATTATAACAATATTAAATAAGGACTAATCCAAGATATTCTCTTATAAAAAGTGTAAGTTCATTGTAAAGCAGAAGTAAGCAATACAAAGAAAGAAATTTTGCCATTTAACATAAAAAGTGTACATTTAAATTAGGTCAATACTAATTCAACATAATATCTTCTCAAAATATGTCCAATTTATACAAAAAAAATAAAACTTCAGTAAGTTCCAGAAAGAAAAATAATCGTCATCGAGAAGTAAAATATAATATTCATGATAAAAATATTAGGTCAATAGGTACTAATCCTTAATATAAAAATGTGTATAATGGATACACAGCTGAACTTAAAATTGTTAAGGAGGGATAAATAAGTGTGGCCTGTTAAATGAAAACTGCAGAATGCTTTAATGGGCAGATCACCAAAAGCTCCACCTCAAGATTATTGTTTAGGTTGTATACTGACCCTCTATTGGATGAGGTAATTTTTCTTGAAGGTCTAAACGTCACCATATGAAAAACAGGCTTATATTCATATGGTTAAAGTTAAGAATCACAAGAAATAATTATCCTCGGGATCATTCTTTTTTTACTACACTTTATTTATCAATACCCACCTGTAGATTTTACAGGTGAGATGAAGTTGAGGTGAAATACTTAAGTGTGTCTAAAGATTTGGTGTGTTTGTTGTAAGTGTAGAGTATAGTATATATATATTACATACGAATTTAAATAAACAAACACTTTTTAAAAATGCCCTCATTTGCAGGTAGTTTTCTTTCTATACTCGAAACATGACATTTATCCCGGGTCAAATTGAAATGTTGTTAATTTTTCATATCCTAATTTATAATTTTTGTTTTTAAACAAAAATTTTCTTTGAAAGGAAATAAATTCAAGTAGATTTGAATTTAATGGAAGCTTTTTTTTCAGTCTTGACTGAAAGATAAAAAATAACACAAGTGTAATTTCAATATTAACTACATTAATAATATTACTGGTGAGCGTTTTTGGGACTCCTACTAACAGCCAGCTTGAGTCGAAATTAAATTCCATATTCTGTAGAAATTCTGTGAAGTAGTTTGTTGTAAAGTTTGTGGTGACGGGACAGTCCAGAAAAAAGTGTTGTGTTGTTTCTCTCGGTGCGGGTAGATTCCGGTCCAGCTTACAAAGTGTACATTCTGGAGATTCTAGCCTAAAATTTGAGATATTAGCGTTAAAATAGTTATAATTGTTTATGGACCTAAATGCGAATTCTCGGATTTTTATTGGTAAGAAGGAAAAAGTCCATACTTTTTGCCATTTACGCTCTCTCTCTATGTCAAATTCTCTTATTTTCGCCCAGTTATACCTATTTAAGTAAGACTTACACTTTTCTATCCTCTGATCATCATTTGATAAGAAGTAACGAAAATGTTTTGACTTTACTTTTGGCTTTAAAAAAAGTGAACTGATTTTAGTTTGGGGTTTTGAAAGTTTACACCTATATAAAGCAATATTGTGCTGAACAAATCCTCGAAGTCTTAAAAATTCCATGTAATTGAAGTTGACCTTTGATTTGATGTTAAAGTTTCTATAATCTAGACATATATTATCAATATTTAACAGGTCTCCAAAACAAATTGACTTAATATCATTTTCATAGCGTACCCATGTTGTTTCTGTAAAAATTGCCCTGCTTACAATTTGTTTTTCACTATTACAAAAGAAATTATTTTTAAAAATTCTCATATCTTTTATGTTATCATGGTTTAGCCAAAATGAATTTGAAAATATTATATATGATTCAATAATTCTAGATAAAATAGGATTAATATTCTTATCTAATTTTTCATTGAAATAAAATGGATCATTTGCTTGACATCTAGTATTTTTTATTTCTAAAGCCCAAGTATCTACTATAGATAAGGATTTTTTATACATTAAAATATCTAAAGAGCGTAAAAAATCTATTACTTTTGGTATTCCTAAACCTCCATTTTCAACAATTAAATACTAATTATTTCTTTTTTTTAAATATCTTATGTTTGGATCCTAATACCCAATATTTTCTAATACCCAAAAATATAGATTATTTTGTTAGTAAACTGGACCAAATTTTATCTTAACCCATTAGTGCCGAGCGCTACCTTTATGGGCCGATTGAGCTGAAAATCTCAGGGAAGCTTTATAATGGTCAAAATGGAATTCCAATTTTTTTGTTTTGCTTTAGTGACATGCACAGGAAAGTTGCAAAAAAACCCGGTTCTGCATGACCATAAATGCACAACGGGTATTTTGACCCGTTTTGGGTGGTTTTTTGCCGGCATTAAAAGCCGCTTTTTCCTAAAAACCCGGTTATTTCGACAAAAAAATGAAAAATGTAATTTTTGAAGGCCTAAGTGAGATGAACACTTTTTAGAACTTTGATACGATCCGTAATTGAAAACTACACAACCTCATGTAATCTATAGGGCTACAAGTAATATACAAAGCAATTTATTTCAAATTTAGTGTTTCGGCCGGTTTCGGCTGCTGTTTTGGGTAAAAAAGCCTGTTTGTCGAAGTTTTAAAACCTGACATACACAAAAAAAGAACATATAAAAATTGGATGATACATGTCAGAAAAAGTGCATAAAACTATTGGAGGACACATATAGAGATTACTAGGGTATACTGATTAGGGTGGCTCAAAAATAATAAATCATAAAAAAATATTTAATGGTTGAAAAGTTAATTAAAACCGGGTAATAAAACCAAAACCGAGCCGGGTCCTAATAGGGCGTAAAAAAACAATAAAAAAATCATATAAAAAATAATAATTTGAATTAAATGAATTCACAAATAGATGAACTTGTCAATAAACATTAGATTTCACAAAAAAAATCAGCAACTTAACTATAAAAACAAAAAAGTTATTAACGTTTTTCTAAAGCACATTTTTTTCGCGGCAGATCCATATTATCCATATCATAGATCCATATCTGAGACTTCTCTCCAGGGACAATAAAGAACGGAGTAAAGGGGAGGCTCACAAAAGGATGATGAAATTTGAAGACTGGAAACCGTTTTTTTTTCCATTTTTCAGAACCGGGTTTTAATACCCGGTTCGTTACTAATGGATTAAATATCAATTTCTTATTACTTAGACAAAATTCATGCCAATTTGCTCCAAATACCATGTATAGTAGACACTCTGTCCCTTAATGTAATTGAGATATTCAACAAGACATACATTATATGTTACAAAAAATGACTGGTCTTAAGATGGTCCATCCCCACCTCTAATGAAATTTTAACCATAATTTTTTTGTGTGTGCTCCTTATATACATGTATGATGGTGTTTGCGTCAGTCAATTCAATCAAAGCACATTTTCTGACATTCAGCTGGCTATAAAAGAAGATATTGTGGAATAGAACCAGTTCTTAGCCATACCAAAAAATTATGTCTAGCATAGTTTTCTACAAATATAAAAATGAACAATTATAAGATTAAAACCAGTTTTGTTATCCCATGCCTTTGACATCTCAGGCTAAAAAACTGGTTTGAATCTTATAATGATACTTTTTATATCCATGGAGAGCTGTTTATAATATGATGCAAGAAATAACTATTGTTAAATTAAAATGTAAAAATTTCTCATTATATTATCAAATCTTAACATTTTCTAAGCACTTTTCAATAAACTGATCAACCAAAAACGTTCTATTAACAAAAATAGCAAGGATTTAAGCCTTGATTTAATGGTATTTTTGGAGGGTAAACTGGTAAAGCAGGGGAAATCTGAAAGTTTTTCTTTTTTTTAAATTTTTCTAGTATTTTTTTGAATATGTTTATCAAGAGAAATCTCAAAACATAAATTTTGGCGGGGGCAGCAGTTCTTGGCAGCTGCCAGCCTCAAACTGGCGGTCGGCAGGTAAACAGCAACGGATTTTATGAAATTGTAATATGTCATGAAGACATATAAAAAGCCTAAATTTAAAATTTGAAGTGTCTAAGTCAAAAATTGCTGTCACAGGAACCGTTTAAAGATTTCTGGAGACCTGTAGGTTCAGGACTTGCAGGACTATACCTGGAACCTGAAATCGACTTGAACACCTATATTTCTTATGAGGATGTACGACTTTAGAATATTTAAGTATTTGATAACATGAAATGCTTTGTTAAAGTAAAAAAAATGTTTTTACTTTTTACCTGAATGACCTTGCCAGGTTTGCTGGCATTCTGTGCCCGCCAGGAAGGAGGTATTCAAAAAATTCCAACTCTCAGTTATGTTTTAACTTCCCAATTTTATTTCCAACCCCCCCTCCCCCCTTCGCACAGTAAAATAACCCCCTAAAATAAGAAGGACCGACCTTAAAAAATCCACCATCACCCGAATGAAAGAACGGCCCACTAAAAAAAAAACCGTTGCGATGTGATCTTGACATTGTACCAGTTACACGTTCACGCACACCAGTAAGAATTATGATAACAATATGAAAGTAGGGGCACATCATTCGAAACTTAGTTTTAGTATAATTTTATATTTTTTTCATCTATATAAAGATATTTTTCTTTATTATATCATTTTTATATCTCTATTTTCTTTGCTGTTTTGTCCTATAACCTATAGCTGTTGTGCGTACTCTCAAATTAGAAATCTTGGGAGTTTGTGGGGGGGGGGGGAATTAGAAGTTGGGGTTGGGGAAAAGCTCCAATTTCATTTTTTAAGATTGGGTAGAGGGAAATTTGTATAAATGGGGAGGGGGCATCTATCTTTCTATCTTTAACATAAAGAATTTGACTTTGAAACTTAAAACTGTGCGATGAGGGGGTGGGGGGGGGGGGGGGGGGTTAGGTTTCTTTAGAACAAAAGTCAAGGGTTTCATTTCTGTTCTCATAAATATCTATTTACTATTTACTGGTAATTGTTGTTATTTTATCAATATAGAAATATTACAAGCAAATTATCATTATAATGTATCAGCTATAAAGATAGAAAAATCTAAATATACCTATAAAAACTTTCAAAAAATCATTAAATAAATTGAAAAACTTTAATGAAAAACGCAAAACCAAGTTTTTTTTATATTAATTTTAACGGATTTTTTGTTGCAAAATTCACAATAATAATAGGAAGAAGGAAGAAAATAAAATAAACCGCAAAAAATACTGTTCTTCCAAGATTTCCAAGAAATGCATTAAATAAAAACAAGGACAAATGTATATCCATTGAAGCGCAGTATAGATAAAAAACAAAAAGAATAGTAAAGTAGAGTTTTACAGTAAGATACAAATTGTTAGGATAGAATGATAGATTTAACTAAACTTTTGTCAGTCCATTTATTTGTTGAACTGTAAAGGCATTTGATTACAGAGTAGCTATGCCTTGTTATTTATTTAATTTGCAGTAAGCATTTTATATGATAGTTTAACCTTTTTATCAACTCAGCTACTATATGTTTTATTTATCCACTAACTGCTGCTCTCCTAGCATCTAGAATTATAGAAGGGGCGTATATACTATATATAGACTAAAAAAATCCAAAGACCAAAATATTCAAAATAAAATAGCATTAAATCGTCCCATGACATATGTCAAGCTTCCCAAAAATTAAAAACTCAGCCGTTTTAGTATTTATTAAAATATTAGGCTCTATAAAAAAATAAACCTTACTACTTTATATTGTAGACTAAGTAAGAAAAGTGTATTTTTATGCATCTCGTAGTTTAAATGAATGATGAAAATGTTACCGATCAAGAAATAAGAGAATCAGTTATATCCCTCTACCTTTTATACAGAGAAAATGCATAGGGGGGGGGGGGGGGGGGCATGCGTTTGATGACACCTTCCCACCCATCCTCCAACAGGGGTTAATATTACAGATTGAGGGTAGTAATAGTTTATTAGATTAATTGCTTAGAAGAAAGATCATTTAATAGTTACATAAATTTTAAGTTTTAACCTGAATCCTTATAAAGTAACAGGATGTCTATAAGTTTGTCTGTCTGTCTGTACTGAAGGATTTTGCTAACCGCTGAACCGATCAGGTTCTCCTTTACAGGGTAACTTCTCATAGGCCCTGGGAAGGTTTATAATTATTTTGGGTGAGGGTACCACCACTCTCCCAAGAGAAATTACCCCTAGAAAAAAATACCCCCCCCCCAAAAAAAAAAAAATATTTTTTTTTAAATTTTCAACTAAATATAAAAATAATTCAGCCCCCCAAAATTCAACTCCCCTCCGCCCTCAAGTGCCCCTAGAGGCCTCTAAGGGCGTATCCGCCAGTTTTATATAATAAGACGCCAGTAATTTGGCCGGATATCCGGCAATTTGGCCGGATATCCGGTAGTTTGCCGGATATCCGGCGTTGGCCGGATATCCGGCCGGATACCGGATATCCGGTATTTGAAATCGGCTGGATATCCGGTATCTGGTATCCGGCCAAAAAACTATCCGGCCCAACCCTAGTTTCTAGGGATATTTAACTTGTCATATATAGTTTAAACAACTTACTGTTAAGCATTTATTTTATGACATAAAATTGCTAATTCATGCTGTAATAATGTAGAAATTAGGTAATAAAGAATTATTTTAAATTCGTATTATTGACAAAAAAATACTTCACTGTCTACAAAGGGTTGAATATCAGTGGTTATCTGAAATGATAATATCCTTTTTTATTGTGTCGAACAATAAATAACCCACCTAGGAGATTTAGA